>NW_008330576.1:4123357-4136423 GCF_000622305.1 Nannospalax galili
TAAAGGGAGAAATTATTCATCTATCAAATGAATAGGAGATTATCACTACCTATCGTTCATATAACAAAGGAATACTATGAACAATGCCTGATACAACTTAGCCAAAGGGAGGGGAATGTTAGAGTAGCAAAAAGCCCCATTAAAAAAAAAAGAAGAGTACGTGAAGTTATCAGAAAAAAGTGATGGGGAACTTTGGGAGGAGTTGGAGGGAAGTGGGCATGGATTTGATCAAAACAACTTATATGCTTATATGCCTTATGAAATTTTCAATAAATTATTTAAAAACAAGAAAAACAAACAAATGGACCAATACTGTAAGAGAAATAACATGCTAAAATTCACATAAAATATACACAATTTGAATAACCACCCAGGGAAGAACTTAGTGAACTTAGTAACATATGCCTAGGGTGTTTAGCTAGTCTGGGTTAGGAAACTCATCCAGAGATCTGAAGTAGAGGAATTGGAGAGGGCCTGGGTCCAAGGTTAGTAGTGGACAGGGTCTCTTTATGCTTTCGAGGTTCTCTTCCAGCACATTATAAAGAAGAACCTGCATTCAGTTTCATGCTTATGGATTTCAAGGGGATGGCAGTTCATCAGGAGCCATTCCTCTTCTTATATTTACTTAAATTTTATGATCCCTTCCCGAAGTGTGAGATTTCCTTATTCTTTGTTTTGTGGCTGAGAATATCTCAAACATTTATATGCTATATAAAAATGCTCAGCATACGTCTAGGAATTTGACATTTGGAGTGTCTTAAGACAGAGCACTATCTTAAGGGAAGACTATGGCAAGAAAGTTGGAATTCATCCTTCAGAGCACTAAGATGAGGATCACAAATACACAACTGATGTGCTGTCTGAACCACCATATATTTGATGATATTATTTCAAAGTCTTCAGGTTTGAACAGAAAACATTTGCAGTGATGTCAGAGCTGAGAATTCAGGAAATGGCCCAATGCATCTACAGAGATTGGATTGGGAAGGACTTAAGAGAAGCCCATGGCCTGTTCTTATCTCCAGACCTCTCTGTAGTCCTCTGTCGAGCCTCCTGTGACCGCCATGTCTATCCATGGCCACTGACTGCCTGATGAGCAAACTCAGTCAGGCCAGCCTTATGTCTTAACTTCTTGGCCAGAACTGGGCAGCCTTGACAAGAATCCATGGACAACGGGACTCTTTCCAGTCCTTCCAAGGCACATAGGCCTGAATAGCATCATTCAGCTGTGAATAAGAATAACAGTGAAGATACAAGGTGAGCCTTGTAGCACAAGCCTACAGACTCAGCTTCTTGAGTAGGGGCCTTGTACTTGATGACTGAAGCAGGCAGATCAGAAGTTGAAGTCCTGCTTGGGCTGGAGTGTATTCAAGGACAGCTGAAAATTTAGCAAGACCCTGTCTCAAAACAAAAAGGAAAAGAGAAGGCGAGAGGACTGGAGATACAGTTCGGTGGTAGAATGCTTATCTGACAAACAGAGGTCCTGGGTTTCTTTCCTAGTAAAGGAAAAAGAATAGAGCTCCAAAAGGGCATCGATAGGTACAGGGCCTTCCTGTCATCTCATAGAGCATGGCTTTGCATGAGCGGCAGATGGTGTTTGTCCGATTGCATCACCTGAACATTCCCTAGCTGGATGGGGCTTTCTCTCTAGAAGCCAGGCCTTGTCTTCAAACTATGTACATCAATAGGCCCTGGCAGCCATAGAACTGGGCTATTCTTACAACCTGTGACTTTAGAGAAGCAGAAAAGCTCCCTAAGAATAATGCAGTCTCTAGGCTAGTATACAAAATTGAAAATTGTCCTGAGAGCTGAAGGCTGGAAATGATCTATCCAAAAGTTTTTTTTTTTAATATTTTGTTTATTATTTTTTATGTGTATGAGTGTATTGCCTGCATGTAGGCAAGTGCACCCATGTCGTGCAATGCCTGCAGAGGACAGAAGAGATCATCAGATCCCCTGGAACTGGAGTTACAGACAGTTGCTAGCTGCAATGTTAGTGCTGGGATTCAAACCTGGGTCTTCTGCAAGAACAGTCAGTGTTCTTAAACTGCTAAGACATCTCTCCAGCCCCTATCCCAAAGTTTTTTAAGAGCAGTTCATGAAGCCATGTTCTAAGCAACTGCTCTAACCTGAGAAGCTTTATTAGACAGTGAAGACCAGGATCCTGGGAGCATCCAGTCTGCCTTCTTCAACGAGTAGAGAGGAAAACTAGAGGATGGCCTTAGACTGCACCTATGCACAGAGACCTCTGTATCTCTGTGTCCTTCTCTCCCTGCCTTCTTTCTCATGGAACAGGGCAAATTTCAGACTGCAAACAGCCTGAGATCATTTTCAAGAAAGCTACATTTATTCACTGTAATTGACAAGCTCCTCATGTGATACACACTCCCAGTCACTCCCCTCACCCTGTGTCCTTTCCTTTTCTCCCCAGTCCCTCTACCCTCTAGCTCCACTCTTAGCACAAGCTAGATCAGCCCTGAGTGAGCAGGAACCATGCAGTTGGGGTATAGAATAGAGATATGTTGAAATCTCTATCAGGCCCCACGTTCGGTTTCATCCCACAGGTGTCTCAGTGACTCTTCTTCCTCTTTGTCCTCTACATCCTGTGTTTGACTAGTGTGACACATTTTCTTTTTCTGGCACTGTGATTGATAAGCCACCTCCAAAGTTCATGTTGGCCACACAAACACGGTGTTAGCAGACTGTACCAAATGAGATATTTCTTCTTTGACTTGGAAGCTGGAACAAGATCAGTGCTGAGGCCCCTTCTCTGGGGAGAGGGGTGCTGGGAGGCATCTCCAGGGTCAGCAAGATCTGTGGGGGTGGAGTGGTAGAAGTCTTCACTACCAAACCAGTGCTGGGATGACAGTAGGAAGGACTAACTGGGGAGCTCCCTGTTGCTTTTATTGGTCTTGCCACTGGGTTACGGGGTCCTCCATTAGGAGAAGCTCTTCTGAGGCTCCATGCACTTCTGGATCCCAGACATTGTGGATGGAGTCCATAACTATGGTGTTGAGCAGTTGGCTGGTGGTTCCCAGTGAGGGTGAACTCTGAATCCTAGCGATGACAGCCACAGGTTTCGGCCCCAAAATCTGTACTTCTGTGTTGTCATGACATTCATGGTCTGAGGCAGCCATCTGTAAAAGACAAAAGACAGACCTGAACTGGCTTTGAAAATCACCTTCATCTCCAGCTGCACCTTGGCAAATGCCCACCACATAAGAACAGGGTGCTGCTTGGGGTGAACAAGGATTAGGAGGTAACCACATGGCTTGTTTCTTGTTTCTGGCCAGGTTTTATACTTCTCCAACAGCTGCAGGAGACAATGGGCACATGTGTCTCAACCCCAGGGAGGAAAAGCCATAGGGGGCAGGGCATCTGGGTGGAGACAGCAAATTAAAGCATCAGTCCTGTGGGATTCAGAAATAGTCTGTGGTTCTTTTGGAAACCTTCTAGATCCTTACTCCAGACCTTCTAGATCCTTACTTCAGACCTTCACCCTTTTATTCTAGATCCTTACTCCAGAACTTCACCCTTTTATTCTCTACACTCACATACTCTATCTAGGAACAACTTCAGGCAGGATGATATGACTCCCTGCAGGGCAGGGTGAATCAAGTTCACATGAGCCTTAGGAACAGGGTCCCCTCCTTTCCCTGTGTGCCCAGTCCCTCTGTCCCCTAGTCTATTGGGACTTCCTTCCTCTGTCCTAGTTAAGTAGTGTTTCTCCTTACCCTGTCCACCTTGCCTCTGGCTCTCCTTGTTGTCCCTGCCTTGGTATCCGTTGTCTCTTCCAAACCCAGCGCCCCTTCTCAGCTCTACCTGGCATCCCACTGTCTGTTGTCTATAGCCACTTTTCCAGTTGTGCCTGTGTTAATCTTTCCCTGTCTAAATTGTTGCCAGTGCATCATTTCTCCTGCTCTCACTACTCTGTTACAGCCAGAGCATCGACCTCTGATTTGAGGAAAATAATTACAGCCACAAATTGAGAATCATCTAGTCCTCTACCTATAAACAGAAGTAATTGGGTTGGTGTGCTGAGGGCAATGATCCTAATCCAGAAGAACTTTAAGGGAAGAAGTAAGCAAAACTCATAATGTTCTGGCCCAGAGCATGTTTCTGAACACTGTTGATGCCACCCAATGCGTGCGCGCGCACACACGTACAAACACACACACACTTTAGTAAATAGGGAAACAGGCAGTTTTCCTGGACTCTGGAATATAAGTCTCAGAACCTGAGCCACACCAGGTCCCTAAATCTTACTTGGTCAACAGTGTCTTCCTCAGACTACAGCTCATCCATGTAGCTTAGGTGTCCTGGGTATGAGTACAAGTCATCCCCTTCCTGCTCTGGCTCAATAGTCTTACTGCCCCTGTTACACAGTAATGTCTCCAGCAGACACATCATAGACAGATGCCACCTTCCCAATCCTGATTGTATCTACTTGTCTAGGTGCATCACAGCCAAACTCATGGACTGTTATTCTCAGCGAGAAAGAGACAGGCAGAGTCACCCTACTTGCAGAAGGGGGAGGAGCTAAGAGTTTATAATAGATGCCACCTTCCCAATCTCGATTGTATCTACTTGTCTAGGTGCATCACAGCCAAACTGATGGACTGTTATTCTCAGCGAGAAAGGGACAGGCAGAGTCACCCTACTTGCAGAAGGGGGAGGAGCTAAGAGTTTATAAACTTTGAAAGTCCTGAGGAAATGATTACTGCTACAGCTAGAGAATTATCTAGTTCTCTACCTATAAGCAGAAGGAATTTGGTCAGAGTGCTGAGGGGGGAATGTCACAATTCACATCTTGTTGGAGGTTTTCCAGTGCGGTCTTAGGAGTGGAGTACCTATATGTCAGTAATTAAACCATCACCATTGGTCTGTAAGTAATTCCAATAAAATCATTGGTTTCCCAGACTGCAGTCTGGTGAAATTGATCCTCAGTTTGTCATAGAGACCAAGAGAAGAAGAAGTTAGATGTTGCTTGAGCCTCCCAGGAGGAATTTTAGCTACACCCCCTTTCTCAGACTCCCCTGTAGCTGAGTCTGAATGCCCCTCCAGCCAGTACATGACGTCCACGTACTTTTGCTCTGCTTCATGCAGGATCTCTGTGGGTGCCTCAGTGTCTGATCACTGCTGGTTTCTGGGTGCTAATAGGTGGGCAGGATCTCTCTTTGGTCAATCTCCATGGAGGTGCACACTATGAGTTGGAGGAGGAGGATGATACTCAGATGTGATCCAGATCCATCTCCCAAAATGTCAATGAGGGCAGGGTTCAGGGAAACTGTACTTCTCAATGGTAATCCTGCATGGCAGACTGAATGATTTTGTTGCACAGGCTTCCATGTTGAGACCCTAATCTAGGAGTAAAGGTCTTTCGAATCGGGGTAATGAGGGAAAGCTAGACTTAGGTCATGAGTGTGGGTCTCCCCAGATGTTATAGTGCCTTTCCTGAAGGCTCAAGGGCCCCCACGTTATCATCAGTTCTATGTAAGAAGAAGAGAGACAGGAAGCAGCCATCCTCACAAGAACTGAATTTGTCAGGCCCTAGCTCTGGGACTCCGGCTTCCCGAAGTGTGCAAATAGAATGTTTGTGCTTTTAGTAACTTAGTCTTCCTTGTATGGAGCCCCGTTGACAGACAAAATGCCCAGAATACTCTAGAACCCTAGGTTGAAACCTTAAACAGTGGTCCAAATGCTTGCCATGGATCCAAATGGATCATGAAGCACATGTTCTAACTCTGCATATTAATTTCAGGTTAACATGCTCCTCCCAAATTGTACTATGTAAAGTCTCTACAAAAAGGAAACCAGCCGTGGGTCTAGAGAGATGGCTCAGTGGTTAAGAGTATTAGCTTCTTGTGCAGAGGTTTACCAGCACACCAGTTCTAAATCTTCATGGTAGTATCTGGTGTATATGTTCCACCCAAATTCTACTGTGTAAATTCTCTGCAAAAAGGAAATTCCCAGCCATTGGCTTGAAGTGATGGCTCAGCAGTTAAGAGTGCTGGCTGCTCTTGCAGGATACATAGGTCTGATTCACATCATCTACATGGTGGGTAACATCCACCCAGAACTCCAGTTCCAGGGGATGTGACATGTTCTTCTGACCTCCACAGGTATTGCATGACACAGGTGCACTTACACACATGAAGACACTGCTATTATAGATATAAAAAATTTTTTTAAATCTTGTTTTTTAAAAAACGAAACCAGCCTTGTGAGAATCCACTATGCTAATACCAACAGCACTCCACATCCTTCTCTGTTGTGGAAGTAGCATCCAGGCAGACGGGCCTCCTGTCAACAGAAAATGAAGACCTCACACATAGTCCCAAGACTCCAACTCTACAGTGCTATTTTTACAAACAGGTATAATAATTCCAAATAATCATCTACTTCTTTGGTGGTTGACATTTTCTTTCTACTCTTGCTTTATTGAAGACATCAACTACATCATAGCAGAGAAACTTGTCTTTCCTGCCTACGACATTTCTCTCCACTCTCCTCCCAAGATCTATGGGGTTCATTCAAATCCTTGACACATAATTACTTAGAGCAACACCCTGTTGCCTAAAGAAATGACCAAATGCTTATGTTTCTTCAGATAAAACATAGGTAAAGGATAGAGAGAGTCGCCAATATGTGATACATAATGGGATCCAGGCACAGCTAGGCAAATTTGAAACTAAGCAATTCAAGAATACATACATATATATATATATATATATATATATATATATATTATAACAATCTGCTGTGGGGCAGGGACAGAGAGCATAAGGACTGGGGATCAGGTGTGGAGGTGTATTTCATGAGGGGCTGGGGCAGTTAGACAAGAAGCTTGGCATCAGTTCCAATGATGATTGTCTTCGGTGATTAGGACATGATCGGTGCCTGGCTATACGGTAAATTTAAAATTGTTTCCCACAGTCATAGCACTCTGGCTTTACTGACACCGAGTTCCTTCACTTCTTTATCAGTGAATTTTATTTTTATTCCCCTCATGCAGAACCCCACTGCCCTCCTTCAGACACTGCACTCTGAAATATTTTTATCAATGTATATTTTTATTGAATTGTTGTGCATTTCATACAATACAGATCAGTCATATCCGGATGGACTCCCACATTTGGACCCTCCATAACCCCACCCCCACAAGATATCATGCATTCTGCCACATATATTAAGGCCCACTGAGCCAAGTTTGGATGCCCAGAAGTCTCTTGGTATGAGTTCATCCACGGGAATCCAGTCAGCCTCTCTAGAGTCGCTCCATTAAATAAGATCAGGTTCCCCCACCCAGCAGTATTCAGCTGCCAGTAGTTCCTCACGTAATGGTGGGAACTCATTTCCATTTTCCTAATTCCATGCTGTTTTTTTTTTATAGGTTGAGCTCTCATGGGTCTTGTGTGTACTGTCACCATTGCAAAAAGTTAAATGAGCCAAGTTCTCAGAAGTCTGGATGGCCTTGTTTCCTTATGATCATGGGCGAACCCTGATGCTCACAAACATTCAACCCCTCTTCCACAATGGTCCCTGAGCCATGGATGTATGAAGTTTATTATAGGAGTCCTATCCAGAGACACACACTGCAGTCTCTTATTCTCTTCACTTTGGCCAATTTTAGCCTTCTGTGAGCATCGCCCTCTATTGCATGAGGAAGCATCCCTCACGAGAGTTGAGAGATGCATTAGTATTCTCTCTACTCATTGTTCCTCTATGTTCCATGAGTCTTAGTTGTAGTTTCTATTGTAGATGTCTTACTTTAGGCTGGGCATCTCTCCGACACTTACTCTGTGTGTGACAGTTGTGGAACACTGTAATAGTCTATGATTATACTCCCTCTCTACAAGTCAGAAGATACAGTCAGGGGGTTCTAAGGAACTGAAATGAACAAGGTGTTTGAAAAGAGGCTCTTCCTGGGAGAGCCATGGATTTACTTGCCATGTGCATATTATTCTCTAGGAAGCAGTCCTTCTGTGTCCAACCAGTGCAGTGCTGGAATGTCTGTGTTCTCCAGCATGATGGCTTCATTTCCTTTGCCGCCCACCAAGAAATCGCTCATTATGTAGCCCACAGGACCTAAAGCAGAAGTTGATCCTCTTTGAATCATAGAGTTTGGGGTCCTTCCTTTTACTACAAACAAACTGTTGGATAAACACAAATATGCATATTGTATCTTTCCTATGAGGAGACTGGGAGGACTCCAGAAACATCGTCTCCTGCTTCTCCTTTGTGTACATGCGCATGTGCACCCTCTTGGCTGACATGCTCTGAGGCACGCTCTATTCTGTCTTATGTTCCTGGTGTTCATTGTCTCAAGCTGAGGGAAAAGAGGGACTGTGAGCTAGAGGAACTTGGAAATGCATTCAGATGGCATTGGTTGCCACAAGCACTGTCTGCAAATGTGAGAGCATGGAGGCCTTTTCCCGATGCCTGTGGACCATCGAGGCGTCCTGCATCTCTAACCTAGAAACAGGCAATGAAAACTCAGACCTAACTTCCTTCCCATGCCTTCATCACTCTCACTGTCCTTACACTATTGGCTCCTTGTGTCTCGTAGGCAGCAGTGCCCTGAGTGACTGAGTGCTCTCCCGTGACTGGTGAGAAGCTTGGGAGTTTTTACACCAGAGGCATTGACAGGTGCTCGGAGGAGGGCTGCTTCCATTTTCCTTTGGTTGCCTAGGTTCACTTGTGTTGGAGAATGTAATAAATGCAGTATAAACTTCGTGTCTGTCCCATTTGTGTTCCTTACACTCAATAAGCTTCTGAATTATTTGCCCATCATTACCCAATTGAGCAGAGAAGTAGCTAGTGTCATTGAAAGATAGGTGAGTGTTTGACAGTCATTCTTACTGCACTGATGAAACTTGTCATTGAATACAGAAATACCTCCTACCATTGTTTCCTAGCTACACTGATTGCCCAGGGATGTTCCTAATTTTTGCCAATTGAAGAAAGGGCCTTTTCCATTCAGTCTTGTTTCTTCTTGTGGGTGAAATAGCAGCAGGTATCAGAGGCTAGACTTATGACTCAGTGGTGAAGAGCACCAGCTGTTCTTGCACAGGACCTGGGTTACTGAACCCAGCACCCATAATGCAGATAACAACCATCCTTAGCTCCAGTTCCAGGGGATCTGACATACTGTTCAGACCTCTACATGCATTGCATGACATAGGTACACAGATATACATGCAGGCAAATCACTCATACACATGGTATGAAAAAGAAATGAAAAGTTAAAGAGTGGTAATAATCAAGAAAAGCCTTATCTGAGAAACTGCTGAGGGAAAAGAGTTTCCAATGAAGATTACTATATTATCGTGTGTGATTATACTGTGAGTAAAATCACATATGTTTATATTGATGAGATGTGGTATTTGCGCTGGGTGATGGCACATGTCTTTAATCCCAGTACTCACTAGGTATAGGACATCCGATCTCTGTAAGATCCAGGTCAGCCTGGTCTACATAGTGAGTTCCAGGCCAGCTGGGGGTATAGGTAGACACTATCTCAAATAGACACACACAGACAATACAAGATAAGGGAGGTGGGTGTAAGTTAGAGAATGTGAGGAATGGAGAGTGTGAATTCAGAGGTCATGTGTGTTTTGTCACATGTACTTTAGGATATTCATTGAAAATTTTGTATATGCATTTGTAGTTTATTTTACTAGTTTTGATTCAGTGGTGAGACTCTGATGTATGAGAATTTGAGAGCCCCTGGAGTCAGAATGAATGTATACTGCATCCTGGAATACATATCCAATTTGGCGTTTTTGCTGAGATGTTTTGTATTTTAAGGGACTCCCAAGACTTGGGTCTATGCTTATTAAAATCTTGGTCCCAAACTAGTAGTCCTAGTGGGAGCTGAGGGAAGATTGTAAGAGGTAGGGCCTAGTCGATGGAACTGTGATCAATGGAGACATGCCCATGAAGGAATTTTGGAATCACATTGCTTTGTTCCCTTTGTTTGTTGGCTGCTATGAGGTGAGCTGTATGTCCTTCCTCGTGATGTTCTGTCTCAGCTGTAGTGGTTTGAATGATAATGTCCCACATAGGCTCCCAGTTTTTTGGACATCGTTTTCCCCAGGTGGTGGTGTTGTTTCTGGAGGTCTTAGAAGGTGTGGAGGAGGCATGTCACTGAGGGTGGGCTTACAGAGTTCTTAAGCCTTGTCAGATCTCCAGTTGCTCTCTGCGTCCTGTGCCTGCTTGAAGATGTGAGTGCTTAGTAGGTTCTGCTCCCACTCCAGCCACTTCTGCTACCATGACTCCCCACCATGATAAACTCTTGCCCCTTTGGAACTATAAGCTAAATAAACTATTCCTTTTTTAAGTTCCCTTTGACAGTCTTTTATCATAGCAACAGAAAAGTAATATATCAGCACAGGCATCGATTACACAGTGCCAAGCAACCACAGACTGCAATGTCCAAAACAGTATGTCAAAATAGATGTTTTCTTCTTTTAAGCTGTTTGTATTAGGCATTATGTCACAGAGATGGAAACATGGCTAACACACACACCCACCATCACAACAGAGGCCTTATCCCTTTTCTTCCCTGAAACTCTCCTCCTGTGAAATCTCCTGATCTCAGCCTCAAACCCTTAACGGTAATTAACCCTTCTGTGAAAAGGCAGGGAACACTGCAGGATATCAACTTTGGATTCTGGGTCTACATCCTTCCACAGGCTGAGACCACTTACCATCCTTCGAGAAACAAATATTCCCCGGGTACCCCCACATTAGAATTGGGCAATGCATGAGGCCCGAGTCCACTTTGGTGAGAACATCCTAAAATGCATTGAACCATGGAGGTAGGCACACCTGCAGGGATCCCAAAAGAACATACTTGGCCCAGTTTAGTACCAGGAAGGGGAAAATGGGATGTCCTCATCAAGAAGAGAGTTGCCTGGGCTGCTGGTGGATAATGAAATGGGCCTATTTGGGGTGCTTCTCTTCTTAAAGGACAACTCAGTGTTCTACAGCAGCTCTGTATCCGGATATCTGAAGTGTTTCCTGTGGTTTCAGTATTCCTCAGTGGACATCTGCAGTTCCTAGATCACTGAGTGGAACCATATATTTAAGTTGTCATTGGTGTCTGCCCCATGTGTCTCAGGACAGGCTCCCTTCTACTAAGGCTGTGGGGTTGGCCCTGTGACCTACCTTGCCTAGTACCTTCCTGCTTTTCTTCTGACTCTGAAAGGAAGACTTTAGCATATATCTGTTAGAGGGTGATAGGACCAAACTGAAAAGAAGTACAAGCTATGACAGATGGCATAGTGGAGCTTTAGAAGACTGTTGCAGGTATCCCATCTTCCCCCCATACCCTTGGACACCTGGACTTATGTGCAGGCACACGTGGTGTCCAGTTCCCTCCTCCTACTATTCTTACGACAACCCAAGGCAAGAATCCTCCAAAACCACTGTTTAGAGAATCCTAACAAGTTTATTGGACTTGCTAACTGAGCTTGGGGTGCTGATTTACTTACAGAAGTGTGCAAGCCCTACGCCCCCCCCATTCATGGCTGTGCTTGGCAAGTCCACACCTAAACATAAATCCTATGGCTTCCTGACAGCCACACAAAATGGCGAGAGACCTGCCTGGTGGCTTTCTTGGCTTGTATATGCTTAGCACCTCCCCTTCATGCAGACTCCTTCTACAGAGCGGGGGAAGGAGGTGGGACTATATCTTGCCATCATAGTGGTCAAAGGAACTTCCAGGTTACAGCAGTGCACACCGAAACACTGACCGTCCTCTTAGTCTCTTTATCTCAGAGCAGTGACCCATAGATGTGGCTGTTGAAGTACCACACCTGAGGGAAACCCATCTTGAAGAAATAATAATGATAAACCTTTTATTTTTGTGTAATATTTATGTAAAACTGACAGATTTTAATATAAACTCTGATTTTTGTTATGACATGACTTTTTAAGTAGTTAGAACCCTTACACCCAGGAACTGAGAGCTTATTTTTATATTGATAAAATATAAAGTGCCGAAATGCACTTCTTTCACCAGAAATATATTTCCACCAATATAAATTTTATATCTTTCTCCCACCTGCTGGCTGATTCCACTTTGCCAAACTTTCTTTTATAGAATCCTTCATGTTCTCTGGACTCTTTTGATAAAGCCACAAAAGCCGAGGCATGCGACTCATCTGAACACATTTTGCCTTTTATAATATAGATCTACCTTTAGGATGTCATTAAAGCTAAATAATCAGCTATTGGGCATATTTCTATTTATGTGGACTAAGAGTGCATGTATGTGTATGTCATCAGTAAACAGGTCTGTGCAGGCACAAAAGTGTTGACGGAACGAGGAACACCAGCAGACCTGAGGTTGGTGTGTGGATTCTATGTGTAGAGAAGAGATCTAGAGTCTTGGAGTGACTGTGTTGACTTGACCAATCTAGTTGGTAAAGTAGGTGACACTAGTGAAGACCCTGGGGTCAAAAGGAGGCTGGCAGTTCAGGCCATCACTGACCAGTCTTACCAAAACCCAGGCAGTGTTATAGTCAATGTGGGCTCCTTGAGGTTGAATTTGAAGAGAGAGGGGGGTTAGAATGGCAGTCTGAGTATGGTGATAAATGACAGTTCCCGAGTCAGTCAGTTCCCTACACTGATCCAACTGAATCAAGTCTCGGGGGGAGGGCAGTGGGATTGAGCAGCAAGAAGTGACTTAGCTGATTTCCTAGGTGGATCAGACGAGTGTCAGAGTTTCACCATATGGATCCCTCCCTTTGTTTGCCAGGCCTGTTCCCTAGAAAGTGAACAGGCCTCCTCCATCATGTACTCTCACTGTGATAAACTGTGTTGTCACAGGCTCAGTGTAACAGGCCAGCTGAGCAGCATAGACTGTAGCCAATGAAACTGTAAACCAAAGTAAACCCTACTTTTCAGTTGATTGTGATGATTCACTTGAGAATTTTTCCCGCTAAGCTCTAGTATATGAACAGTGGTGTTCCTTAGTTGGCACTACTCCTTGGGGAGGTTATGGTACCTCTAGCATCTGGAGCCTAGCTAGAGGAAGACACCCGGGTGTGTTTTGAGA
>NW_008330576.1:4138878-4140240 GCF_000622305.1 Nannospalax galili
GTAACAAACCTGGAGAATCTGCCGGAAATCGCTACAGAGACCAAGCCTAGCACAGAACCTCAGAGTAGCCTGTGAAGAGACTGAGCCTGTGTCCATCAAGCCACAGCCAACATACGGTAGTCTGGAATCTGTGTCCAGGGCTTTCAAGCAGTGTGCTTTTATGGGGTGGTGCAATACCTTGCAAAGTGCAAGTGTTTGGAACAAAGGGCATAGGGAAGTCCCAGGATGGAACATGGTGAGCACTGCTGGAAGTGGCTCACACATTATTTGAGTTTCATTTTTAACTCATTTTCCATTGTTGTGCATTCAGAAAGCTTTCACTGTTACCAAACTTTTTATGACCTCCCCCTGTATTCAGTTACAGGCTCTACCAGTTTAAGAAACTGCCCTAAACAATGCCTCGTCTCCTTTATGACTTTTTAAATTGATTTTTATATTATACGTGTGTTTATCCTGAATGTCAGTGCACCACATGTTTGCAGGGACTGCGGAGCTCAGCATAGGGATTCAGATACCCTGGAAGAGGAGTTAGGGATGGGTGTTAACCCCCAAATGGGTGCTGAGGACTGAACATGGTTCCTCTGTAAGAGCAGCTGGTGTATATTATAAACACTGAGCTATCTCTCCAGCCTGACATTTATGTCTTTATGGATTTGCATTTTCTGGGCATTTCATATAAGTATATCTATACAATGAATAGGATTTTGCTTCTGGTTTCCTCCTGCTAGCATACCTTTTTAAAAGTTTTCTCATACTCTGACACATTTCAACATTTTTTTTCATTTTATTCTGTCTTATGTCTGTATCATAGTGTGATTATACATTTTCTTTGTGGCAGGCATGTACATTGCTTATAGTTTGGGACTGTTATGAAATCTGAAGTTGTGAATATTCTTTTTTCCTTAATAATTGAGATTTTATTGTTCATGTCAAGGATCAGACATTTTAGTTTGCACAGATCATTGTGTGTGTGTGTGTGTGTGTGTGTGTGTTGTATGTGCATATGTTCCTGCAGAATCAAGAGGGTGGTATCATGTTTTCGGCTCTATAACTCTTAAGGTTCTCACTGAACCTCTAGCCAGACTAGCATCCAGCATGCCCAAACGATCTACCTTTCTCTCTTCAATGCATTGAGGTTAGAGGCACCCAGATTTTTATGTGTTCTGGTCATACAAACTTAGAGTCTCATACTTATGAAACAAGCTCTATTTACAAAGAGTCATCTGTCTAGCCCTCATTTGCACTAAATTCTCTTTATTTACTTTTGCTTATTGAATTTTTGCGATTTTCATACAATAAATTTTGGTGCTACTTAAATCCCCTGCCCTCACTACACTGCACCTCTCCACACCCTGCCCAGTT
>NW_008330576.1:4142087-4142446 GCF_000622305.1 Nannospalax galili
CAAATTTCATTATTCCATCTTTCTTTACTGCTGAGTAGAACCCCACTGTGTAAATGTGCCACATATTTGGAGAATTACCATACAAGTTCTCAGTCTATATTACAGAGCTATAGTCATAAAGCAGCATGGTATTTGCACAAAACTGACATGTAGATCAATGGAACAAAGTAGAAGACCCACACATGAATGCACGAAATTACAGCCATCTGATATTTCACAAAAGATCACACCCTGGAGGACAGACAGCATGTTCAAGAACTAGTGCTGGCAAATGGGCCTGGAGAGATGGCTCAGCAGTTAAGAGCACCGACTGCTCTTGCAGAGGACCCAGGTTCAATTCCCAGCACCCACATGGCAGC
>NW_008330576.1:4149332-4150925 GCF_000622305.1 Nannospalax galili
CTGCTTACTGGCTTACTCCCCTGGCCCCTGCTCAGCCTGCTTTCTTATGCGACACAGGCCCACCTGCCCAGGGGTGGCACCCACAGTGGGCTGGGCCCTCCTACATCACTCAACAATGAGGAAGATGCCCCACAGACATGGCCACAGGCCAGTCCAATGGAGGCAATTCCCCAATTGAGGCTCCCTCAACCCAGGTGTGTCAAGTTGACACTAAAGCTATCCAGCACAGAGAAGACAGACTTTCCTGAGGAAACTGAGGAGAAAGGAAAGAGTATGTTGAGTAGGGCAGGGATAAGTAGGTGGTGGAGCAGGAGCCAACATTCCTGGAAGAGCAGAGGTGGAGGGCTCAGGAAATGGCCACCCATGGGGAGAGAGGTAGGCAGAAGGGAAGCCCTATTTGCATTGGAGTCTTTTACTCCTGCTCCTCCTGTCTGACTCAAACATGAGCATCTCTACTAACACTCCCTATAGGGTTCCATGCTATTCCCTCCTCTCTCAGAAGCTCTTGCAATTTTTCTTACCTTCTTTAGGGTTTCTTGGATTGCGATTTTTCCTGAACTTTGCAGAAGGTTCTGTTCCTGTTTTGAAAGTAAAGTGGGCCCTGCCAGGCCTGGGCCACAGAGACCCTGCAAGTACAGTAGCCAGGGAATTACATTGTCCTGAGAGCCTACTGCTTCTTTCAGGCCTAGCAGGAATCCTTGATATCCAGAAGATTGGGACTTGCGGCCAGTGGTGCTGTATGGGGCAATGCTGGCTTCAGTGACTGCAGTGTTCTCCTGGGCTCCTTTCAGGTGGAGGCACCTGGCTATTTGTTCAGTGACAGCGCACCTGGCTCTGGATGAAGGAAATAAATCTGGGTATCATGAGGCTCAGGGGACAGAGTCCACTAGGTTCCTGTTTATGTGTAAGATGAGTTTTTGAGGCATAGTATTGACTTCTAGTTTGCTGAGTTTTTTAGAGAAGTGACATGAAGAAAGATGGGGTGGCCAGTGCAGCCCCCCCATCACTCCTAGGGGAAATTGACATTGGCCTTGCCTTTCTGAAATGCAAAGTGAGAATGACAGACAATGGGTCATATGGATAGGGATGGTCCCTGGGGACTAGTGTGCTAGGCAACAGGTCTCTGCTCTGACCTATTGTCCTCAGACCATTGTGGACATCATCTTACATCTGTATGGCATGACAGCCATGTAGTAACCATCCATCATTGCATTGCATCGTGTTCTAAACCATGAGCACCAGGTGAGTCCAACCTGAGAAACAGGGCCAGAGACATCGAGTAGCTTCCCCAAAGAACCATAATGCATCTGTGTCAGGAGATGACTTGTCAGGTGGGCTTTCAGTTCTTTTGCAATGTGATATAGCCAGACCTTGGGGAAATGGGAGGGAGAGCCTGAGTCTGTGGAGTAAAGGGAGGTGCTCTCAGGGAGGCTGGGTGGCTTTGATGTACCCCGACTATGTCAACAGTGCAAAACCAAGGACAGATGACATAGCCATGAATGCATGTACTCTTCCATGGCCTGCCTGCAGGGTCTCCTTCATTTTGTTGCTTGGAACCGATGCAGTAACTAGCACCTCCAGAAGTCCAGACTC
>NW_008330576.1:4152940-4166260 GCF_000622305.1 Nannospalax galili
CATGGCTTTTGTTCACTTTGAGAGCTAGAATCTCTCTCATTTTGCTGTGATTCTGGATGTAGACAAAGAGAGGGGAAGGGAGGGGAGAGCTGGACTGGTCTGAGCATTCTACCAGGACAGCGACTTGGGAAATAATGTTCTAGTGACTACGGTGTGGTCTAGTAATTAGCAAAGATGAACATGCTCATTGATAAAGGCAGAGTTCATACCTCTGGAGCATGCTGGTGGCAGGATCCCACATGAAGAATTTCTCCCTAGGGAAGCTTGGGACCAGTGTCAGACACTGTTCTCTGCATGCTGTAGAGACATGAGAGTAAGCAGGGCTGTGGCAGCAGGTTTTCACTTGCCTGGTCTCCAGTTCAGGACTTTCTGAAAAACCCAGTTTTCTTTGCCCACGAATGATGAAGGCAAAGTACAACCTACATTTCTTGTGTGGGAGATGGGATGAAAGAGTCTATTTGGGTTACACTTCCAAGTCACAATCCATCATTGAGGGAAGCCAGGGTCAGAACTGGGGAAGCCAGTGGAAGCACAGTTGCTTGCTGACTTGTTGCCAGGCTCATATTCAGCTAGCATTTTTATACAGACAAGGCCCATCAGTGCAGGGGTGGCTCTGTCCACAGTGGGCAGGGCCCTCCTACATCAATTACCTTTTTACAGCTCTTGTTTTTTATTGAAATTTCTAATTTGCATACAGTGGAGTTTGATGGAATTAGATCCCTTCCCTATCCACATATTCCCCCCACTGACCCCAACCTAATTTAATGCACTCTCATAGACCTAATACCTTCTATCGAGTCTGATTTGTGTCCCTAAATGTCCTTCAGTGTGTGTGCTCAATGCAAGGAACCAACACGATATAAGGAGAGATTATACTTTTTTTTTTTCTTTTGGTCTTTTTGAGACAGGGTCTCCCTGTAGCCCCAGCTGTCCTGGAACTCACTCTGTAGACCAGGCTGTCCTTGAACTCACAGAGATCACCTGCCTCTGCCTCCCGAGTGCTGGGATTAAAGGCATGTGCCACCACGCCCGGCTGAGATTACACTTTTTAAAGTTCTCCACTATACACACACACACACACACACACACACACACACACAAACACATACACACATGCACACACCATATATATATTTGTATATTTCACATATATATATATATATATATATATATATGTTTAACATTCGTTTTCAACTTTGCTGGGTTGAGAGTTACCATGTCTCTGCATGTAGTACTACACTTCTGAGAGTCTATGTCTTTTCTGAGATTTAAAATTAAATGACTGCTGATGACCCACTGATGACGTTACTGATTTTCATAGGGTAACAAAACACAGTGTTTACTCTAGGGCTAGTTTATTGGTGTTGTGTGCCTCCTGATGGATTATGAGACACATTAAAACATACTACATTATCTCTTAAAAGGAGTAAGAACCACCATCAAAGAACAAAATTAATGATATTGATGCAAATGAGACAAAGTCAGGTAGTGAGAGGATCAATGACCCATCATCAAGATTCAGACCACCATCATGGAAATAAGTATAAAGCCTCCAGAAAGAGTCTTCCTGGCCCAGGCACTATTGGGAAACTTTGAATCCAATGGAAGTTTTAAGTCTTTACAGGGATGACTTCCAAGGGGATGGTGAGACCAATACTTCTTTTCGTTATCTTTCTTGGTTCTCAGTCATGACCTGGAAATCTTTGTTCCAGCTCACACTCCCTCTGTGAGGCACAACCTCAGCACACATCCAAAGAGATGCTGCTGCCTGATACGTGACTGACTGAACCCTACAAAACTGTGATCTTGGTAACCCTTTCACTTTGAAGTTGATGACTGCTAGGTAGTTGTTACACTGACAGAGAGCTAACACTGGGACAATCCAGACAAGACAAAACTCAGTGATGGAGAGATCAGCTGCTGTCAGGATATTGTGGGATGGGTGTGATAAGGGAGCTGCATGATCTGGAACTCTGGATCCTCCTGCCTCTGCCACCCAAGGGCTGGGCTAACAGGTGTGTGCCACCATGCCAGGCTTTGAAAGCAGCATACTTTGCACATTCAAGTTATATATAAAGTGATACCTTTTCTTCTCAAAAGCTGCCAATTATTAGTCACTACTACTACAAAAACCCTGGGACGTCAACTTAAAGTGACCTCATTGTTTCAGGGGCATCAGTCTCTTCTCACTTAGATTACTTGCTTTGGGTCTGTGGCAAAACAGTACATCATGTGTCAGGAGGACATAGAGGAGGCGTGTAATACATGGGCCTTTAGGGGACAGTTAAGCTCTGAATCACAAGAATGGAGGAGGTTCAGGATCTTGATAGGTAAAGTAATCGATGGATGAATCCGTTGATCAGGAGAAAGCACCAGGATACAGATAAAACTCCAGGGAAATAGAGTTTATTAGCAAAGGAACACATGGGACAGATTCCCTTCTGGGCAGGGAAAATGTCTGCCCCTGGGTCATGAGCTGGGGTCTTTTATAGGGGGAGGCTTCTGGGGGCTGCAGAAGGCAGGAAGAAATTTTTTTAAAAGTTGGGGGGGGCAGAGAGCAGGACAGTTAAAACCTGCTCCCTTCTGTCTGTCATCCAGGATCTTGGTCAGGAAGTGTTTGTTTTTGTCCTCCTAAGATAAGGGGAAAACTGCCTTGCTGAAGTGGCTCCTGAAGTCTCTGATCCAAAAGGTGGAATCTGTTTATCTTGTCTTATCTTGTCTGCTTCTCTTGACTCTAAAGACCAGGGTGCTTATCAACAGGGTTCCCTTTTCTCAGGGGGCTTGTTGGTGAGGGGGCAGGGCTATCTGAACCTTAACAGATCTTTAATGAGAAATCTGTAGAGGGTATGCAGGCAACAGGTTTCTTGATTCCAGCATTGTGAGGCCCTCAGCAGAGGACACAGCTGAAATGGCCAAGCCTCCAGATGACAGACACTAGGAATATATCAGTGTTTATTTAAACCAAGTTGACAGAATGCTGTAGTTTAGCACTAGGAAACAAATAATACAAAATTCATTATATTTTCTTTTCCTTTTTACCAGGTGCTGGCTTTTAGCACCTGGGCTAGAGTGACCTTCCTGCCTCAGCAGGAGTTGGAAGTATAGATAGGTGCCACACTGCCTACTTAGTTTTTTGTATGAATGGAAATATTTTTTTATCTTTCTGATTTAAAAAAATGGTTGCATCAGCATAGGGAAAAATAAGAACGTTCATAAATTATACGAAATATGCTAAATTTTTGAGCTAACTATTGTTAATATAAACCTCATCTTTCTATTTTAAAAGTTGTAGATACCATTTTGAGATAGGACCTCAGTATGTTGTTCATGATGTTTTCAAATTCGTAGTTTGAACAATCATATTGCTTGAGCCTCCAGAGCATCTGAAAACACAGACATAAAGGGCTATGCACAGCTAATGCTCTGTATATTATTTATTGAAGTGGTATAACTGACTCCATGCTATTCTAGTTGACCTTTGCTCACCCTTTGTTTCTGCATCTTCACCTCCATCACCCTCCCCGACTCTCCCTAACTGCAGCCAGGGAGAACAGTCCCATGGAGCTGCACTGCACTTTCAGGGAGTACATGGTTTCTACATTCCTGGAAACTTACAGCCACTGGGCTGAATACACTCTCCTAACTATTGTTATACTAAAGCTCTAGGAAGCCCAGTATTTCTGCAGTTGTTCTTCCCAACTGCAACTTAGAAACTTTTTGTAAGTTGAAAACCTCTTTGTTAACTGACCTTCCCTTGATCTGGTGTAACTATGTTGATCTGATGTAACCATGGTTTTTGGTTTTGCCCCTGGCATGATGTAATTGTGGTTTTAAGCTTTATAAACCCTGCTCTGGTCATCCTCTGGTTTTCGACTTCTTGTGGATGATAGCCCTCCCTGCAGCTCAAGCTAATTATTCAGTTGACTCTTATTTCGATCTGTTGTGTTCCTCTGTGCCTTGTGCTTGCTAATATATTTAGAGCCCTTTTCGTATAATTTTATTAATTTTATTCACTTATCTTGTGTATGTGTGCATCTGTTCATCTGGGTGTGCCCATATTTTCAGGTGTGTGTCTGTATGCACATGGTGACCAGATGTTGACACTGGGCATCTTCCTCAATAACTCTCTTCTCTATTTTTGACACAGTGTCTATAACTAATCATGGAGTCACATTTTCTGCTGGTTTGGCCATCCAACATGATGCAAGGTGCCTCCTGGCCCGACTTCTCTAGTGGTGAGATTACATATGTGCACCACATCTTCCAGGTTCAATGTGGGATTTGATGATAGAATGTAGGTCCTCATGTTGCACAACAAGCTCTCTACCAGCTGAGCCATCTCCCTTTCCCTTTCATGCTACAATTTCAAATGATTATCTTTTTCTAGCTGAGTGAGGTTCCTTCAACTTGGCTTTCTATGTCTTAATAGAAACTAAAAGCCCGAGGGGCTGGAGAGCTCACTGTGGTTAAACCACTGGCTGCTCTTGCAGAGGATCTGAGTTCCATTTCCAGAACCCAAATGACAGCATACAATCATATCTAACTTCAGCTTCAGGGGGTCATATGCTCTCTTCTGACCTCTGCAGCCATTGCATGACACAGGTGCACCTATACCCATGCAAGCAATACAGTCATATACCAAAAAGAAAAACAATAAATAAAATATTAAAAAGATGATAGATAAAATGTTTTTGAAAAGAGTTAAAACCCTGAGTAGATTGAACCACCAGATGACCAAAAGGATAACATATCCTTTATTGAGCACCGTTAGTATACTAAGTATATAGGATGTTGAATTAATTTTGTGGAATCAATGATTTCCAGCTGAATTAGTGCATGATGAATTTATACACTGGAAATGTCAATACATTAAATAAACAATGTCTGAAAATTATTAAAAAGTACAAGCCACGTGGCAGGGAGTGTGTTTCAGTGGTAGTTTACTTGCTTAGGTTGACACAGAGTACATCCCTAGGACCACCAAACGGTAACAAAACTGTTAACGGCTCTCCACATTAGAGTTCAGATTTGGGTGTACTGCAATCCTCAAGTATTATTTATAGGGTTATGTTTTCAACTTTATTAACTAGACTTTTCACTACCTGGAATATAACCAGGGGATAATTAGGAAGATGCCAGATTCAGGTTGGCATTTTAAACAAATGACATTGCATGATTTTATAAGCACAAAAAATCAGAACTAGAATCATCAAAACATTGCTGAATAAAGCAGGCCGTCTTTGGCTGAAATGTGAGCCATCCACCCCCCCAACACACAAAATCTCATAAAGGAAGTAGTTATGTGTAAATGTATTTAATCCTGTGATTTCAGCACTTGGGAAGGTGAGGCATTAGGATTGCTATGCCTTCGAGGCCAGCTTGTTCTACATAGTAAGTTCTAGGCTAAGGTCAGGGAGCACTTGTTGGGGACAAGATGACTTTGATATTGTTCTGAGAATTTCTGTTATTAGTATATGGCTGGAGGCTTCAAAGTTCCTACTTTCTGCTGGCTGGCTCACTCTCTGTAGGCTCACTCTTTTCAGAGGAATGAATAATTTTTGTGCTACACTCCACCCCTTTCCTCCACCTCTTACAAACTTTCTGCCACCTCTTTCACGAATTTCCCTGAGCCTTGGAGGGGGTGACAGATGCAGGGTGATCTCTCTTGTAATTATGGAGTGACCTCTTAGGCCTCCCAATCATTTGTCTTCAAGACATGGCTGCTGATCTATCTCGGTGGTGTTTCCCCCACTATAAAAAGAAATGGAGGGAAGTAGACACATCTAAACATACACGGATTGAAATACAAACTTGTAGAAGACATCTCAGTAGCTGTAACATATTCATTAAACAATATATTTGCAACAGCTTCCCTGCTGGGGCCTGTAGCCTTCCCTGACACAGGGGGTTGGCCTGTGTGTTCCACCCCTAAGAGCAGGCCTTTTCCAATTAAAAATTTTTCAGTTTTATGTATGTTAGTCGAGCCATTATTGTACTAGCAGGCATTGCTTGGCATGTCCATAGTGTGCAGCATGCAGGGTCCATTGTTGAGCAGACTCATAGGGGATCCTTTTTCCCAACCATCTGCATAGCACCTTCTTGGCACTAAAAGCCATCCATCCAGTGGCATGGAGTTTTTATCTTAGTCTTGGGTCCGTCTCTTCTTCTCCCATGCTCACATCATGCAGTGTCTTCAGCAACAGGGCCTTACTGACATTTCTAGTATATACCCGTTAGTGGCAATAGACTTGATTAACTTGAGGACCTCTAGGACCTCTCTCTCTCTCTGACCAACAGCTCATAGGTGGGCAACCCACCCCTCGTACTGTAGTTTTTCTTAACAGTTGTATAATTTTGGAGGCCTCTGTTTTTATCTTACCCAACCATAAAATTCCCAAGAGTCTTAGAGCTATAGCTGGCCTTTGTTTCTTAAGGTATCTTTGTATTGTTTTATCCTTGATACATTTACAGGTGTTGGCTCCAGTTGTCTGACCCTGAACCAGGCAAAAGAGACAGAGGGTCTCTCTTGTCCCTCCTGCACCTGTTGGTTCCGAGTCAGGCAGGCCTTGGGTCTGCCTCCTCGCCATAGCCACATCTGTTGCCTTTCCATTGACCATACCTGGCTGCTGGGGGAGGCCCTGGTGGGAAAAATCACCTCCACCCTCTAGCATAGCCTTTCTCAAGAAAAAAAAAGTACATTATTTAATCTTTGGAGACACTTAACCAACCCTGGGACAGTTTTTATTCTCTGAATGCCTTTTGTAAACTGTTGTTCAGGTTTTAACTCCTTCCAGAGACTCCTTAGTACAAAATTTGGTTTTCTATCAATCTTTTTTTTGGGAATTTGGGCTTGACATAAGTCTTGCCACATTTGTTTTTGAGTAACCAAGCGGACCATTTCTTCTGTCTGGTCTTTTTTCTATCTCTTGTAGGTTGTTCTGTTATTCTACAGACACATTTTACATGCTGGTCAGAGTCACTTAGATTTGCTAAACCCTCTCTCACTTTTCAAATATTCTGTCCCATTAAGGGATTTAGCAAAACCATTGAAGCTCTATACCAGTCTTGAGGTCCCAGATGAATTAAGCTTTCCTTTATATCTCTGGTGAACATAGCCCTATGTGGTCCAGCAAACTGAGCATCATATATTGCTTTTTTCATACTTAGTTCCCTCAGTAATGCCTGTCAATTTTTATAGTCCTCCAGGCCCTGTAAATTATGTATTTCCCTTGGTATCTTTAATGCCTTGCACCAGCCATCCCATTAAGGACTGCTTCCCCTGTCCCCCACTGCTGCACTGGCCTAGGTTGAACAGCCTATGTTGCAATGATGGATGGGTGGTTATATAACTCAGCTGTGAAGCTTCTGAAGGACTTAGACTGATGTTTTTTGCTCCCATGTCCCATACCCTCACCAGCCATGTGGTGAGGGGCTCTTTAATTACTTGCTTGTCTTTCCTAGTTCCAACAGCTCCAGTGTGGAGTATTTTCTCCTAGCTATAGTGCGGTTAACATTTTGCTCTTTTTGTATCAAAGGTTGAATCTGAGGGGAAGTTTTAGCTACTTTTATTTCTAGGTTGTTTATCACTACTATCTTTTTCCCTGTGTCCTTGGACTCCTGGTACCCTAACCTTACATAAGTTAAAATCTTGTTTTTTCTCTCTCAAACTCTTGAGGCTGAATTCTGTGTCCTGGGTTATCTCTTGGGGGTTCCCACTGTAAAACTCTTCTATAGAACTGTTGGTGTTTAATGGGGACATTTTTGTGTGTGTGTGTGTGTGTGTGATTTTGGTATGCAGATTTCTTTCGTTGTTTGTGATTCTGGTGAGACTCAAGCCTTTCTTCGTTGAGTTGAAGTTTGTTTCTGTTTGTAAATTTGATGGGCCTTGGTTGTTTTCTTATTGGGTATGAAAAACTTGTAGTTATAGGCTTCAGGTTCTCCCTTTTGATTTTATATTGGAGAGACCAGATGACTCAGTCCAGCTATGTGGGAGTTTAGGCAGAGGCCCAAGTCAGGCGGGGAATCAGATGCTCTCATCTTTCTCCTAAGGTCTGGGTGCCTCTAGTCAGCAGGCACAGCACAATTTGGAAAGCTTGTTAGGCAGAGGCTGGATTCAGGTAATCTCAGGCAGTCTCCCAATAACTGGGCCCCTACTAAAGGGCAGGGAAGCCCAGCCCTGCAGTAGAAGGGGCTACAGATGGTTCCAATGCAGGGGGATGGGCATGGCATAGTGTGGAGAGCTTACCAACGTGAGGAGATAAGACAGTAGTCCAGAGATCTGGGGTGCTAAGAGTAAAAGCGGGCCTGTGCCCAAGGCTAGAAGAACAGGATGTGGAGGCAGGGAGAAAAAAAATCAGATATTTTAAACAGAACACCAAACCCAAGGGAAACAAGGAAGGCTCACAAATCCCTTAAGAGAAAATAATATTCTATTTGAATTCTTGGGAAAGTTTTAAGGCATCTAACAGCTATGTTTTAGAAATATTATCAGGAGGTACATGGAAACGGAACAAGTAAAAGCATAAAGCAGTATTTTACTACTGGGGGAAAGCAAACATGAAAGCCGCATGAGAATCCCTGCAGACACGTGTGGCCCATCTTGCACACTGGGGATGCTCAAATAGCACCTGGAAAGGAGCTGAGGGTGTGTGAACTGTGCCATTGGTCAAGTAAACCCCAATATAACCTATATACACCTATATAAACACCTATATATATCTAGCCTCTATATGAACACCTATATATATCTAGCTCATTACTTTCTACTTGTAAAGAAAAATACTTTCTACTGATCTTCAGACCAATAAATACAAATAGAGATCCTCCACGCTACTCTTGGACCAACACAAAGGCCGTGTGAGGCTGTGCTTATGTCCAAGGCTCAGTTTACTGAAAGCAGAGAAATTAGGCTCAGCACCTGTGCCCTGTCTTGAGTTCTGTGGCAGCTTCCCTCTTCCTACTCAATTACCCTTAATTACAGGTCTGTGTGGCTTAGCCTGAGTTTTTTCTCAATGAGAGCGCCAACTGAAGCTCTTGGTACAGTTAATCACTCTTGCCCAAATCAGGCTTGCCTGGGTACCAATGGACACAAGTTATCTCTACATACATCCTGGCAAACATTAAATTTGATTAAGAACTCTTGTATGAAATGACAATAGATCAATAAGCAATTATTCAAAATAAATAATAGTGCTTGATTGTCTTAAAACAACAACAGCAGCAACAACAACAAAGCAAAAAACTTTTTTTGGCAGGTGGGGGCATCTTGAGATGAATTCATATCCATGGAGACAGAACAACCTTGGCCTCCAGAGATAGGGAAAAATGTACATTAAGCAAATGCTGGCTTCCAGTGTACACCACTCACATTCCTTGAAGTATAAATTCCTAAAACTACAGCTCTGTTTTCATGTAACCTCAACTTTCACTCCACAGAAGTCCTGCCTGGATAAGGTATTTATCCTCTAGTCCTCACAGGGCTCATTACGTACACCAGTCATTTACACACAAACCTGATTGTTTGGGTGTTGTGTAGGGGCTGAAGTGAGTGTGCTGTCTGTGGAGAAACACTCAGAACCCACAGGGTGAAAGAGCCAAACAAACTCTCACAGGGAGAGACAACAGAAGAAAGTGTTATGACAACCAGGCTGTTCTTCAGAAAGGGTGTATTTTTAATCAGTTTTTACTGAATTATTTTGAATTTTATACATTACATTTTGATCATATTTAGATTCCTCCTCCCGAATCTGCACACCACATTTTTAACCTTCCACCAAATTCTGTATATAAAATCAAATTTATTTGATGAGTTCATCCACTATTTTTTTTTTTTTTTTTTTTGTCTTTTTGAGACAGGGTCTCCCTGTAACCCCAGCTGACCTGGAACTCACTATGTAGACCAGGCTGGCCTTGAACTCAGAGATTCACCTGCCTCTGCCTCGAGTGCTGGGATTAAAGGTGTGCACCACCACGTCTGGCTCCACTAGAGTCTTTTATGTCCCAAGAAAGCAAAGCTTCCTCAGGCAAGATGCCAGGAAGAGCAGAAGTCAATGGGGGAAAGTTCAACATGGCAGGAAGCAGAGGGCATGCCAGGCACGTCAATGTGGCTAAATGCTTGCTATGAATTACACAATATTTCCTCTCCAAAAGGAGAAATTAAAAAATGGATTTTTTTTTGATCAAGGGCCCAAGTAGATGGATCGATCAGTAATGTGCTTGCTGTATAATATTGAGGAACCAAATTTGGATTCCCAGGACCCATGTAAAAAGCCAAGTGTGTTGGTGCATGACTGTAATCCCAGCACTGAGGCTGTGAAGACAAACAGAACTCTGGATGCTGACTGGACAGTTAGCCTGGCAACATGAGTGAGATCCAGTTTTAGTGGAAAAGCTGTGTCAAAAAATAAGGTGGCGAGAAATCAAGAAAGACAGCAGGGTTGAACTCTGGCCTCCACATGTGTGTACAAACAATATATGTATATGAACCCACACACACTCATGTTCACATACAGTACCCACACAGGTACATACTAAACACTAAATACACTAAAAGAGGATAAAATACATTTTATCAAGAAGAAATATATTGGAGGGTGTTTCACTAAATTTTCTCCTTCCCGCTCTCTGGGAGACCTGCCCTCAGTCACCGGGTCTCCCGGTCCTGACGCTGGTTAACAAATCAAAATAAGGCATCCTATTTGAATTTTGCATAGTTTATATGATATTTGGGAGGGGATAACTTTCAAAGAAACGGCTTCTCATAATCCATGCGCTATTCAAGCCCCTCCCGTAGTCTCCATCAGCTTTTACACACTGTGCATGGCATCTCACCCCAGGATCTGAGGGCCTCATCTCACCCTCCAGAACCCACAAGATGGGCTAGACACCCTCTGTTCGCCAGTCCTGACTGGCCACCCGCTTGCTTCACTCCTGGAGTTCCAATATGGCCGCAGCTCCGCCCCTTTTCCCAGGGTGCCTCCAGTAACCCACGCTTGTGCCCATTGCCCACACTTTTCGGAAGAATGAGGAATTTCTGGGCTAGGGAGGGGAAAAATAGCAAAGTAATAGAAGACCCGGATTGTGCCTGATATTGGAAGTTATTTTCCACCAGAAGTGAGGAAAACAGTCAATTGCCTCTCCAGAGAGGACTCTGGACTCTGTCTTCAACCTGTGTGCAGGCTGGTGAGGATGACATTGGCCCTAGGTTGCAGCATGAGCAACCACAGGAGGGCCAGAGTAAGACAATGGCTTCCTCACACCAATCACCGCGGAAATCCAGAAAGACTGCACATTACAGAGAGGCACCTACACCCCTTCTCCATTGGTTGTTCCATGGTATCACATCACCTGGCAACAGAAAGATGTCTGGAGATGGAGATGCTTCTAAAACCCAAGAACTATACAGAGACAGTCACTACCCACAATGAAAGTGCACCTATCCAAAAAGTACATCCAAACTCAAGAGGCACTAGTGTGGAAGGGGCACTGACATGAACTGGACCACCCTGGGATCTGTGTGAGCCTCTACTCTGGAGTCTTCTAAGTATGATCATGGGTAATGCTCCAAGTCTGAGGATCCAATGTTAGCAGACTCTTCAGCCCTATCTCTGCAAAGTCTTAAGCCCTATCCTGCCAACTCCTCAGCTTAAGTGGTAAGCAGCATCACTTTACATTTAGTTGCTCAGAAGCCATGCCCAGGACCATCTGGTTCCCCTTCAAGGCATCTCTTAACCCATGAATCAGTCCTCAGTTCTTCCAGGACAGATCTTGAATTCAGTCTCTTCTCTCCTCCCCACCTACACTCCAATAGCTGTCACCACTACTCTTCCTGTAGTTTACCTCTGACTCCCTCCAGGCCCACACCTACATAAAAAACACCTGAGAAATACATCCTTTCAATAGATAAATTGGCATGTGTTGCATTCTTAAAACCTGAAAATCACTTCTCATTCACACCTTGCAAGCTACAGGTCTTTCCCAGTGCTGCACAGGGTCTACCTCCACTGTCTGAGATGCCACATCTCCGAACAGTAGCCTCCCTGACCCTCCTGCTAGTCATGGTCAACTTAGCATTTCCTTACTCTAAGATGCATTCACATATTTTGTGGCCTTACCATACCTTCATCTCGGGGACCATCTCCCTGGAAAAGCCTCCTCCTCAGTTACTGCTGCATTGTCACCGACATGAGGTTTCCTGCATGCTCTCATACTCCACCAATCTCTTCCTGAATTTTAGCTGTCCCACAGAAGGACAATATTACCTTATCTTCTTACACGATTCATGTGGTGACTGACAATTTAGAGGACCCAGCTCATCAGAGTGACTGTCAAAGAAACACAACACTGTGACTGCTACCCGTCATATGGACAACTAACCATGAAATTTCCATTGTCCATAGTCATCTCTCTATCAGATGCAACCATTTTTACATCCATATGCCAAGATTTATCTGAATCTTAAACAGGGAGACAGATGTTCCTTCAACATTTGTGTGGTCTTGGCTTATGGATTTCAACATGGCTGGGTCTATTGAACATCGGGTAGGTCCTCAGTATCAGTAGTTGTGAAACAATGTATTTCAAGGAAATCTGGATTCAGGAGCTAGGCAAGATTTCCAAGGGCCCCTGATATTGTCTATGATGTGTGTTCGGGTAAGGAACTTAGGTCCCACAAGCCACAGAATATCGTTCTACTGACCAATATCTATACTATATCTTATACACATCTAGCTCAAATATACAGACATTACTAATACTTGAATACATACTTCTGTAACACAGTACACCACACCACATTTCACACCTGCAGAACACAAATAACCCACCACATTCCCCAATCATACCAATGCACACCTATACCATCATTCGCTAAACCTAGTGCATGAATAATATGCCTTGACCTCATTTTTTTGTATTTTTTATTTTTAAAAATTATTTAATAACCACGTCTAGAAGCATTTCATTATAGCATTAACATATCCAATAACAATTTCCAGAGCATAGATGCATCTCTTTCAATATTGGCTGTGATTTTTTTTAACTTCTACAAAAACTTTATTGAGAATTTCATACATGCATATAAGGTGTTTTGAACAAATCCATGCCCACTCCCTCCTCTCCAACATTCCCCCCTCTGAAGAGGTAACCCTAAAATCTTTTAAGGATTAGATACAAGTTCCCAAATACTTTTGACATCGTGATATTTTTGGCCTTTGGAACAGAGTGAGTTGCTAACAGGCCCAAGGACATTTTGACTTTTAGCCCAGAAACTTCTTTGGGGTCTTTTTACCTTAACTGCCTAGCCAATTCCTACCTCCTATT
>NW_008330576.1:4172606-4217522 GCF_000622305.1 Nannospalax galili
AGAGAGGTGAGGGCGGGGCCAGGTCCAGAAGCGGTGCTCCTGGGGCCCAAGAAGGGCACTAAGTTGTTCTGGGTGAAAAGGATCAGGAAGCAGTATTGGTTCCCCAGGTGTCTGGGGCCCCAAGACTAGGAATGGCGCAGGGCCCAAACTAGGAGTATAGAATGGCGAGGCAGGGGATGGAAGGGTGAATGTCGCTTAGGGAGTCCCGGCGCGGAGAGCTGCGCTATAGACTTACCCCAAGAGGCCTGAGGATAGTAGTCCTACCTCCTATTCTTAATCACGCCATCCTCTGAACTTGACCTCATTATCTATGAAAAAACTTATGTATTTCATGTATTCACAGATGTATATACAGTTTAATTGAACAACACACAGAGAACATCTCCAGCACAACGTTTCAAATAAAAATAAAAATCACCTATACATCTCAAGTTATGGCTAGAAAAAAAAAATCCCCTTTCAAAATCTTCAAATTCTGACCAATTACCATATGATAAAGTTCTAATAATGAAATGTAATTCCAAACTTGGTTTTGCAAATGAATGCCCTTTCTTCTCCATCAAATACTTGCATACTTATTTCCCACATGTAGTAAGTATGCCCTACGTACAACATAGAAAAGCACCAAAAATAGTTATCAAAACTTCCGTATCCCTTTAGTAAATATACTGTAACCTGAATAGTCATTACACAAATATCTATCCATACACGTAAAACATACAAATCTATACATCCTACAAGAAAATGCAAACTCCATGCACACCTTAACACACAAGCATCAAACATCTATATAAACACACAGAATACTAAAAATTATGAAAATATGCTCTCAAATACAAACTCATAACAACTGCACAAATTACACACGGCAAATATTCACAAAGTAGTAACTCCTCCATCTTCCAAATATAGACTTATATGAACTCCATACCACAGATACACATGTTCAGTCTCCTAGCCCCATTTGGTCATGTACCTGCTGTTACATGCCAAAATATACATAGAAAAATCATACATCTACAATGTTTCAAATATACCAACAATGCACTTTCATTTCCCAACAATACCCATACATTTGTGCAATCACATAAATATACAATTTTCTTAACATTGTCCATATGCACTTATTTCTTGCCAAAATGTATTTATTTCTTCCAAATTATATGACAAACTCAAAAATCACAAATTTCAAGGGGAAAAAAAAATCACACAGGTAAAATATTTCAAGATCCAAATTGCAACCACCTATCCCTAAATTCTAAAGCTGCAAGCATATCTCACATTCTCCAAATACAGTCAACTTTAGACTCTATCACATTCAGAAATTCTCTTAATTTCAAATATCTAAACAGATACAATCACCCCAATGAGAATATGCACATTAATTTTTCTCCACTCAGTCTGAAACATAACCACCAACTAGACTTATTTTTTTTCTTTTTATTAAGTTTAGAATTTTTTTAAAAGGAAGGAAATTTTTAACACATTTGTCCAGAAATAACTTGAACCAGGGTATATAAAAATGTATATAGATTAAGTTTAAGGGGGGAGAAGTAGGAATAAGAAATCAAAGACCAAAGGATTTGCCAACAGGGTGTCAACTTTGATGAAATAATGACATTTCCATTAGCTTTTTTTTTTTCAATCCTAACTAGTTTATTGCTAACAGAGCATAGGGTGGGGGATTATTTATAGAAGAGTATCCCCCCCCCCCGCTTTCAGCTTCTCTGGATAATCCACACTCAAATATAGATCCTGTGACTTCCCAACAGCTGCAAAATGGCAAGAGAGGTGCCTTATGGTGTTTTCAACTTGTATACCCTTAGCACCTCCCCCACATGCAGCTAAGTTCAACTGATTGGATGGGAGGGATAACTGACTCCCCCATCCACTCCTTGATGAGGGTGGGAAGGAGGTGTGGCTATAGCTTTGCAGACACAGTGGTTGGAAGACACTTCAAGATAACACTCCACCCCTTTCTCCAGCTCTGACATTCTTTCCATCAACCTCTTCCACAAAAATCCCTGAGCACTGGAGGGGATGATAGGTGTGGGATGATCTTCCTCCCATTGTGGCAAGGCACTGAACTTTCGGGTCTCTGCATCATCTTTTTTCCATGGGCTATTGGCCCCTTTCAGTAAGATTCCATCTACTATGAAAATACAAACAGCAAGAAGCAAGAACACTTAAACAGTAGCTATTATAATATCTTCATCTATGGGTGTAAACACAAATGCTTGGATGATACTTAACAGATTCATCTCATCCATCTAATAAAACAATTGTAGTGGCTTCCCACTGGGCCCTATAGTCTCCACTGCCACAGGGGTTTGGCCTGGTCTACAGAGATATGTGTTGAACTCCTAGGATTGGGAATTATATCCAATCGAAAATTTGCTGGTCATATATACACTAGATGTGCCACTATTGCACCAGCAGGAACATCTTGTTTGGCATGTTGATAGTGCAGCATGTGGCACTGCTCAGCATCTGTCACTGAGCAGAATTATAGGGAACAATTATCTCCCAGCCTTCTGCATATTGCCTATTGGCACCATGAAAGCCACACATCCAGTGGCAGGGTGTTTCCAGCTTAGTCTAAGTTTGATTTCCCCCTCTCCCATGCTCTTATCATGCAGTGTCCTCAGCAATAGGGTTTTGGTGTCCACTTCCATTGTACAAAGAACATTACTGGCAATGTCCTTTATTGTTTTGGGGAACTCTAGGGACCCTCTGGCCAACAGCACATAGGGGGGCAGCCCACCTCTGGTACTGGGATTTTCATTTACAATATGGCTTCTGGAAGGGCTTTCATCTATCCCTGTAGCATTCCCTCTGTGCTTAAGGCTTTTTTTAAAAACTGTGTATTGGGAGAATTTTTTCCCCTTTATTTCCATACTTCTTTGTATAGCTCTGCTTCCACCCCCTCCCCTTTAGCTACCCCCCTTTATACATATTTCTCCCTTAGTAACAACTTTCTCCTACTTTTCTTCTCTCTTGGGTTCCTTCTTTCCCTTTACCTCACTGGTTCCCTTCCATATTCCTGGTCCCAGCAGTGAAATCAGGATAGGCACTCACTTATAAGGATTTGGTGCTAGGATCCAAATATGTATACTTATATTTACAGACAAATAACTCAGTCACCACTGATCAAAGCAGCTTTTTCTGGACCAGAGCCTATTACAGAGTATCACAACTGGCCACACAGAGGCACTGTCTAACTGTCATGGTAGAAGGGTTAGACAGAGAGAGCAAGCAAGAGAGAGAGAAGAGAGGAGAGATAAATAATGCCTAGCTTGTGTAAAATAGCAGAGGAAATCATATTAGGCCAACAACCACAACAAATTACACATACAATACCTCTACATGAGTTCATGTGTATAGCTAAAGGGTACATAACAAGAAACAGCGCCATACAGGAAAAACCTTCCTTTGAGTTGTTGGCCAAGGTGGTCCAGGAGACACCCAAAATTACTCAGGCTATTGCTGCAGTCCTTGATTGCCTCACAGAACTTGAAGATAAGACCCTACTGCTGAAGACAGAACATACTTTGAACACTGGATTTGGAGCAATGGAGCTGGAACTGACCTGGAAGGTGTGATAAAGAAGACAGGTCTCAGAACTGGAGGAGACCCCATGTACTTGCAAAGGGCCCTTGTGAACAACCTTGCAGAAGACAAGAAGACCAAGATTCACATTCAAAAACTACAGAAAGCTTTAACCCTCCATTTCAAGGAGATTGATAAAGAAAAAACAGCATGGAAGAAGTTTTTGTTAAAGCTTCAAAATACAACTGGTTATCTTCCTCAAAGGCCATTGTGGTGACTGATGCCACAACAAGTCAACAATTCATCTAAAAGCTTCAAATCTGAAAATATCAAATCTCCCATTGTCTTATATAACTCAAGAAAGCAGGATAAGCAACCAGAAGTCAAAGAAAAAAAAGACTATAATTGAAGACACAGAATGTCTTCAAAAGAATCTCCTGATATCTCCTACCGAAGAGAATAAGCACTGGCTTTTCCAGATGATTCCATTTCTTTACAACTTGAAGTGGTAATATGCAATGCACGCATTATTTTCTTACAAACTTTGAGACAAAAATAAAACCTATCTTTAAGATCTTTCTGATGCTTATCAAGAAATGCATACTGTATTTGCCTTGGTCCTTTTCTCATTTGACACCATTTCAATCATTTTTTCTATAGGCTCAGTACTGTGATTAAATGTTGATGCTAAAATTAAGGTAAGAAAATGATAACCTAGTGGGAAAAGCATAGAATTGTGAATCTATAAAATGTGAGGAATCTATTCAGATTTATGTTCTGCAGTATATTGCCTGTATAATTCTGGACTCAGAACAAGCTTTATTCAAGATGTACTTTGTCATATATTTATATATATATATATATGGCCATATAGTCAAATGTGTGTCCCCAAATGCCCTTCAGTGTGCAGTTAGTCCATCCACTAGAGCCTGGTTAACCTGTCTAGTATCACACCCTTAAAGAAAACAAGCTCCTTTCCCCAGCATCTATTGGTTGGCAATAGTTCCTTAGCCAAGTTTGCACATTTGATCCCCACTTCTATGCTGGGATTTTTGTCTGGCTTGAGGTTACATGGGTCTTCTGTATACTGTCAACATTGCTGTGAGTTTATATTAGTAAATGCCCAGCTGTCAGAAAACTGTGTTTCCTGTAATCATCCACCAATCTCTGACTCTTGCAATCTTTCCACCCACTCTTCCACAAAGGATCCTGAGCCTTGGGTGACAGAGGTTTGATATAGGTCTCTTATTCAGGGATAAGCATTCTGCAGTCTCTTATTGTCTGCACTTTGCCCAGTTGTGGCATTCTGGGTTAATCAACATCTTCTGCATGAGGAAGCTTCTGTGGTGCAATAAAATTATGCACCCCCCCAATCCCTGATGTTCCATGTAGATGTAAGAATACGTATTTAGAATATATTTTGGGAAAGGGTCTCCTGGCCTGGAACTCACTATGTAGGCCAGATTGGCCTCTGTTTTAGTGATCTCCCTCCTCTGCCTTCTGAGTCCTGGACTTAAAGGCGTGTATCACCACACCTGGCTAAGACTCTTTTATTGATTAAATAAGAATATATACACAGTTCATATTTTAGACACTTCCTTTGCTCAGTGGTTACAACGCTTACTGCAATCATTGCTTTTCGCCATTATTTCTGTCACTATAACAGAACTAGGGTCTGTTCCTACCTCCTTTGCCAGTATGTCATGATCTCAGAGAGTCCTTTTCTAGTTTTTTCCCAAGGCTGTAATGTGAGACTGCTCTAAATAACTATCAAGTTTCCCCACCCTGCTCTAGTTTTTAAATCTTTGATACTAAGAATCCATGGCTCTATTTTGAAATGTTTTACAGCATCCTAGAGAAGATGTGGCAGCCAGAATGCATATCAAGGTGAATGTTTAGGGCTTGGATATATATTTGCATGTAGATATCTGTTATGTACTTTCTTGTTCAGTGTTAACTTGAATTCAAGCATGGTACAGTCTGAGCAGCTTCTCATGGTATGACTTACAAAGCAAACATAACCCAACTCTCAAAATCCTCTGGAACTGAATTGTATTCCTTTCTCGTTTAACCTCTGTTGTCAAGTATATGGCATCTAAATTAAATTGTGCCAAAGACTTCTGTGATAAAAGGCAAGTACTATGATACTTATGTAACATTTTAATATAATTTTTTTCACATGTATACTGGGAATAATAGGGGATTGGTGTGTGAGTATGCATGTATGTGGGTGTGGCAAGACTGTGCACCTGCACGTAGATGCCAGAGGTGGATACTATATAAGCGCTTCACCTTGTTTATCGAGACAGGGCCTCTCACTGACCCTGGAAGCTCACCCTTCAGTTAAGACTAATTGGCCAGCAAGCCCCAACGATCCTCCTGTCCCCACATCCCCAGTGTTGGGATTACATGTGTGTGCCCCCACACACACCGAAACTTGTGTTCTGGAGAATGAAACAAGTTCACATGCTTGTATGGCAACCACTTTACTGGAGGAACCATCTTCCCAAGACCCTTGGAATAATGGCTTTTAACTCAGAAGATTGTTGTCATGACTTCCTGTAATGTCACATATGAATGCATCAGCACAACCTATAACACTGTAGGCACTGTGTGCAATAGTCGCTAAACCAGAAGCTCTACTTGTCTGTTCCTAGAAATAGTGGCTTTGTGAACAGTCTTTCAACTGTATCATTTCTTTTGGTTCTCAGATATGATGCCTGCTGCCTTAGATCTCAATAAGCAGCAACGTGTCACTCATCAAAAAATGGTAAAAAAAAGATGTAATTTATATAAACATAAATGCACATAAATGTGAGGATTCTGAGGCTGATCAAGGAAGAGACATTACCAGAGGTGGTAGAATAAATTATTATAGAGGTGGCACTTCCATAGATTGCCAGTGAGAAGGCCCTCAAAGTGGGAGACCACTCTGCAGATAGGAAATAGGGCCACTATAGTTAAAGGAAAGGAACATCAGAGATAGTTATATTCCTAAGTGATGTAGCTCAACAGCAAAAATGGAGTGCTTATTAGCTCAGGCCACTATAGTGAAGTCCCACGGACTTGGAGATTTAATAAAATTTCTTCCCTTACAGTAATGGAAGATGAAGGTCCAAGATCTTGCAAGATGTGTTTCTCCCAAGGCCTCTTTCCTCCTCCCAGTCTCCTTACATGGTCATTCCCAGGTGTGTGCATGTCTTAATTTCCTCTGGGAAGGACACTTCATATTGGATTACAGCCCATACTGAAAATCTTATTTTAACCCAATTACCTCCTTAAGGACCCTGTCTACAAATACATTTTCTGAGGTCCCGAGAATCTGATCATTTGCATATTAAACTTAAGGGTGACACAATTCAGCCAGACACACAAAAGTCCCTGGCTCAGAACTCTGAAGAGCAACAGCAGCTTGGTTCTTTATAACCCATGGTTTGTTTTATCTATTGTTAGCAGATGTTAGGCACCCTCTAAATAAATAGAAATTCTGTTTATTTTGGTAATAGTTAATTCTAGATATGTGAACATCTCATTTTAGTATCAACAGATTTTGAGCTAAGAGTATCAGCCTGTTAAAAAGTGTATGACATTAGGCCAGCAAGCCCCAATGATTCAGAAGCAATCGTAGGCTATGTCTCATTTGATTGGGGGATCTGGATTAGTTCCAAGAGAACATGTAGTTAGAAAGTGAGCTGAGTTTTCTTGGCTCACTCTTATTTCTGCCTTCTAAGATGCTCTTCTGCACATGCTAACTTTTTACCATAGGAACCATTAAGCCAAGCAAATTGTATGGAAAAATATCCTTGCAAAAGCAACTTAAAGGATAAAGAATTTGTCTCACAATCCCAGGTTATAGTTCATCACTGCAGAGCAGTCAAGGCAGCAAGAACTTGAAGCAGCCAGTCATGAGCACTGAGACATGGGATCCTAAGAGGTGGAACATTTACATCCACGGTCAAGAGCAGAGAGAAATGCATTGATACATGTAAGCCTGTATTCAGCTTGCTTTCTCTCCTCTCACACAGTTCAAGGTTCCCTGCCTAGGGAATGGTACCACCTGGGTGAGCAGGTCCTTCCACCTCAGTTAACATAATCAAGATGGTCCCCCCATAGACATGCTCAGAGCCAACCTGATCCACTCAGTACTTCATTAGGACTCTCCTTCCCAGGTCATTCTAGATTGTGTCAAGTAGACAACTGAAACTAATTATCAAGGCTCCACCCCTTGTCAATTTGACACACAAACACATCACTTCAATCTCCCTATAACATTCCATTCCTTGCCCCCAAAGTCTCCCATGTTTTACTCATAATGCAAAATACAGCCCAACTTTCAAAGTTTTGGAATTTTTAAGGACTTTGAGTACTTTTTTCATTTCTATATTTTTTGAGCTTCTGTAATTTCACACAACAGTTCTTAATCAAATTTGACCCCTTCCCCCATCCATGCAAGTCATACTCTCCCTCACCCAGCAGCAATCAGTCTCCATAGTTCTCAGTCTAGTACTGGCCCACCACCAATTTCTCTCCTCCAATTTGGGTCCTTGTTTCCTTGAGTTGACATGGGTCCTGGGCTCGATACTGCCATTGCCATAAGACACATGTGCAAGTTTCCAGTAGCCTGGAAGCCTCTGCTCCTGTGTTCGTGAGCAAGCCCTGGCTTGTAGTATTTCTGCCCCCTCTTCTGCAATGATCCCTGAGCGGATGAGGTTCCATATAGGATTCCACATAGGAATCCTATTCTACTCTACAGTCTCTTAGTTTTTAAAACTTGTCCAGTTGTAGCCTTCTGTGTGCATTGTAATCTTTTGTATAAGGAAGCTTTACTAGTGAGAGTTGAGGGATGTATTTTCTCTCTACCCCTTGTTGCCCCATGTTCCATGAGCCTTAGTTGTAGAGGTTTGTCCTAGTTTCTTTCTTCATTACTGTGACAAAATACTCTGACCTGCCAACTTGGGGAGGAAAGGGTTTATTAGGTTTACATCTCCCAGGTCACAGTTCATCGGGGAGCCCAAAGTATGAACTCAGGGCAAGAACCTGGAGGCAGGAGCTGGAGTACAGGCCATGGAGGAACTCTGCTTACTGGCTTGCTCCCCTGAGGGGTGGCACCACCCACAGTGGGCTGGGCTCTCCCACATCACTCAACAATCAAGAAGATGCCCCACAGACATTGACACAGGCCAGTCCTACGGTGGCAATTTCCTAATTGAGGCTCCCTCAACCCAGGTGTGTCCAGTTGACATTAAAGCAATCCAGCACAAGGTTCAATCGTAGATGTGTCACCTAGTACTGGCATCTCTCAGATGTATGTTCTCTGTCAGACCAGCTATGAAATTTTGCAGTAGTCTCCATCTGTTTCAAAAAGAAGCTTCTTTGATGAATGGTGTACAGTATACTTGTCTGTAAATATAAGGATTGATATTTAGCATATAAGAAATTTTGTCTAGAGACAGAATTTTCTCTAGAATCTATGTCTTCTTATGCCATGTGTCTTTGGCTGTGTTTACAGGCCACCCATGAGTTCCCTTCCACTGAGAGAGTTTCAAGTCCAACCAGATAGATGCTGATTGCCACCCCCCCTCCAGATAACAGTGCCACTACTGCACCATTAGAGGTAGTTTGTTGTGCCAGTCATTGTGGTTATTAGGCTTTAGGGCTGGGTTGGACCACTGATTGTTCTTCTCCCTTGGCAGTTTGCATATTATCATTTAGCATTATGACAGCCAAACTTCAGTTAGAAGGCTTCCAGGTCAGTTCCTGCTCCATTGTTTCAAGTTCTGTACCCTAAGTATGCCTTGTCTTCAACAGTAGGGTCTTATCTACTAGTTCTGGGAGATAACCAAGAGGTTTGGCCATAGCCAGTGTTATTTTAGAAGAGTCTCCCAGATTGCCTTCACTAACCATGCAAAGGGAGGTCTCTTCTGTCTGGCACTGTGCTCCTTGCCAGTAGCTCCCAGGTATACATATTCACTAACATTTAGACACCTTTTGAGGGCATCACTCTGAGTACTTTTAAAGTCCGAAGTCTCTTCACTGTGAGCTCCTATAAAGTAAAAAAAACACATTATAGACTTCCAACATACAGTAGCACAGAATAAACATTCCTAGCACTCAGAAGGTAGGAGGCAGGAGTATTAGTAGTGCAAGGTGTTTCTCAGCCTGAGCTATATGAGATCCCATCTCAAAAATAAAACATGGATAATGCCATAGGGTTTTTGATTGGTACTGCATTGAATCTATAGATTGCTTTTGTCAGGATGGTCATTGATTTGGCACTTCCATGCTGAGGAATGGAGGTAGAAAAGAATTATGTTTTTTGTTTCTGCACATACAATGATGAAAAATTAATGAAAATGAATTAATGAACCCAAGGGGTATCTGGCAGTGCTTCGCCTGTACTGTACTGTGCAGCTTCACTTGGAACCTTGGCACCAAGCAGACAAGGTGGCACTCTGTACTGTGCATGACATCACACCATGTAATGCCAATGAATGCCACCTGAGACATCCCTGCTCAAGTTCTAGACTATTATATAGTATAGACCACAGTTTTTACTGTACATGTAAAGCTTTCTGCTCATAAAGAAATGTGATTTCATTACATAAAAGTGTTGTACTCAATTATATATCCTTATTTGGTGTTGTGACCAACAGTTTTAAGAAACTGTATTAGAGTATCTCTACCAATAGTGTCACCTTAATGGATGACACTCAAAACGATGTGAACAAATGATTTACAGATTTGACTAATCATTTGTATCCAGTACTGATGTTACAAGAATGTTAACTTACCTTTGAGGTCATCAGAATACCCATACTTGATTGCCTATATGGTACATAAATAGCCCTGTTATTTATACTTGGGCTTTGCAGATAGAACCTCAGTTCTTGCCCCACAGTTGTTGGAAAATCAGTGGCATCTTAGGAGATTTTCATCTTGTGACTATCACTACTGTAAGCACCTGAGAGGGGAGGAACAATTGTCCCACATAAAGTACAAGATCCCTCCCAGTCTGATAACATTGAGGTATGGGATTAAGAAAGATGAACTGGGCCTGGAGAGATAGCTCAATGAGTAAAATGCTCACTATGCAAGCAGGAAGGCCAGGGTTTGGATCCCCTTGAAAAAGCTGGGCATGGTAGCTTGTTCCTGTAATTCCAACTGAGGGACAGACATGTGGATCCCTGGAGTTCATTGGCTAGCCAGTCTAGCTGAAACAGGGAGCTCAAGGTTCATTGAGAGACCCTGTCTAAAAAAATAGTAAAATATGGGGGAAAGCAATAGAGGAAGATACAAAAGTCAGCTTCTAGTCTCCACATGCATGCACAGATGAACAAACACACATGCTCCCTACCCCTACATGTATATAACCCATACACAGCAATAAAAGGAATTAACTATTCCCAATATGGCAAATTATAGCTCCAGCCTCCAGTATCTATGAAGGGACCAAATTAGCATTTGAATTCTGGCTCCAGAATATTCCTTCTTCTGATGTTTGCTGCCTCTATCAATAACTTGTAACTCCACTTTTTAGTTATTAAAACTGAAGCAAACAGAGCCAGAACATTCAATGTCTTATGCACAGAGACTCCTGAATACTAGAAAAATCTCACTATGAAATCAGATTAGCAAGAGACCTCTTTTGTTAAAATGGAAATGGTATCTGCAGGGTAAAGGTACATTTGATCCTACTGGAGTGTCAGGAAGATATGGATAGTCACAAACTGCATCTTTTAAGTTAACTTGCCAAATTACTCCCTAAAATGCTTGGCTTCTTGCCAGTGGGGACAGGACAGACAATGGATACACGCAAAACAAATTGAATGGTTGGTTATTCATCACTAGTGGCATTAGCTCAAGACAGAAGGGAGCCTAGAATCCCAGTTGGTGGCTAATAAATAAACTACTGTGTTGGGACTTCAGCAACATCAGGGTTGAATGATATTTGGGGAGAGATGTAGGGGAAAAACAAATAATACTGATTCCAATTCTGCCAACCACGGGGCACCAGAACTGACTTCCACCAGTCAACACATAAAACAATCATGCATACAACACTAAAGCTGATGCAGGAAACAAAACATCAAGGCAGGTCAACCTCTCTAAGGAGCAGAGTTCCAGAACTAGAGAATGAGGTTTACCAGTATATCTGTACAATGTCAGGCATTTGGCAACCTGGTTTGAAAAAATATACTCTTGACAGAGAAGCTGACTCAGCAAAGAGGCATCTCTTCGAAGCCATTAGGTACTTTACCACATGCTAGAAATCTAGAGGCTTAGTTGACTGCCTGAGAGAATATCCAGAAGAGAAGGGACATACAGAATTGGCAAGTCAGCCTCATCAAGCTTCTCTGCAGAAGCAGGGTCTTCACAGTGGTGAGCAACCTTTATAAGTTTTATTTACTTGTCCATGTGGGGCACAGACCTCTGCTAATATTACTGAGGGGTTAAATAGAGCTTTTACATCTGTGGTCCGTTTTGCATTGTTGTACCTAAAGTTGGGTATGTATGAAGGAGAGGCTTGCGTAATGGCTACTTCATGGGTTCCTGAGGCATATGAGTGGAGAAAGTGAGCTGAGAGCAGCATGCTTACATTCACTGTCCTCCACTCTTGACTAGCAGTAATCTGACTAGCTGTCTTAAGTTCCTGCCTCCTTGACTTCCCCACAGCGATGGACTTGTGAGCTAAATGAACCATTTCTTTCTAAGTTGCCATCATGCTTAGTTTTTACCACACTGATGATGGAACTCAAAGAGTTTCATGCATGCTAGGCAAAGATTATTTTAAGGGTCTATGGAAGTAGCTCAGCAGTAGAACACCTGCTTGGCATGTGTGAGGTCGTGGTTCTAGGTTCAAATAAAATCTCCAGCATTAAATTTAAAAAAAAAAAAAAAAGATGAAGAGGGAAGAGTAGATTATCTGGAGAAGAAACACCTCTGATTCAGGATCATTACTTTTGGTGTGCTGGCATAGCTTTGTCTTCTTACCCCAAAACCAGCCTTCCTGGGGTAGCTCCAAGATGTATTAACTTGCAGCAGGATTAATACAGTCCCCTAGGGGAGATATAAATGGATAGCCAGCCAGGATGCTATTTTATCAGAGGTTTTTTTTTTTTTCTATTTATTTAAATAGTTAACTAAAACTATTCCACCATGATGAAAAACTAAGGCCCCCATACTCAGTTTCCAGATCTACTAGATTCATAGGCTCTGGGAACCATGATAGGTGACTCTTGTAAAGATCCTTCAGCATCAGCACAAATATGGGTAGTGAGTGGTCCTCTGATCCTAAGTTGCTGTTGTGCCCAGTTTTATACCATCCCGATGAACCTGTAGCCATTGCCACATTAGGGGTGCTCTTGGAAGGTGTGGCCCATATTTTTTCTTGGATAAAGGATAAGCTGCTACAGCTCACTCAAACATTTCACTGAAAAGAACAAAAGAAGTGTGTATTTGGAACTCTGTGCATTTGTAGTACCACTAACAGACTGGAAAAAGTGCTCTGACTCATCTACTGGCTAACCCATCAGGTACCAAAGTCTCAGGAGCTCAGAACAAGGGAGGGCTCCACAACAAGTACAAGCTCTGTCACAAGCTGCTCTCCTTTTTAGATACTTCCAGCAGCAGCAGTTTCCAGATCTACTAGATTCATAGGCTCTAGTAGTCTATAATACAGCAGCAGCTACCATGCTGTATTATATAGACTACGATGGAATGTCTGGAAAGCTTCTCTAATAGGAAGCCACAGAGCAAAACGGTATGACTCTAGAGTGGATCCACCTCTGTAGAACCCATTATCGTGGCATATGAGATGCTCTTCAAAGGAAGATGTCATTTTCTGTCCTGTGGTAGGGCATTTGTCTCTAGGTTGCTCATTATGAAGTAGGGTGATCTGATCTAATGAGTCATAGGTTTGGTGTGTTGAGACAATTCATTTCATTTCAGGACAGCAGCTGAGGCGCATAAAGCACAAGTAAATGACTGAGGAAGGTGATCCAGACCCTGTTCCTTTGTCACCGTGCTACACCCTGCTCTACCATGCCTCAGTGTGGGGCAAGGGAGTCATCTCGAATGTGTCTTCATATTGTGTGAGCATTGTCTGAAAGTATCTACCGCTACAACGATGACTCTTCATGGCAGTATTTGAGGATATTCCTGAAAGACAGTGTGGAAAAAGGGCTTTCAAATGAGCTGAAAGGGAGTGATTGCCACCTTGTCCTTGTGGAAAGAAAAGTGACTTGAAGTACAGCTATACATTCTGAGTTGAAAGCCAGTGATAAATGAATTTGCTGGTTCAGGAGTCGAAGGTTCAATACTATTCTGAGGAAGAGAAATTAAGTGGGTGAGATATGCAGATGTCTTTCCTGACCACCACCAGAAACCATGGACTGCAGAGAAGGCTCTTGATCTTAGGCAACTAAGATGGTATATTCTTTAGCTTGTGGGCAGCCTCTTGTCACCAACCTGCTCCTTGAAGTGGTGTAAATGAACTCCTTACACAGAAATAGCCACGTATGGCCCAGGGAAAAGGGTTCTCTTACTGATTCTGATAGTTGTGCTAACTAAAGACTGATCCAGTTGGTGGCAGAGACTGGTGCTGTACTGTTGACTTGGCACCATTACTCCCTGAGTTACATTTTGTTCTTTCTGTTGTAACCATGTGCTTTGGCTCATAAAATTGTTTGCTTTCCATGTACATTAGTAGAAACTATGAAACAAATGACTATAGTGACAGTGGGCCAGATATAGGGTAGAAAACTCTCTGGTTTGTTTCTGCCTTTCCTGTCATGTGGCAGCTCTCCAATTTGCCCTTGGCACCACCTGCGACCACTCTTCTGCACGCCTGGTGCTGTCTCCAGGCACTGCTCCTCCGCTCACATGGACACCGTCTGGGCCGCTCTCCATTCATGCAGTGCTGACTCCGATCACATGGGCGCTGCCTCTGATCGCACGGGCACCGCCCTTCGCTCCTCACTGTGGCCGGAAGTTGTGGCCACTCTTCCGCTCACTCGGCACTGAGGCCGCTCTTCTGCTCACCCGGCACTGTCTCCGATTGTCACTGCTTCTGCCCAGTGACGGACCCCAGGGCTGGTGAGGAGACTGTGTCAGCGGAGCCTCATTCAGACACAGGAGGCCCAGTTCGGTGACACAGATTTAGTTTATTGCAGAAGGGTACAAGCTTATATAGGGGTAGGGGTTCAATCAAGAATTTACAACTCAGATCTTTGGCAGGGCTGTGTCCTATCATAACATCGGGAGTCAGACACCTTATTAGCATAATAGGTTTCAGGTTACTTAGGTTCCGGTTTCCTGTATGGGGCCTGGATTCCTGGGAACCACATGACCCAGGCTGTTGCAATATCTAAGTGTTGCAATCTGGAGTCTCAAGGGTGGTGATTAGGGAGTGGCGAGCTCTAGGCATCAGTCTCATGATCTCCCAATGGGAGCAATTGTCAGAACGTGTTCCTTGTGGCTCCAGCGGTCAGGCCGTTGCCTCAGGACTGCTGTATGGCTGTCATTAAAACTTTTAACCTAGGCTCAAGCCTATCTCCCACACTCTCACAGTGCTGCAGTTTCATAAAGGGAATGAAGCCAAACTCGGGATATGTGCATTTGCTGGTTTAGCATTGAGAGGAACCAGCAATCTTAATCTTCTTTTTTTCAATATACACTTTTATTGACTTTTTATGCATCGCATACATCTTAATCATATTTAGAACCCCTCCCTTATCTGCATTCCCCCATAGACTCCCCACCAGATTCCATGCATTGTGTCATATGTTTAGACCTAGCGAGTCAATTTTGTATTTCCAGATGTCCCTCGGTATGAGTTCATACACTGGAGCCTGGTCAGCCTATCTTGCATCACTCCCTGAAAAAATACCAACTCTCCCTCATCCAGCAGTGATCAGCTGCCAATAGTTCCTCAGCTAAGGCTGGGGCTTCTTACCCATGTCCCCATTTCTATGCTGCCCTATTTCTACACTGGGTGTTTGTCTGGTTTCAGTTTTCATTTCATGGAAATGTTATATCATCACTGTTGTAAGTTCATATGAGCAATTTTCTAGCTGCCTGGAAATCCATTTCCTTGTGGTCATCCACCACCCCTGGTTCTTATGATCTTTCTGCCACCTCTTCCACAACGGTCCCTGAGCTCTGCGTAGCAAAGGTTTAATATAGAAGTCCTATCCAGGGACACACACCCAGCAGTTGTCTTAGTCTCTACATTTTGGCCAGTTGTAGCTTTCTGTGTTAACTGCCTTCTGTTGCATGAGGAAGCTTTGCTGGTGAGAGTGAGAGATATATTCTCTATACCCCTGTTCCATGAGCCCTAAGTGTAGAGGTTCCATGGTAGATGTGTCGCTTAGGGCTGGGCATCTCACAGACACTTATTCTCTATGTTTGGCTCATAGAATACTACTCTTGGAATGAGTCTGCCATACCCACCCATGAGTTTGCTAGTATCACCACCCAAAGCACTGCTAAACGCCTTGTTCATCAGCATGGTATTTCACATGATCCTTTAGAATGTATGACAGTGAACTTATGACTATAGAATCCATTGATTTAGGATAGTGGGATGATGCACTGCAAGCTCAGCTAAGGTGTTGGGTCAAGGACAACACTGAGATTTGGATAGAACTTTCAAGTCTAGAGTGTGTTATGTACCAGTGACCCTTATATCATCAGAATGTGAGGCTGAGAGGCAGCAACTACAGGAGTGACCGCTTGCATACTTCTGTTTATATCTGTGCAGCTTTGCACTCTTGGGGATTATAGGTTCTAGTTCCTGGACGTTGGCAGTGGTGACAATTCAGAGTTATACCAAATACCCTCACTTCAGTGGAACCTGTAATTACCACGTGCCAATGTTTTGTTCTTTGTTGTCAGTGGCCCCACAAGCAAAGGAAAAGGGGACTATAATGGTTGGGAGTTATAACTGATACACATCAAGGATGAGGATTATTTGCACATGGTGGGAGGTTGGAGGGTGCCAGGAAACAGGCACTTCTAAACTTTGCACTAAGCAGTGGCTCTCTAGGAACAATGAACATAACCTCAACTGAGCACTCACACCCTGGGAAGGTCTGGGTTACCCCACCAAGCAACACTCCAGACTACTAACTCCTCATCCACATCGGTACTGAGCAAAGGAGCCACCCCACTGTCTCACTAACATGCATATGTTAGCTTGTTTGGGGTGAGTTAGCAGCATGCCTTAACTTTATGGGTCTTTGGGTATGAAAAAGATTTAAATTTTGGTTAAGCTGAGTCCACACTTGTAATCCCAGCACTCAGGGTGTGGAAGCAGGAGACTCCAGGAAAATGGAAAGTTCTAGGCAAACCAGGGCTGTGAGACTCCCAGCACAGTAAAAAAAAAAAAAAAAAAAAAAGGTGGGAGAACAGCCTGGGTATTTTGTTTGGGGTTATACTTAAGTCTTACTTTAAAGGCCCTCTGTTTTTGTCTGTAACTTTTTTAGATGGTCTCTTTCCATCTTCCTGCTTCAGCTTCTTTAGTGGCTAACACCTTCTCACATAAAAATTATAGCAATACTCTCGACTTGTGACTTCTTTAAATAACTAGTACTAGTACTATCTATGAACATGAAATGTTTCAATTATTCTAGAAAGCCTTTGTTTTTCCCTCCCAAAAGATTTAAGAAAAGTCCTTTGTGTAGCTGCTAGTGTTACTGTAAATGGGATACTTTTAATTTTTTTCTAATTGCTGTTACAATGTACAATAACTTTCATATATCGATACCCTATTTTCCAATGCTGCAGAGTTTAGCATAGTAACACTAATAGTTTACTTATATTTCTAAAACAAACAGGAACAGTTGAACATTTTTAGAACACAAGAGTAATTAAAAAATAAATCCTCTATTGTATTAGCACTGCCACGATATGCTTACCTAATTAAGCCAACATAGCTTAAATTTTTTTTTTTTTTTTTACAGTACAATATTAGGAACTGAAACTAGGGCCTTGCACTGTAGCACTGAGCAAAATCCATCTCCAGTCCTCATTTTAGTTTTCATTTATTTTGAGAAAGTCTCACTAAGTTGCTTGACTGGCCTTGAACTAACTGTAACCTACACTGACTTGAACTTTCCATCTTCCTGCTTCAGCTTCTTTAGTGGCTAAGATAACAAGCCTGTCTTACCAAAGTCTGTGCCCTTGTCTTGTTTCTAACTTGGCTTATGGAAAGCCTTGAAGCTCACAGAGAGGACTTCTGTGGGTCACCTGTCCCTCTCAGGTACATTTGTTCTCACTGAATACCACAGAATCCAGAGCTTTAGGACTTAAGAGTCCAGTATATTTTTCAGAGAACTTCCTGGGGACTTGGTACCACACCCAAGAACACAGTGTTCATATACCTTCAGGAAGGTTAACTCTTGTTAACCTTAGCACCAGAGCTACCTTTGTTCCCAGTAAAACTTCTCTGTCCAAGATGACACACAACTCCAGAGCAAGGGTTCCTAGAGCTGCACATGTTCTTGGGTAGAGCCCACCAGACCCAGACTTGCATCACATTAATGTCAGAACTGATACTTCCCCCAAAATGGTGGGTCTGGTTCTGACCATCCCTCTGAGGAGTTAGTGAACTGAATCTGTCCCAGGGATGCTGCCTGGGAGGAGGCCCTATAAATGGCATGTCCATCAGATCTCCCATCTCTCTCATGGTGTCTTCAGCAGAAACCGTATTCTTAGCTGATCAGAAGATATTGAATTTTTGTGTATTTCATACAGGGCATCTTCAGTCATATTAATACCCCTGACCCTACCAGCACCCTCCCATAGCCCCCCTCCCCCGCACACACACTGGAGCCCATATACTCTGTCATCTCTGTTATGGCTCACTGTGTCATGTCAGTGTCCCCAGACGGGTCCATTCACTGAGGTTGAGTCAGCCTATCTAGACTCCCTTGTTTTAGGAAGATCAGCTCTTCTTCACCTAGCAGTAATCAGTTGCCAATATTATTCAGATAAGATTGGGGTCTGCTGTTCATTTTCCCAGTTCTATGCTGGGTTTTTAGAATTATATGAGCAGGTTCCCAGGCGCTTGTAGGGCCCTGTTTCTATATGGTCCTGCACCTCCTCCCTGGCTCTTAAAATCTTTTTACCTTCTCTTCCAGGGTGGTCCCTGAGCCTTGGGTGGGTGACGTTTAATAAAGGAGTCCTATCCAAGGACCAGCATTCAGCAGATTCTTGATCTTTACGCTTTGGCGATTTATGACCTTTTGTGTTCCTGGCCCCCTGCTACATGAGGGAGCTTCATTAATGAGAACTGAGCTTCATTAGTGTCCTCTTCCTTACTCCTGTTCTACGTTCCATGAGCCTTAGGTGTAGAAGCTGCATTGCAGATGTGTCACTTCGGCCTGGGTAATTCATAGACAATGTCCATGTGTGACCAGTTGTAGTACTTGGTAACGGTCTCAGACTGGTGCAAAATGAGCTGCTTTGAGGAGCCGGTGACTACGATATTTGTAAATACAAGGATACATATTTTTCACATAGTAAGAAATCACATTAGTCTAGGATTGTGACAGTCTTGGGGTTTTCTCTAAGATCTATGACCTCTCCAGCCATGTGTACTTGGTTATGTTTACAGTACCACACTCAAGTTTCCTCTCATTTAAAGGGCTTTTAGTCCAATTAGGTAGCTGTTGATTGTCCCCAAGATAAAAGTGCCACTATTTCACCAATGTCCTATGTTGTGCTGGCCATTGATGTGATTATTCGGTCTTGAAGCTGGTGTTGGATCATTCTTTGATGTGTTCCCTTGGCACCTTCACAGCGTTCTCCAAAGCTATGAGAGCGAACCTTCAGGGGAAGTGGTTTCAGGGTCAGTTGTAGCTTGCAAATCCTGTGTACAAAGTATGTTCTATCTTCAGCAGTAGGGTCTTGCCTTCAAGTTCTGGGAGGCCATCAAGGGCTGTGGCAATAGCCTGGGTGACCATCTCTCCTCCTCATGGAAAAGGGTCGGCAGTCTCCTATGGGGAATGATGGGCTGGTGCAGCAATGCAAGCTGGGCCATTCCCACAGACTGCCTAGGCTGTGGTCAGCTTGTTGCCCACAGGGCAGAGGGGAGGACGGGATTGATAGTGGGTATGGTGTAGTCAAGATGAGGATGGCATGTGTGTGTGTGTGAGGGGGTTTCTTTACACCCCCATAGCTCCATTGGCTGGTGGGGGTGACAAGTGATAGAATGTGAAACTTGGAGGAGAGCCATAAGCTTCCTTAAAGGAAGCCATAAAGACAAAAAATTCCTCCTGCTGTGCCATAGCCTGGCCTTACCCACTGAGCACTAGAGACTGCAGAGCCAACCTCAAGTACCCCAAAGACACTGATGCCTAACACCTGACACTGAGCAAATTTGACAGCTGTGTTCAGCAGTCTGTATATAAAAATCAGATTGCTCTGCTTAGCATTGCTGATGTCTGTACCTGCAGACAAAACATTGGCCCTTTGCTATGTTCTCCTGAATTAAAGAGGAAATATTCCTTGCTTATTGCAAGTCTGGCTCTGGTTCTTATTTCTTAACTTTAAACTCCGTTCTTTTTCTGTTCTCTCAAATATAACAGCAGGGAGTGGCTGCTCCGCCCCTGGCCACAGCCCTAAGCACTGTTTCTCTTTGCCTCCCTCCAGGGTCTCCAGCACCAGTTTTATACCTCCTGAGGTCCACAGCAGACCCCTCCCCACCCTGCCCAGGCAGAGTTCACAAATGCCCCAATTCCCCAGCCTCATTCCACACTGGCCTTTTTCCACAGACCCATTCCTGTCTGCAAAAACCAGAACAAAACAAAAAATAAAAAAAAAACTCCCCCCCAACCATTACTACATTGTTTATACAGAAAAGCTGAGCCTGGGATCAGCCCTCCCACTTCAGATTAAACCCATTTATCTCTAAAATGCCCTGAAGTCCTGTCTCTAAAGCCAGCTGGTCACATGACTTTATGATTGGGGAAAAAGTCAAAATACCCAGAATGAAAAGCATTATGCCTTCGAAATGGGCTAAGAGATAAGCCATTTCCAAAAGAGGTTGCTATTATTTATCTCATGATATAGAAATATCTGTAATAAAAACTCTTAGGGTTCAGATTTGCAGCAGCCCCCTCCCCAACAGGGCCTCACAAAACGTTTTGTAAGCCCCTCAGAATGCAGGAACTGAATTAATGTGCACCCTGGTCTTTGAAGGCAAGATAAGCAGACTCTGTACCTTTTGGTCAAAGACAGCCTGATTCTCCTATGATGATCTTGGAAGCAGAACAGGCTCCTCACTCCAGATCTCTTTTGCCCTCATAAGTTTGACAATGTATAAGATAGACTCCTTACCCCATAACCCAGATCCTGGCTGATGGAAGGGGGTGGTTTTAACAGGAGTTGTTCTGATAAGCCCTGGGCTCCCTCTCTCCTGCCTAACTTAAAAAAAAAAATCTTCCTGCCTTCTGCATGCCCCAAAGACCCCACCCCCTATAAAGACTGCCAGCCCACAACCTGTAGGCTGACAACTTCCCTATCCCGAAGGGAATTGTCCAGTGTGCTTTTCCTCTGCCAATAAACTCAATCCTACTGGTGTTTTGTCTGTGTCCTGGTGCTTTCTCCAGATTGACCCAATTCATCTATCAAAAACAACTAATGACCTGCTCTATCTTGTCACAATAATGGATGATTAAAAAAAAAAAGACTGATGCAGATACAAAATGAGTTCTAAGTTTATTGACAATAATTACCTAATTGGAACAAACATTTTAAAAGACATTTCTTCCCTCTCTTCTGAGGCTTTGCTGCTTTCTCCACAATGGTTCTTTCTGAGAACCTGGGCTGGGAGAAGGAAAAACAGTCAGAGGAACCTAGGAAGTTAATTCCCACACCCCAGGCCATAATGCTGGGCACCAAGCACTGTTTAGGCCATGTGTTCCAAAGGCAGCTGCTTTTCTATCTACATATAAGGATTTTAAATTCCAGTAAACACGGAACAATGCTGCTATTAGAAACATTTTCTTCCCCCATTCTGCATCCCAGTGAAGGGCCCAGTCCTGTATGTCTGGTGTGGCTCCACATTCCTGCCCACTGCTCCACTGCCTAAGGGCTACAGCTCATGATTCCAGTGCTGCCTGCCACTCCAGCTTTCCCTGATCCATTCCAGTTCATCACAATGCTCCTGCTTCCGAAGACTCTCAGTTTCCTTTTCCTTGTTCTGCTTTAAGCGTTTATGTTGTTTTTATGAAAGACCCAGCAGAGAGTCTTGCTTATGGTTCCCTGTTTGGACTGGAATGGGAAAACTTAATTTTCAGCATTTCCAAGGCAGTGTCATACCTAAGTTATTTTCCTTTCTTTTTTCTACCTGCAACTCTTTCCACTCTACTCCTGACACAGATATGGTGCACATGTTTTCAATCCTAGCGTTCGGCACAGATTTCTGAGTTTGAGGACAGCATGGTCTACATATACTGAGTTTCAGGTCAGTCTGGGCTATATAGTGACACACTGTCTTCACACCAAAAGAGAGTGCAGCGGTTAATGTTAGAAACAGCACTTTCGGCTACTAGGCAAAATCTGAAGTTTTATTCTGACTCTCCCTCAGGAGCAGCTGGAAGTGTTTCCCTGGTGGCTCCACCTGTTCAGTGGTAGAACTGCAGAGCAGGCCCAGCCACGTCCTGTTCTCAGCTTTGACTCCACCCCCCCTTTTGATTTCAGTGAGTCACCATCAGCACATATTGTTTATAATTAAGAACCCTGAATGATGGGCCCACTAAGCCTGCCAGGTTTTCCACACTGACCAACTCTGGAAACGCTATTTATATTCTGTACTGTTGGTGCCCGAGTTTGTAACATGGTTCCAGAGAATTCATCTCCATGACAGAAGGATCTATGTATTAATACGTCTACAGTATATGACACAGCATAAACAGGTAGAGAATATTTACTTAATTACATTTTAGATAACAAAAATTACTATACTGCAGTCCCGATACTTTATACTGCACTACTATACACATTCAATTCCTGCCTGTGATCAACAACCTGAGACTCCTTGGGCAAGCTGCTCAGCACCAGGAAGTAGGCTGATGATGGCTACCTAGTCTCCTTCATTTTTCTGATAGGAAAACGAACTATAAGACAATGGAAACAACTCATTGGCTTACTGTGAGAACAGGCAACATCTTTGGTCAAGAGTCTGCATGCATACAAAGCAAGATCATTTTCAACTGGTGGGATCTAGCCGAGCTGAACTTTGTAGTAATAGGACCTCAGGATGCTTGTTCCAGAGCTTCTGGCTTCCACACCTGCAATGCTCATGCTGTCGCTTTTCACGTGGGTAAATCCACTACAAAGAGAAGGGACACAGAACCATTAATCTTAGATAAAAAGCAAACATTTAAGTAGAGTTTATACATGAAGACAGAGGAGACCTGTACCATCCCAATACCATCCAGCCCACGTTCATCCCTTGTTTACTCTGGGCTTTTATATGAGAACCCAAATCTCATAGCTGGGAAATTACTATCAAATACTTAAGCTCCCTCCTGACAGCAGCTTCCTGAACCAAAATGATTCTATTGTTTTCAGAAATGTCTGGTACATTAGTTGCTTCTAACCAGAATCAACTATCTGTTCCTGGTCAGCCTCTTTGCTCTCCTGACTGAAGGCCATGTGACCAAAACAGCTCCCAGGAACAGTAATTTTCCACAAGGCAATTTATCCCAATATGTATCCACAGTCCCCAGCTATTTAAGAGAACGAGGCAGGGGGATGACTTGAGGCTGGAAGTTCGAGGCCAGCCTGGGAAAGGTAACAAGGCCTTGTTCCAAAAGAAAGAAAACAAATACCACTGCTTGTGCTTTCCCAGGCAAAGGGAATAAAGCATCCAATCTTAATTACCTGGCCCATCTGTGAGATCCCCCAAGCAAATGATAGCAGCTCTTGAGTACTGGAAGTTTATTTTCCTTATTCCACACATAGACACGCAAAGACAGGTCCAACGAAGAGGTGATGACTCGGTTCAGGTCCTTGAAATGAAGTAAGGTGTGGATGTGGACTCCTGATGGTAGAGCATCCTATGGGCAGGGGCGGGGTGCTGTACTTACCACCCACATGGATGTGATGGGCCTCTGATGGTCCTGAAAGGCTACCAGCTGCAGGCCGTGTATGGTGAACAACACCAGCTCTGACCTGGAGGCCAGCAGGATCATCTGGGAGCCGTGGCCCTGCATGAGGTGAGGCATCATGGTGTCCGGCAAGGGGAAACTGGCCAGCTGTTGTGCTTTGGAGAATAACACATAGGTTGCTTCTCAGGCACAGATGTGTGCCTCACCCATGTTGATTTAATGAACTAGCGCCTTTGCAGTCACTGATGCATGCATTCAGATCCCTAAATCCCAATCTTTCAGCAGCAAAATGTTGGCATGATGTCACCCTCTCAGGGGTACACAGTTCTGTGAACTATGCTCATGGAGGGGGAAGAAAAGAAGGAAGACACCTACCATTCCCTGAATGCTTATAAAGGTAGGATAAGAAATAGCCACATGGGAATTATGACACTTGTCAAAAATTATACTGTATGATTGAAGACACTGTCCTTTCTACCTGGAAAAAAAATACTTCACAGAGAATTCATGGTTTTGATTGTGTGTGTGTGTGTGTGTGTGTGTGTTACATGTGTGGGTGTGTGGTGTGTGTGTTTTTGTTAGACCAGGGACATATTACATATCCCATTTCTTGTTATTTGCCAGATACTAGGAAACTCAGAGTAAACTTTACGGTCAAATGATATAAAAGTAATCGAACACAGTGCACAAGAAAACAGGTAGAGGACCACAAAAAAGGCCTGTTAGGGTGATACGGATTTAACCTAAAGAGAGAGTGAGGACAGTGTGGTCTTATTCTCCAATGGGACTAGTAGTTCCTTGGGGTAGAGAGTCCCAGCTTTTACTCATCTTTCTTTGTATCCAGGGCTGAAACAGGGCCTTGGCACAGAAGAGGTAGGAATGGATGCAGGAAGGTAAGTTAGGAGCGGGATTCATGGGTGTGGGGAGAATTAACTATCAGAATCCCAGGGTCACACAGGACCCAACATGTAGTAAGTGCTCCATTACTCAACCAGTGCATGAAATCACAGCAACAAAGCTTACTAGGACACTATGCCTGTCTGTTTCCCTGAGAGGGAAGAGAAAGTGTTCCAAAGAAACTGTGAGAAGCTCATCTTAAAACATCGAACTGCAGGCTGCAGCCAGCACAGGGACCTTACCCAGGATGTTCACTCTATCCCTGGATTTCTTGGTCTTTAACTCAAAGGTAGTGACAACCAGTTGCGTGCCCCTGTCATCTCTGTGCATCACCATCAGTCTGGCTGCCTCATCAGGAGCCCAGCAGGCTCTGGAACTCTGCCTGATGGGGAAGGTGGTGGAGACAGGAGACTTGTCTTCTGACTGGTGTGGCAAGGACTGCGTGTGGAACACCTGAGGAAACATCTCTGTGTGGTCAGAGTGCACTGAGGGAGGGGCTTCTCAGTTTCACTGTCATTCCACTTCTCTTGACTTGCTAGAAAGCTGTGACATGCTTTGTTATGGCTTATAAAATATGTACTTGCTGTGGTGAGCTATTACTTTTGGTGTGTAAACAAACATACCCATGATAACTGAATCCTCCATTCTGTTCCCATTTCTACCTTATATGACCACAACCCTCTATGTTGCAGTTTTAACAATTGAACTAAAATGTTAATCATTTTTTCTTTAAAAATTGTTTCTTTTAACTTCTAAAAAATTTTATTGAGAATTTCATACATGCTTATAAGATTTTTTGATCAAATCCATGCCCACTCCCTCCCCCCCAACTCCTCCCACATCTCCTCATCACTTTTTCCTGACAACTTTGTATACCCTTTCTTCTTTTTGCTATTCTAACACTGCCCCCTCTGAAGAGGTAACCCTAACATCTTTTAAGGATTAGATAAGAGCTCTCAAATACTTTCAACATTTTTGGTCTTTGGAATGGAGGAAGTTGCTAAGAGGCCCAAGGACATTTTGACTTTTAGCCAAGAAACTGGCTACTTTTCTATGGGGGCTCTTTACACTAACAGCCTAGCCAATTCCTACCTCCTCTTAACATACCTCCCCTGAAGAGGTTACCCAACTTGCAGATAGGGAATCGGGATGCAGACCACTCTGGCTTCTTCCATGCAAAACAGGGATGCAGGGTGAGCCAGGTGGAGAACCCCTTCTGTGTGTCTATCTAAGAGACTCCCAAATTGCATATATCTTATCTGTAGGGGGAAAAGAAAGTCCTTGACTGGTGAATAGGAGATGTAAAGGAGAAATAAAGGCAAGAGTAATTAGCATTATAAGTTCTAGACAGGGAACTACATAAATAGATTTTCAAAACATTTATTTTAGCCAAGGAACTGGCTACTTTTCTTGGGGGTCTTTTTTACTTTAACTGCCTAGTCAATTCCCACCTCCTATTCTTATCACACCATCCTCTGAAGAGGCTACTCAAATTGCTGATAGGGAATCAAGTCATAGACTGCTCTGGCTTCTTCCATGCTGAAAAGGGATGCAGGGGGAGGAAATTGTGGTACCCCCTCACTGGGTCCATCCAAAAGATTCCCAAATCATATAACAAAATGTCATTGGGGCTCTTAGCAACATACTGTGTTCCAAAGGCCAAAAACGTCAAAAGTATTTGGGAGCTTGTATCTAATTCTTAAAAGATTTTAGGGTTACCTCTTCAGAGGGGGGAAGGAAAAAACAAAAAATGATGCACCAGAAAACCAGAGGTCCAGCCCATTGCTCCCTGGTTGGAGAAAGGAGGCAGAAGAGCCATCCAAAGGTAAGCCACCCAAAGGTGCAGAGGGTGTAAGGGATCTTACCCTCAGGATAAGTCCACAGTCCTCACACCTAGTTAGATTTAGGCTTTGATGAGATCATGATTCCCTCAGAGGATGGGTCAGCACTGGAAAGGAACCCATTTTGTCACTGTATGACTTAGAGAGCAGTGTCCAGGCACCACAGTGTACAAGGAAACCTAAAATGGGACCACCTTTGCGTCCTGCGAGCTGACAAAAGCATACAAGTTGGAAAGCCTGAATTTCAGCTACAATACAACACCAGGGGGTAAGAACGCGTGAAAGCAGAGAGATCAGGAAAGCCAGATACTAAGCTAGAAAATGCTGGTGGCAGGACGCTCAGCCCAGGCACTGAAGTGATGCAGAGCAAGGTTCAGCTGACAAATTTATGGTTAGAATGATGACACAGCCAGCAAGAACCTCTTGCTTTGCGTCCTGATAAAACTTCCTCAGTTCTGTTTGAGATGGATACTTCTGCAATGACTTTCAAACGGGATAGTGTTTAAATCATATTCTTTTTCTAAATTTATAATATTTTACCTGGTTTAAACACTTTACTGATAGCCAATCAATATTAAAGTTGTCTTCTCACTGTAATCCCATGTCTGAAGTTTAAAAGATATGTGCTACTTCCCTTCCGGGTCTAGATTTTGAGGCTTGAGCCCACTGGACAAAACTGCAGCCTTAATAAAATACCTGCTTCCTGTAGGGTGTCCTGCTGGATCTTTCCTGCAATAGACACAGACAAAGACTAGGCGCAGGGGTCAACTGAACTCTGGGATTTGATACCCTGAGGTCTGAGGTCAGCAGGTGAATCAATCACTGGCGCCACCTATAGGCCACTGGCTGCTGTAGAGTCTGAGAACTCTCAACTTCCAGCAAATGCTTGCTATCCATAACTTCCCCCTAGCAAGGTGATGAATAACTTTGGCTTATCTGGAAAGTACAAAGACAAGTCCTCTGCCTACACAGAGCTCAGTGCTATCTGTAGTTGCTTCCCAGGCTCCTAATTAAGTTGGAAGATGCCTCTCAGCTATAACACTAGCCACTCCAAAGAGTACAATCTAGGACACTTTCAAGGGGGTGGGAAAACTTGGGCAACCCACAGACTGTAAGTCCATGTGCGGCCATCAGAGAGCCCTGGATATGAAGAAGTGAAGCTACTACAGGGAAGACAGCTCTGGGGAACATTGCACACTTGGCCCACAAACTCAACGCCAGCCCAGACCACAGGGAAGACAAGTGTCAACACATTCACCTGACACCCTGCCATGCATGAAGCTGGCAGCATTCACATTTTGACGACCCAGAAAGCACCTGCTCTCACATCTCATCTTTTATCTTTCCTCTCATACACTCTTCTTTATATAATAACACTTTTGTAGTACTGTCGCTTTTACTAAAAAATTAAATACAGTACTAATTTTTATTCCCCTTCATCCATCCAATTTTGCTTATATACTCTGGTCATTGTTGGACTTCTGCTTTTTCTTTTTAAAACTAATTTTTATCTTTGCTCTGTTTCCTTATTTTCATTTTTCTGCTCTTATCAGTATTTTCACTTTTATCTTATTGGGTGGTTATATTAGTTACTTTTCTGTGGCTGTGACAGAAACACCATGACCAAGGGAACTTATAAAAGAAGAGTTTATTTGAGCTTATGGTTCCAAAGGGGCAAGAGTCCATCATGGCAGGGAAGCATGACGGCAGAGGTGGCTGGAGAAGGAGCGATAGAGGAACTGGAGATTGGGCAAGGCTTAAGAACTCTCTAGGCCCACTCTCAGTGCCATGCTTCCTCCAGCATGGCCGCACCTCCTAAAATTCCCCCCAAACAGCACCACCAACTGGGGACAAAATATCCAAATACTTGAAGTCTATAGGGGTCATTCTCATTCAAGTCACCACAGTTGTTTTGTGTGTTTGGGTGTTTTATTTTTTTAAGACAGGGTCTTATGTAGCCCAGTCTGGTCTGAATCACCATGCATCTGAGGATGACTCTGAACGCCTGGCTCATTGGTTTGCTTTTTAAAAAATAGCACTTATGGAGGGATAGTATTGTAATGGCCCCAAATAGAGTCCCCAAACTGTAATAGCCAAAGTAACTTAATTTTCTTCATTTTGTATAAAGCAGCCACTTTAAACTTCAAAAGCCAGAAAAACGGCCAGCTTCAAGGTTGAGTCTGAACTTAGTTGCTTCCCCTTAGAAGAGTGCTTTGTTTGGAGTAGCTGACCTTGGTCACCTCCCAGACACTGCAGCTGTGCTTCTTTCCTAGCCAAGAAGCCTCAATAACAATAGTAATCAGAAAGTTCCTTACTGTCAAGGTCTCTATACATCTGTCAAAAGAAGGACTAACTAACCCAAGCTTGTTTTGGCTTCTGTAGTTTGCTTATCTGCTAACTTGGGCTGTCCTGACCATACTCAGGACCACACAGGTGAGGGATGAAATTCTTATGGTATTTGTGGGCTTTTGCCTTTATAAGCTAGTTTCACCCAGCCCTTGGGCATGGGTCCTGAATCTGACAAGGGACCACAGAGAGCTATAGCCCTAATAAATCTGACCAATTAAAATCTGCATTGGGTCTGGTGGTCTTTTCCAGGGGGTCTCAAACTCCATAACAGTATATAGAAAATAATTTGGGTGGTCTCTCCCTGGAACCTGGGAGTAACTTCTTAAGGCAGCGGTAGAAGTGTCTTTGCTAGTCACCATGGGCCTCTTAGAGCTTAACAAGCAGTTTATAAAAACCCTTAGTTTATGCTAATAGGATGCTGTGTAGCACTTTCCCTCAAGATAATTATTCCATCTGGAGCAGAAGTTCTTTAAGACACAGGATGTTGTAAAGGGAGGTGAAACAGTCCATCCTGCAGAGAAGCTCATTGAGCTAAGGAAGTAAACAACTCAAAGGTTGTAAGAAGTCCCTGAAATTGACCAGATACACTAAACTTCCTCCCCCAAGTATCAGACAAGCTGAACTGCCTAGAAGTGGCTCAGACACCCCACCTGCCTGGAAGAGACACTTTCTAAGCTGTTGAGCTGCTGCAGGTTGCCCAATGAACTCCAGGTTTCCTGCTTTCATGAACTGTCACCATGTTGGGGTGGGCTTTTGGTGATGCAGCTCTCTTTAAGTCACTTCTGCTTCCGCGTACATGTTAGTAAACCCAGTAAAACTCTTTGGTTCACCAAGTTGGATATTGGTGGTATCCTTACTTTGGCCTGTTGTCAGTTCCCTATCTGGAGCAAGTAGACCTTTGTTTGTGGGAGACAGGCTTGAGCCTAAAGCAGAAGTCCTAACGACAGCCATACAGCAGGCGTGACGCAATGGCCTGACCACTAGAGCCATGAGGGACGCCTTGTGATTATCACTCCATTTAGCAAGTCTTAGGGCTGACACTTAAGGCTCGCCACTCCCTAGGCACCACCCCTTAAAATTCCAGGTTTCGGTTTATCTACAGCTTGAAGCACGTGGGCAGAACAACAGACATGGTCACATGATTTACTGAAACCAGGGCCGCCCATATCAGGCATAGTCCTTGTATCCTGTCTGATTGGTCCCAGAACCAGGGCTGCCCATACATGGCATAGTCGTTGCATCCTTGTTTAATTGGTCCAAGAACCTTATATAAGCTGGTAAATTCCTCAATAAAATAGATCTGCGTCGCTGAACCTGGTCTCCTGTGTCTGAATGAGGCTCCGCCGACACAGTCTCCTCACCAGCCCTGGGGTCCGGGATCGGGTGGTGGCATCAATTTCATGGACAGATGGCCATATTTGTTCATATCTTCCCCAGGAATAGATTAACACAAAATATGACAACTCAGGTTTGGTGCACAACAACCAAATACATGATTAGAGGACTGGGATTTGGAGCAGCATCTTATCAATCTGGTAGCAGCCTGACCTCTGTAATTCTATTTATAGAAATGTTCAGAAGAGGCAAATCCAGAGAGACAGAGTAAGATGCCAGTGGCTAGGGAAGGAACAAAATGCATAGTGACTCCTACTAGGAACAGGGTGGTTTTGGTGCTGATGATACCTTCTGAAATTAGAGGTGATGTTTATGAAACAGTGATATACCCAGAGCCACTGACCTATACACTCTGAGAAGTTGAGTTTGAAGTTGGAGATGTAGCTCTGTACTACAACACTTGCCTAATGGGTATGAGACTGAGTTCCATCCCCAGCACTGCAAGAAAAATAAACAAAATGAAAATACATAAAATATCCCTTATGGCTCCCTCCCCCATCTTACATTTATTTAATTTTGTTTTAAAACTTTCTTGCTATTGTGAAATCTTTTTCCTTTGTTTCTTTTTAATTTTTTTTTTTTTGGTCTTTTAGAAGCAGGGTCTATCTGTAGCCCCAGCTGTCCTAGAACTCACTATGTAGACGAGGCTGGCCTTGAACTCACAGATATCTACCTGCCTCTGCCTCCCAAGTGCTGGGACTACAGGCATGCACCACCATGCCAGGCTCTATTTATTTATTTAATATTTTAAAGATGGGCTCTCATATATCCTAGGCTGGCTTTGAACTCTTACTTCAGGCGTGTGTGCCACCACATGGGCTCTATTTATTTATTATTTTAAAGATGGGCTCTCATATATCCTAGGCTGGCTTTGAACTCTTACTTAGATGATGGTGACACTGAACTCCTGGTCCTCCTGCTTCCAGTTCCTAGAGTGCTAAGATTATAGGTATGTTATCACATGCCCAGATAAATGTTTTTCTAATCTTGTGCTCTTTTCTTCTAACATGCTTATTTACTCTTTGTCATAAACAAAACAAAACAAAACTCATTTAACTTTGTTACTCCTCCATGGGTTCCCCTTTCTGTCCCCTTCCTTTACTTAGGATATATGGAGATAGACTGAATGGTCTATTTCTAACTTCACAGCATGTTCTACATTAGTTTTGCCATTTAAGGTCACTGGCGACACGAACATATGATTACTGGGCTGTAAAGTGTCAAGATAAAGGAACACACTTCAGTCTATTCGTACTGCACTTACAGTAGTTTTCTTCTCTCTAGTGGATGCTGGGTACTGAGTTCTCAAGAGCAAGCTGCTCAGTAAGAAAAGATAAAACCAGAAGAGGCTTCCAAACAAACAGATGTGCAAATCACAACACAAAAACACAGGAAACACGACAAAGTAAGGCAGTATCACTCCTCCAAAGATCATAACCCCTCAACTGCTGCAATCAAAACTACTGAACCAGGTAAAATGCCACATGAAGACTTCAGAAGCTCATCAGTAACAAAGCATACAAGCAGATAGGTTTAACTCAGTACCTGCAGAGGCAGATCAGCAACATAGGAGGAAAAAAAAAAAAAAGGAAGAAAAGCCCCCAAATGGAAGAAAAATTCAGCAAGGAAAGTGAGCTTTTTGTAGAAATAAAACCACCTAAATAGACTGTTCTAAGATAACCTGGGCTACACAGCAAGACCCTGTATTTTTTTTTTTTTAAAGAAAGGCTTTGAGGGGATAGAGGTAGTAGGGATCAAACTTAGGATTTCACAAATGCAACTAAGTTCTCTACCATTTTGTTACATTCCCATCCCTGACTCTGATTTTGATCTGAGCTGACAGATTATTTTCTTTGCTTTCCTTTTCTCCTCCTCCTTTGGCACAGGGTCTCACTGTGTATGTAGCCCAGGCTAGTTTCAAACTCAGGACCCTCCTGCCTCAACCAATCAAGGTGTGATGATGCATGCCTATAATCCCATCACTTGAGAAAGACTCCTGATTCTCCTGAATCAAAAATCCAAGGTCATCCTTGGCTAGAAAGCAAATTCAAGATAAGCCTAGGATACCTGAAACCCTGTCTCAGAAAACAGAGAGAGCAACAAAACCTAGCACATGGCCAGCAGTCTACATGCTCCCCCTCTACACCCCTTTAATCACAGTGTGACTCTGCCATCTGCCCAATCTTTGTTAATGAGTTCTCTAAATCTGTCATTTCTTTTTTACAACTTTAAAATTGCTGCTAAAATTTATCTCCATGATCACAGTAACCCACTAGTGTTTCAATGGCCATGTCTAAACCCTGTGGCTCTCTTCACATGGTCTGCTGCTCATCCTGCTAATTCCAGGATGAATTTGAAAATAGAAACATGTAAGGCTGAGGTACAACTATCAGGAATGGATTTCCACTTACTTGTACAAAGGGACCAGGCAGCTGGGCTACAGCCTATGCAACCCCCTGCCCTCACTTAGTCTGAAGCACCTGCTCATCTCAGCATTGCATGAAAGTTCACAGGGTCCATCCGTGGTGACCTGTATTCTAACTCTTCCTTCTAAGCTGCATTGGAATAAATGACTTTAAGGCAGCTCACCACTTTGATTTTTTGTGTCTCCTGTATTAAGGTCTAAGAAAGTTTGTTTTTCAGCTCATTAGAATCACTAAATGATTATTATTAGGATTTTGTTGTTGCTGTTTGGTGATTCTATGCAAGCAACCTAGGCCTCATGTTTGCTAAACAAACCCACTACAACTTAGCTACATCAATAACCTGTTGCAACTAAGCTACATTACTAGCCTCTGCTCAACAAATGTATTACCACTGAGGTACACTGCCAGCCTCTTTTCTCCCATATGTTTTGATACAGTCTCACCAAATTGCCCAGGCTGGCCTGGAAACTATGATTCCATCTCCACCTTCCAAGTAGCTAGGATTACAGGTGTGAGTCACCATGCCTGGCTTACTCATCATTCCTATTTTCAATTCATTAAAAAACTGTTAAGAATGCAGGAGTGGGGCTGGAGAGATGGCTCAGTGGTTAAAAGCACTGACTGCCCTTGCAGAGGACCAGGGTTTCATTCCCCAAACCCACATGGTAGATAGCAACCATCTGTAACTCCAGTTCCAGGGGATCTGATGCCCTCCTCTGGTGTCCATGGCCAATGCATGACACAAGTGTACTTACATACATGCAGGCAAAACTCTCATATACATATAATAAGAAAAATAAATAAAATTTAGGGCTTGGCATCTCTCAGACATACATTCTCTGTGTGTGACCAGTTATGGAACTCCCATGGCTCAGAGACCACAGCAGAAGAGGGGGTGGAAAGATTGTAAGAGCCAGGGTTGGTGCATAAATATAAGGAAATAGAGGCTTACAGGCCTCTGGAAGTTGCTCAACCTGCAGCAATGGTGACAGCATGAATTAAGACCTATGCTGAGTCAATCAGACAAAATCCAGCATAGAACTGGGGAAATGGGCAGCAGGAACTATTGGCAACTGAATACTTCTGGGTGAGAGAGAGCTGATATTCTTTAAGGGAGTGACTCTAGATAGGCTAGACTCCAGTGGATGAACTTGTACAGAGGGACATCTGGGTACAAATGCTTGACTGGAAGGACTTAACATACATATGTATATATGTATGAGACAGAATGCATGAAATCTGGGGGGGAGGGGTCTAAGTATGATTAAATATACATAAAATAACACTTTTGAAAAGAGAATTCAGGAGTGAAGAAAATTTGCATGTATTAGACTACATCACAAGTCGACAGACAAGAAAGCAAGGGTACATGACTGCAAAACCACAGAAAACACACAGCAGGTTCTCACCACAAAGAGGTTACAAAGAAAGGCTGTTCCACACACACACAGCTGAAGGAGAGAGGAGCCTGCATTCCACATGTTGGGTAAGGAGGAATCAGAATAGCAGAGGGCACCTGGTTCTACCCACCACAGTGGCCCAGACCCTGAGAAGTAGTTAGGCCCTTAGAGGCTCCTGAGAGCCAGTTTACTTACCAGCAGGAAGGTTCCGTCTGGATGGTCACAGGCCTCCATGGCAGAAGAGGAGGTTGGCAAGCAGAAGGAGGCCTGTTCACACCCAGTCTCTGCTTTCCACACAATGATCAATCCCTGTGTGTCCACAGTAACAACCAGCTGCAGCTGAGGATAGGCCACCAAACTTACCAGAGGAGCAGGTTGCACAGGGCTGGACCAGATCTCTGTGCCCTGGGAACAACAAAAGTAACATAACAAACACAAGGGTCTATTTATTCCATAAATATATATTACTTTCATCAACATTATGCCTGTGCCTACTCTACGCCAGGCTCCATAGCACACACAAAGCACAGAGGTGAAAAGACATTATCCATCTGTAATGGCTAATACTACTTTTTTTCCTTTTCTTGGAGGGGGTCCTCCCTGTAGCTCCAGTGGGTTAATAGCACTGTCTGGTCTTGCAGAAGACCCAAATTCAGTTCCTAGCACCCATAGGGTGGCTAACAACTATCCATAACTCTAGTTCTAGGGGATTCAACGACCAATTCTGGCCTCCACAGGCACTGCATGACATGGATACACTTACATACAGACCGGCAAAACACTCACATACATAAAATAAAAATAAATTTTAAAAAAGATATGGGTCTTTGGAAGACATTGGATCCAAACCATGATACTAGAGAAGTAAAATGAAGGGCATTTACCACCAGTAGCCTCTCATTATAAGAAATGCTTAAAAGAGGGCTTGAAGAGTTGGCTCTGTGGTTAAGACATTTGCTGTGCAATCATGAGAACTGGAGTTTGGATCCTAGTACCCAAGTAGCAACATAGGCATGCTGTAAACACCTGAAGCTCCAGCCCTGAGGGACCTAATACCTTCTTCAGACTCCCACGAGCATACTGGCACACAGAGACACATACACACATAAATAAATCGTTTTAAAAGTGCTTAAAGAACCCTGTAATTTGGATGTAGAAAGATGAGAATTACTACTATGAAAACATGCAAAATAGGTTGGACATGGTGGCTCATGCCTGTAACCTCAAGGTCATCTAGAGCTGCATAGTAAGTTCCAGCCAGGGCTACATGGCAAAACCCCATATCAAAAAGCCAGAAGAGAAGGAAGAAAAAAAAAGGCAGGGTAAAGGCCAAATCATTAGCATTGGTTCCATTAACTCGAAGGACTAGGAAAAAGGGACAGAGGCTATTCGTTAAATCTTTAATTTAAATTAATTTTCTAAAAGTAAGTTGACTTTTTTAAAGTCAACTCACTTCCTCTCTTGTGCTGGGACTTGAACCCCACACATGCTAGGCAACTGCCTGACATTTTTGTTTTAGGAGTTTTCAATGAACAAAATTATATGAAGAAGCCAGGTGTGAAAGCATATACCTGGAATCAGCACTGGGGCAGCTAAGGCAGGAGAATCCCAAGTTCAAAGCCAGCCCAGGCTATGTAAGAACCTACAAAACAAAAAGACATGGAGGAATTTTTAAATGCATACTGCTACATGAAAAACACCAATCTGGAAAGGCTGCATGCTAATTCCATTTGGGTTACTACAACAAATTGAAGACTGATTTACAAAGCATAGAAATGATGATCTTCCCACATTTCTGGAGCTAAAAATTCCACAACCAAGGCATAGGCAGGTTCAGTTGTCTGGTGAAGGTTTTCTTTCTGTGTCTTCACGTGGTAGATGGTAGAAGGGAGAGATGTGTGGAAACTCCCCCACTCCCCCCTACTTCCTTTCACGAGGGCATATGAAATTCTACCCTCAACCATCTCCAAATGGCACACACCAAAAACTATGATATTGGGAAATAAGTTTCAACACGACAGTGTCAACGGCATCAACTGAATTTTTTTTTTTTTTTTCGGTCTTTTTGAGACAGGGTCTCCCTGCCCCAGTTGTGCTGGAACTCACTATGTAGACCAGGCTGGCCTTGAACTCACAGAGGTCCACCTGCCTCTGCCTCCCGAGTGCTGGGATTAAAGGCGTGCACCACCACGCCCGGCTCAACTGAATTTTTAAAGAAGAAAATACAGCTGAAGATTTATGAATTAAGGCTGGGAAGCCAGTCTGAATGGCATGAAGGGCTGCTGGCATCTTGAGGCTGTCCCATACTTGAACAATGGAGCATACTAATGCAAGGTCTGGCACACCATGGTCTATGGCAAAACCAGTCCACTGACTACTTTTGTATTGTGGTTTAAAAAAAAGAATATTTAATAGCATGAAGTTTTATTGGAATAAACTACTCTCACTTGTTACACACATCATTTGTGGCTCTGTGTTACAACAGCAGACAGATTCTGGCCTACAAAGTCTACGGTATTTACTAGCCAGTCTTTTAAAGAAAAGGTTTTCTGGCCCTTACAACAAAGCACTTTGTTTTCTTTTGGCAACTAAGGAAAGCCCAGTTCTCGAGTATTTTTTAAATTAATTCATTAGTTAGCTGTTATTGTGTGCATGTGTACACATATACCAGTGGATGCATGTGGAGGTCAGAGGACAACTCGTGGAGTCTATTGTCTCCGTTCATCTTGGCATGGGTTCCAGGGATCTAACCCAATGGTCAGGCTTACTCAGCAAGCACTTTATCCACTGAGTCATTCTGCCACCCCTTCAAGTCTTCTGCCTACCCAAGAGCCTTTGTTATGGCTCTCTTGTGTACTAAGTCCATTTAGAAGGAGCTTGTTACTGGTAAGAGACAGCATCCACTTCCAGCAATGGTGATGAACAGTGGGAGCCGAGCACCCATTTGCTACGAGGTTAATCTTTATGGTACTGGAAATTAAGTCAGGGTTTTGCTTACACTAGGCAAGTCCTCTACCAATGACCTGCACACCAACTCTGATGCTTTTGTTATGCAAATAAAACAAGGCAATAAAGGTCTTAGACAGCAAAGCAGGGCTGGGGATGTAGCTGAATGGGTATAGCACTTGCTGATAAAACATGAAGAAAGCCCTGGGTTCATTCTTCAAGATGTATAAACTACATATGGTGGCCCATGCCCTTGGAAGGTGTAGGCAGGAGGATGAGAAAAAAGATCATCCTCAGTTACATAGTGAGTTCCTGGTCAGCTTGGGATACAGGAGACCCTGTTTCAAAAAAATAAAGGTTGGATGTGGTGGCACGCAGCCTGACAGATCTCTGGGATCGAGGTCAGCCTCATATATACTACATAGCAACTTTCAGACCAACTGGGGCTACAGGGAGACCTTGCCTCAAAACAAATAAAAACCCAAACAAAACAAAAACAACAAGAGTGAAATAATCTTCCAGGCTTTAGAAACAGCTCCCTCATAGGAGAGGTTGGAGTGTATGTACATGTGGCCCGGGAATAATCCCTGTATTTGTAGGAGACCACATGGTTCAAGTTTCAGAGATATCTTCCCTCCCAAATGTAAAGTCAGGATGCTGACAGTGAATATCCTCACTGGGGATAGTGCCCAGTGACAGAAGTCAGTGGAAAAGCACTTGCCTGGCATGTGCAAGGCCAGTACAGAAAGGGACAGGAAAGCAAGTAGATTGGACCACTTTTATGTGGTCCAATCCAGAAATTTTATTATGAAGAAAAAAAGCTGAGTATGGTTCACACCTGTGAGCCCAACACTCAGGACAATGAGGCAGAAGGCACAGGAAGATTTCTGCACGTTCTAGGCTAGCCTGGGCTACAGAATGAGATTCTGTCTTACAAACACCAGCAAAACAAAAAAGTTTTCAGTTTTCAGATTTGTACAAGAACTAACAAAGGTTAAAATTCTAACAGAGCTAGCCCAGTTTGCAGTATATGCACACAGGGGTGACTAAAAGCTGTACATATCTTGGCAAAACTGCTTGGTGGGGCAGTATCAGGTCTAGCATGGAGGATCATGTGGCTGAGTCACTTGCAGTGAAAGTGAGGAATGGTAAAGCAGCTGTCTTCCCAGGCACAGGCCAGAACAGCCCCCACCACCACAGACAAAGTCAGGTTGCAAGAGAAAGCAAGGAAGCACTGGTCACTCTCCAGTTTCAGAAGTCCTCCAGGCTTGTTACCAATGTGACCCACTGGTGATGGCTGCTTGCAGAGCTGGGATTCATCTGCTCCCACTCCCCACCTCAGAAGTCCTCTTAGGTGATTATATCAAGGACACAGTAAGGACCCTTGCCTTTTCTCCCCAGGGGCCAGCTCACCTCATGCAGATCCCAGGCACGCACGGTACAGTCTGATGACACAGTGCACACCACAGACTTCGCCCCTCCATCAAAGCGGTACTCATTTGGTGAGACGTAGGCCAGCTGATCTATTTGTCCTGGAAGAGAACATAGGCATGGATGGACTGAGATCTGAATATGCAACTTACAGTTCCGTGGCAGCAGGTGGGCACTTCTGAGAGCAGAACCCAGTTATAATGACAAAGCCCCAGCTCCTCTTAAGTTTTCAGACTGCTCTAAAAAAAAGAGGTTAATGGCTCATTCCTTCCTCCCATGACATAGTACAAACGGAATAGTATCCAACCAGGCCTTTATTCATCAAGCAACATTTGCCAAGCCACTGGCTGAGATGCCAAGTCCCCTAAGTAGAGAGGGCGGGCAGTGGGAATGGATGCAGCTACTACATTGCTCCCATCATACCTGTGTGCCCAGAAATAGCTTTGCAGACAAAGTCCTGTGGTCGCCCGGATTCCACACGGAACTCCAACTCAGACCGGCATAAATAGTACTGTTTCCATGTCTGTGTGCCCAGGACCACTGAGGGGGGTTTGCAGGGGGCCCAGCGTCTCAGGCACAGCTGCCTAGGAAACAGAACCACAGGCTGAGGCAGGATACAGCAGTCATAGATTTTGAACCCAGTAGACTTAGCTTTGAAACGCAGGACAACTCACTGTCCCTATCTAGGCATCAACTTCCTCCTTTGTAAAATAGGGATAATAACTACAGTGTGCTTTTTTAACGTATCTTCATAGCAACTCTATGAAGAAGGTCTCATTGCCATTCTGTACTTGAGGACACACTGGAACTACATTCAAGAGCCTACCTTGGCAAGCTGCCTATCATTTCACTGTCTCAGCCCTTTGTATATACTGTTGCTGTAATATTGGGGCACATACAAGGCCATATTTTCTTGCTAGACTATTATCAATACATAACATACTTCAGTACCTGTAGTGGCATGCTTGGCCTCCAAGTCTATTCTGTCTGGTATTAGTAGCCATTTAGCTCTGTTTTCATTAATATTTGCATAATATATCTTTCCCCACTATTCTGTCAAAAATGTCTTTTTAAAAATTTTACTTTTTATGTGTGTTCTGCCTGCATGTATATAAGTGCACCTGTATCCTGCAAATTGCCCATGGATTTCAGAAGATGGTATCAGAAACCCTGGAACTGGAGTTACAGATGGCTATGAGCCCTCATGTGGGTGCTGGGAACTGAACCCAGGTCCTCTGCAAGTGAAGCCAGTGCTCTTAATCACTGAGCCATTTCTGCAGCCCCATATCTATGTCTCTTAATCTAAAGTGTGTCTCCAGGATGGGGCATAGCTATAGTACAATGGTAGCCAAGCATGCACAGTGGTACTGGGTTTGATCTCCAAACCTACTAACAAAAAACAAAGGAGGGAAAAAAACATATCTCATGTAGACAACATTAAGGTTGGGCCATTTTACTTTACCAATTCTGTCAATCTTTGCCTTTTCATTGGACTGTGCAATTCATAGTTTTTATAATTTACTATTTTCTGATGCCTTTTCTCTTCCATTCCTTCATTACCATTATGTTTCATGTTCAGTATTTTCTAGTGTACTACTTCAATTGCTTTATCATTTCTCCCATCACATTTTTTTTTTTTTTTTTTAGTTTTCAGTGGTTGCCTTAAGAATTGTAATTTGTCCCTCCGTGTCTCTGGGCCTGCAGGACCCACAGGCTTCTCTCTAGGAGGTAAGTTGATTGGGCTCTCCGTGCCTTGACTCGCCCAGCCTGGGCCCTGTCCCATTCCTTGTCTTGGCGCCCCAGCCCCTGGGGACCCCAGGGGCCAGGGGGACCACCTCCTGCCCCCATCTTCCTTTGCATCTCTAGGAGGAATGGCCAACAGCTGCCCTAGACCAGCATCTTTCCTGGGCCTGGCTCCCAGTCCAGTCCAACCCCTAAATTCCTGAGCCCAAAATCTATCCTTGAGGGATGCAGACCTTAGGAGAAAGCCTGAAAGCATCTGATCCTCATATGACTTGGGCCTCGGTGGAAAATCCTAAAGAAAAAAGCAATCTGGCAACTTCAATATAAAATTAAAAGAGAGAGCTGGAAGCTTAGAGGAACCAGCCTTTCATGACCAAAAAGTAAACCACAAAGATACATAAAGTTCACAAAAAGGATCAAACCTAAACTTGAAGGCTTGAGTCTCACACAAAAATCAGAAACTACAGAAGAAATTTATGTCAAAATCACAGAAAGAATAATGACATGAAAAACCAAAATAACATATCCCCACCAAATACCAATAGTCCTCTAGAGGAGTACAATGAGAACCCCCTAGACATAATGCAGGACATAGAACACAAAAGAACAATTATAAAAAAATGATAAAAGAATTCAGTGAATTTAAAGAACACACAAAAAAATCAAAGAACTGAGGGAAGATAGGGATAAACTTCAGAATGAATTCAGAAAAGAGTTAGAAATATTGAAGAATACTCAGGCTGAAATGAAGAAGGAAGTGAAGCACTCAGTAAGCCAATTAGAAATGACAGGAGAAAGCCTCACCAAAGGATAAATGAAACAGAGGATCAAAACTGGAAGATGAAGTGGATGAACTAGACCACTCAAGCAAAGATTATGAAAAATTTAAGAAATTACAAGAATGGAATATGCAGGAATTGTATGACACCATAAAAAGACCAAACTTATGAATCACGGGCATAAAGGAAGGAGAAGAATCCCAAGATAAGGGCATGGACCAGATCCTCAACAGAATTGTGGAAGAAAATTTCCCAAAATTAAAGAAAGAGACACCCCCACACAAATACAGGAAACATATAGAGAACCCAATAGACAGAACCAGAAAAGAAACTCCCCATGACATATCATAGTAAAAGCACTAAATGTACAGAACAAAGAGAGAATACTGAAAGCAGAAAAAGAAAAAAACAAGTCACATATAAAGGAAAACCCATTAGGATTACAGCTGACTTTTCAGTGCAAACTATGAAACCCAGAAGAGCCTGGACCACAGTATTCCTAGTTTTAAATGACACAGATGCCAACCCAGATTATTATACCCAGCGAAAATGTCTATAATAGTCGAAGGGGAAAGAAAAATATTCCATGACATAAATAGGCTGAAGGAATTCATGTCCACAAAACCAGCCCTTCAGCGAGTTCTAGAAGCAAAACAAAGAGCTAAAGAAAGAAATGACTATACCCAAGAGGTTGCGGAGAGAAATTCAATGAAGGTATAACTGTGGAAAAGTACACCTACATCACGAATGCAAATAGGAATAAAAATGACAGGATTCAATACTCATCTTTCATTAATAACTTTAAATATTAATGGACTGAACTCCTCAGTCAAAAGACAAAGACTAGGTGAATGGGTTAAGAAACAAAACCCATATTTTTGTTGTCTGCAAGAAACCCATCTCAATTTCAAGGACAGACACTATCTTAAAGTGAAAGGATGGGAAAAAATATAATAAGCAAACATACTAAGAGCAGGGGTAGCAATTCTAATATCTGACAAAATAGACTTTAAACTAAAACTAATCAGAAGAGATACAGAAGGCCACTTCATTCTGATCAAAGGAACACTAAATCAAGAAGATATTACATCAGGAATACCCAACTTCATAAAAACAATACTACAGGACTTTAAGACCCAGATTAATCCCAGCTCATTAATAGTAGGGGACTTCAATACCCCACTGTCTCAATTAGATAGGTCAACAGGGCAGAGAGTTAACAGAGAGACATCTGAATTAAACAATACCATATATCAAATGGACTTAACAGACATCTATCGAGAATTCCACCCAAGCACCAAAGAACATACTTTCTACGCAGTACCCCATGAAACATTCTCCAAAATCAACCTTATACTGGGGAACAAAACAAACCTCAACAAATATTAAAAGACTGAAACAGTTCCATGCAGTCTATCAGAACACAATGTAATAAACTTTACAATCAATACCGGAAGAAGCCCTAATCACCACATGAACACATGGAGATTAAACAAAACACTCCTGAATGATGAATGGCTCTAAAGAAAAATTGGGAAATTAAGAAAGAAAAGTATTCCTGGAATTAAACAAAAAGGATAATACAACATGACAAAACCTATGGGACAGGCTGAAAACTGTCCTTAGAGGGAAGTTTATAGCTCTAAGTGCCTACATCAAAAAATCAGAAAGATCACAAATAAATGACTTAACATTGCAACTCAAGACACTTGAAACGCAGCAACAAATGAAACCCAAAGCCAGCAGACAAGAAGAAATAACTAAAATCAGTGCAGAAATTAATGAAATTGAATTAAAAAAAAAACAATACAAAGAATCAACAATTCCAAGAGCTGGTTCTTTGAAAAGATAAACAAGATTGACAGACCGCTAGCCCGAATAACCAAAAGAAAGAAAGAGCACCTCCAAATCAACAAAATCAGAGATGAAAGGGGAAGCATCACAACAGACACCAGAAAGGTACAGAACATTATAAAGGAATACTTTTAAAACATATATGCTACTAAATTTGGAAACCTAAAAGAAATGGATGGATATCTAAAGGCATGGGAACCACCAAAACTAAACCAAGAAGAGATTAACAACTTAAACAGATCCATAACACAGAAAGAAATTGAAACCTTCCAAATAAAAAAAAGCCCAGGACCAGATGGATTTATAGCAGAATTAGATCTGTCAGACATTTAAAGAAGATCTAGAGCCAATACTACTTAATTTATTCAAAAAGATAGAAATGGAGGGAGAACTTCCAAATTCCTTCTATGAAGCCAGTATCACTCTAATACCAAAGGCAGGTAAAGATACAACCAAAAAAGAAAACTATAGACCCATATCCTTAATGAACATAGATGCAAAAATTCTCAACAAGATACTTGCAAACCGCATACAGACACACATCGAAAAGATCATCTACGATGATCAAGTTGGCTTTATCCCAGAGATGCAGGGATGGTTCAATATATATAAGGCAATAAATGTCATAAATCATATGAATGGGCTCAAAGACAAGAACCACATGGTCATCTCAATAGATGCAGAGAAGGCCTCTGACAAAATTCAACATGCATTTATGTTCAAAGCCCTAGAGAGAATTGGACTACAGGGAACATACCTCAACATAATTAAAGCCATATATAACAAACCCACAGCCAACATCATTCTAAATGGAGAAAAACTGGAAGCATTCCCATTGAAATCAGGAACCAGACAAGGCTGTCCACTATCTCCCCTTTCTTTAACATAGTGCTTGAAAGTCTTGCAAGAGCAGTAAGACAAGATCAGGAAATTAAAGGAGCAATAATTGGAAAAGAGAAAAGAAGAGATCAAATTATGCCTTTTTGCAGATGATATATTATATCTAAGGGACTCCAAAAATTCCACCCGAAAACTCCTACAAATTATTAACATGTTCAGTAAAGTGGCAGGGCTCCAAAATTAACCTATAAAAGTCTATAGCCTTTCCATACACCAATAACAAGAAATCAGAGAAAGAGCACATGGAAACACTCTCGTTCACAACAGCTTCAAAAAAAATAAAGTATCTCAGAATAAAACTAACCAAAGACATTAAAGAGCTCTACAATGAAAATTTTAAATCATTAAAAAAAGAGATTGAGGAAGACATCAGAAGATGGAAGGACCTCCCATGCTCATGGATTGGAAGAATTAATATTGTGAAAATGACCATCCTACCAAAAGTCATTTTTAGGTTGAATGCAATGTCAATCAAAATCCCCATGACATTGTTCACAAAATTGGAAAACACCATCCTAAGATTCACATGGAAGCACAAAAGACCTCAGATAGCCAAAACAAAAAAAGACCTCAGATAGCCAAAACAACTCTGAGCACTAAGAGCAACACCGGGGGAATTACTATACCAGATTTTAAGCTGTATTACAGAGGTATAGTCATAAAAACAACATGGTACTGGGACAAAAATAGACCCATAGATCAATGGAACAAAAGTGAACACCCAAATATGAGTATATACGATTTCAGCCACCTGATATTTGACAAAGGGGCCAAGAATATTCACTTGAGGAAAGACAGCATGTTCAGCAAACAGTACTGGCAAAACTGGATCTCCACCTGTAGAATAATGAAACTAAACCACTATCTTTCACCCTGCCCAAAAGTCAATTCCAAATGGATCAAAAACCTCAATGTAAAGGCGGAAACTCTGAAACAGAAGAAAAAATTGCAAATACCTACAAGATATAGGTGTAGGAAAAGATTTTCTGAACCGAACATCAATTGCTCAGGAAACAAGGGGAAGAATTAACAAATGGGACCTCATTAAACTAAAAAGCTTCTGTACATCAAAGGAGGCAACCAGGGAAGTGAACAGAGAACCCACAGTATGGGAGAAAATCTTTACCAGCAACATATCTGACAGAGGATTAATATCCAGAATATATAACGAACTCAAAAAACAGAATCAAGACAAGAAGCAACCCAATTAAAAGATGGGCTAAGGAGCTGAACAGAGAGTTCTCAAAAGAAGACGGAAAGATGCATATGAAGCATCTTAAAAGACATTC
>NW_008330576.1:4217586-4217808 GCF_000622305.1 Nannospalax galili
TGGCTAAGATCAAGAGAACAAATGATACCAAATGTTGGAGAGGATGTGGGGAAAGGGGAACACTCATTCACTGCTGGTGGGGCTGCAAAGTTCTTAAACTGCTATGGAAAGCAGTGCAGAGAATTCTCTAAAAAACTGCAAATGAACTTACCATTTGACCCAGTTATACCACTCCTTGGCATATACCCAAAGAACTCGTCCTATTGCAGAGACACATGTACA
>NW_008330576.1:4219153-4223660 GCF_000622305.1 Nannospalax galili
AGGGTCTCATGTAGCCCAGGCTAACTTGGAACTCTCTATATAGCCGAGGATGACCTTGAACTTCTGATCCTCCTGCCTCTACCTCCCAACTGTTGGGACTACAGGCCTCTGCCACCACCCCCAGTTTTTAAAGTGCTGGAGGTTGAACCCAGGGTTTTGTTCCTGCTAAGCAAGCACTCTACCAACTGAACTATATCTGAGCCCATGACAGAAATTTTAGACAATTTAGAAAAAAGTTTAAATCAGCTACAATGATCTGGGCATGGTGCCACACACCATTAGCTCTAGCACTTGGGAGGGAGAGGCAGGTAGATCTCTGTGAGTTCCAAGCCAGCTGGGGCTACACAGAGACAGTTATTAAATAAAAAACAAAATAAAATAAAATAAAATAAAATAAAATAAAAAGAATTATAATTTGTGGGTCTGGAGAGATGACTCAGTAGTCAGAGAGTGTTGACTGCACTTGCAGAGGACCCAGATTTGGTTCCCAGCACCCACATGGCAGCTACAAACAGTCCTTAACTCCAGTTCCAGGGGAATCCGACACCCTCTTCTGACCTCCGAGGCATTTCACGACACGGGTGCTTGCATTCACATACATGCATGCAATAGAATCATACTCATAAAATAAAAATAATAAAAATTTTTTTAAACATAATTTGTATTTTTGATAAATGAAGATTTACTTTTGATTAATACAGAATCAATTTTGAATATTATGTAAAACATTTGCTCCTACATCGTTTGTACCATTATTTGCCATAAATTACATTTTCATACATTGTATGTCCATCAAATGAGATTTTATAAAGCTAGCATGAAGGTGCACACCTGTAGCCCCAGCTCTTGGGAAACCAAGGCAAGAGAACTGTTGAGTTTGAGCCAGCCTGGGCCACACAGTATGTCTCCGAGGCAGCCTGGGTTGTATAGAAATACAGCTATGGTGCTATGGGAGTTCAGTACAAAGAAGATGGACTTCTGGAGAGAAACGCCTGGTGGACACCTTATGGAGGGTGGCTTTCAACCATAGCTAATGTGCATCCTCTGGCTGCTGTCTAGCACTCATTATTTCAGAAAGGGGAGAATGCAGTCAGATAACTGATTCACAGTTCCATTGTTTAAAGACCACTATCACCACAAATGTCTCTACCATCGTAATTTGTACACTCACTGAACACCTACATATTAGACTCAGCGTATACCAAGTACCTGTACAAAGGACTATAGTGCCCACGTGGGATAAAGGCTCAGTGTACTCTCTGACTCTCTGCTCTACCAGGAAAAGCATCCTGACCAGCCTTGGACAGAAAGGACCACTCACTTATTTTGTTTGGCCTGAATAGGACCGGCTCACATGAAACAGCTACCAACATTGAAAAATCATGAGATGTTACACCAGAAAAAGAGGAGAAAACAAGAAAAACACAAACACAAGGATCATGACATTCTGTGGATATGAAAAGAACATTTTTCTAACATCTCAAAAACAGTATTTCACTCAGGACACTTTGCTATCAACAGAGACTCCGGTTGGGATTGGTGCTCCACCCCCTCACACATGCATGCTCTAAGGCTTCATGAATAGCTACACTGGACCAGTCAGTCCATTCATTCACTCAATTTCTTTAAGTACCATGCTTGGTAACACAATTACCTTCAAAAACAGTCAATTCTTCAAAGTATAAAGGAATTCAAATGAAAGTTCTCTTACTTTAAAACTGACCAAAGAGGTTATTCTTCTAATTAATATAGTGACAAAAGCTAATAAAAACCAACATATAGAGCAATACTGGATAACACTGAAAGCTAAAAGTGGTAAGATTCTTTGAAATAACTTAGAATTCTGGACTGTCATAGCTATCTTAAAAATAAAAGGAAGCTGGGTATGATGGGCAACACCTTTAAGCCTGGCACTCAGGGGGCAGAAGCAGGCAGATCTCTGTGAAATTAAGGCCAGCTTGGTCTACACAGCAAGTTCCAGGCTGGCTGGGACTACAGGAAGACCTTATCTCAAAAACCCAAAATAAGGGCCATAGAAATGGCTCAGCAGTTAAGACCACTGGCTGCTCTTACAGAGGATCCAGGTTTGATTTCCAGCACCTACATGACAAATAACAACCATCCATAACTCCAGTTCCAGGGGAACCCAAGGCCCTCTTCTGTCCTCCAAGGGCATGGCATTGCATTGCATTGCATGACATGGTGCACTTACATATATGCAGGCAATACATTCATGTACATAAAATGAAAAAAAAAACCCAAATAAATAAATAATTTAATTAAATTCAATAAAAGACTTCCTTCAGCTTTTGAAGAAGCTCTATGTTTGAACAGCTGCTGTCCATCAGGTATGGCCAAACTATTACTCCTAGCCAACAGGCAAGACTGTTCTATATCAAAAGAGAACTCAACTCTGCACCTCCTAATACCCACCAGCTTCTGATAGTTTTATCTCAGTACAAGAGAAACTGGGTTTTAAAGGAGCAATGAATTAGAAAGATTTAGAAATTTAATGATTAAATATTTCTATTTTCAACTGTGATTGTTTTTTTTCATTTTATGCAATCTAACACACATGCTCTTATTGTTACGCTGTTGTACCATCAAAGTAATTTGACTTGGACATGGTGACACATGCTTAAAAAGCCAGCACTTTTTAAGTGAAAAAGAGAAAGAAGCAGGAGGATCACAAGTTCAAGGCTAGCCTGGGCTACAAGGCATGTTTAAGGCTACCCTGGCTATATAATGGGCCCTGTTTTCTTTTTTCAAGTAATTTGAGTATACTGGCAGAAACACTCAGGAAATGAATGTAGCTGGTTGAGTTTGGTAATCCTATCCATATCATCTTCTATTTGAAAGTCTCATGCTACTAACCATAAAGTAGTTTCCTGGTACTAAGGACCAGGGATAATTCTCAACACAGCCAGAAATGCAGACAGCACTTGGAAACCACTTCCAGTGCAGGGCCACCCTTGGCTATTTCTTCACTCACCTCCACAGTTCCTTGGTCATTGAAACTTCATTCCAGATCTAGAATAAGGAGGGAAAGAAGATAGTATCTGGTCAATCAATAAGCATATAACACCCTAGCCTATCAATCCCTATGGAGGGGACAAAGAACAAATCAAGCCTCTGCCTCTGCACTCAAGAAAACTCAACCTGGAGCATTAGACAGAAAGACAAAAACCATGAAATGATGAGTAAGAAGAGACTCAGCTGGGTTGATGGGTCAGAAACCAGGGGTCCTAGAGAAGTGATTACTAATCTAAAGTTTTAAAGCAAAGGACTAGGAAGACGGCTCAGCAGTAACGAGCATTGGCTATTCTTACAGAGAACGGGGTTTGAGTCCCAGCATCCCATGGTGGCTATAAATAGTTCCTAACTCCAGTTCCAGGAGAATCCAACGCCCTTCTAACCTCCATGGGCACTGCATGACATGGGTGCTCTTTTACACATGCAGGCAATACACTCATACACATACAATAAAAATGATTAGAAACTCTGTTCTTAAGAGATGCCTAGCCTACTTATGCAAAAACAATCAGGGACTCAACTCCAGTTCATCTTCGGCAAATCACTGTGTGATATTGTTTCCTCATGAGTAAAAACGAAATGAACCTAGTGTTCTACTAGTATTCCTTTTTCCTGCCACACAGCATGTGCTGGCAATTGGGGCACCTTTGATTGTCTTCTTTTAAATTTAGCACCAGGCCAAGGTGGTTACATAAAGAAAACCAAATTCATCCAGGTGTCTCAAACTCTGTCAAGATACTTGGCAGGCTACGGCACTCAAGAGTAGACACTACTTCCACCATTTCAGTAGGGCCTGAGATTGCAGGCATGGGATAGGACTGCAAGACATGGCTTTAAAAGATGCTTTTTAAAAGGCAAAAGTGGCCTTAGGTGATGCATTATCTAAGTATTTGAAGTCTAGGACCTTCTGCTTTGCTGGCAAACACTGACTTCAGCCTTCACTAAAAAGTGGCATGCCTGCAGCTTAGGTAGTTTTAGTAAAAGCTAACTACGACTGGAATGAACATTACTCCTTGTGTAAATCTTTTTTAAAAAACTGGAACGGTCTGAAACAAAATTAAAAGTGCTTTGCTCAAGTAGGAACACGTCTTAATCATTTTAACACCTATTTACTGAAGGAACACCAAAATTCAAGGCATACCCTGGGTACTCGAGACAGGTATTAAAGGGGGCCTTGAATGTCTTTTCCATCTCAGTTTAGTAATGACTCCCTTCGGGAAAAGCAACTACCTTTTACTAATAGTCATTTCCGGGCAGTAGTGCTAAGTCCTTGAAAGGAAGCGCACTTAGAGCTGAAGAGAAACATTTCCGCAGCGGAGTCACGGAAAGTAAAACCCGGAAGAGGGAAGGCGCGTGGCCACCGGAGACCACCACACAGGGGACCTAGAGGCAAAGCCCAGCCTACTTCGGACAAGCCTGAGCAGAAGGGCGGAAGCATGGTGACCCCGAATCTGCGAGGCATGCACAGCCTGCG
>NW_008330576.1:4224053-4268877 GCF_000622305.1 Nannospalax galili
AGGTGTCCTCAAAGAGCCCCAGCCCCTCCTGCAGGGAAGGTGCTGCTCTTTTTTTTTTTTTTTTTTTTTTTGTCTTTTTGAAACATGGTCTCTGTGTAGCCCCAGCTGTCCATCCCCAGCTGGTCACTTTGTATACCAGGCTGGCCTTGAACTCAGAGATCTGCCTGCCTCTGCCTCCTGAGTGCTGGGACTAAAGGCGTGCGCCACCACACCCAGCCTCTCACCCTCTTTCTAAGCTTGGGCTTTACCCTCCTGTACAACATTCACAGTGGCTTCTTCATCCTTGCAACTGGCGTTCATCCTTGTCCTAGCCTTGACAGTGACCCTAGATACATTGTCTTTAATACTCGTTCTGAACTTCACTCTTAACTAAATTGGGCTTAGACCTGTGAGATTCAGGTCATTGAAATTTAAGACCAGGGCCATAATCAGTATGAGGTATGATCAGGGACAGACTGATTAAAGTCAAAATCAGAGTGTGGGTGAGTGTCCAACGCCACAGTAAAGTCTGTGACAAGTAAAGGCTGCAGGTCAAAATTTGTTGAACACAGTGCAAGATTAAGTTTACTATTAAGTATGAGGGTCATGGTCAGGATTGGAGCTCTGGCAAGGATCAGGGTCAATGATAAGGTGAACTTCAGTTCATGGTCAAAGCCAGGTTCAGAGATAGGGTCAGTGTCAGATTCAGATTCAAGATCAATAACCCCAATAACACTGGGGTTAAGGTTAAATTCAAGTTACCTTTCCAGGTTGGGTGAGAGTGAACATGATATTGTGGCATTCAAGATCAATGTCAGAAATTAATTGTATTGCTGCCTTAACAAATCACCGCAAATTTAGTGGCTTAAAGTGAAACAATTTCTTTCTGTAGGTGTAAATTCTGGTTTGAGTCTTGCTGGGCCCAACTCAAGGAATCAGCTAGGATTCATTCCTCATAGCAGGCTGTAGGAGAGAACTCATTTCCCTGGTCATAACGTTCTTAGCACACACCTGTAATCCCAGAACTTCAGAGTAGAAAGCAGGAAGATTTTGAGTTTAAGATGAGCCTGGATTACCTAGCGAGATTGTACACAGCGTGGCTAATACACCCTGCCTCAAAAAAAAGAAAGTTTCACTTTCCCTGCTGGCTGTGGGGAGCCATATACAATTTCTAGAGACTACCTCAGTTCCTGGGTTCTCAGTGCCCCAAGTCCAGGGCAACTGGACTTTTGGTACACCATGTACGGGGAGGGGGAAGCTGACTTTCTAGCTCTGTTCAGCCATTAGCCAAATGTCCTGCCTCCCTGTGGCCTCATGAAGCCCCTTGCCTTTAGCAGTCCCCAAGTACTGAGGACTTTAATTCTCAACTTGATGGATCCTGCAAGATCCTCATCCCTGACCCTGAGCTTTTACTGTATTTTGCTGTCAGGTGACTATTTTTAGTTTTCTAAGGAATGGTCAGAAGGGACACAGTAATTCCTGCCTACACTGAAAGGGAGAGACATGAAACTCCTCTTCATGGGAGACTTGAAGAGCTTTAGTGTACCAACCCAGTCATTAAGAAATGTTGCTCACACTATGCATTTGATTATTATGGAACTTATCTTAAGGGCCTTTCTACCTGTAGGAAGTTTGAATGCTAATACTTTTGTCAGTCCTCACCGGAAGGGGAGTGGCTGCTCTGTCTAGCCATATTCCTAGGCAAGGCTTTGCCTTCCATCTAGGGAGAACAGATGGGTACATTCAGGGGCCTCCCTGTCTCTCCTAGCCCTTTATGGTTTGTAAGGCCCACGTCTAAAACTGGGTTTGATCTCTAGCTCATGGCTTAACTGGGATGAGCTGGAATCTTTAGGAGGTGTGGTCTAGAATAAGGAAGGCAGTCAAATAGCCTCACTAATCTGACAGGAAAGGGATGAAATCTTTATTAACTCAGAGAGAGAGGAATACTCACATGGAGAACATCTTAACACATCTTAACATATGTTGTGAGGCCACTAAGCAGACACTGACCAGGCTCCTGTTGTCACCCATCACCAGGGGCTCACAGCAAGGTGATCTGTGGTCTTGTAGCTCCTGCCTCTTCTCTGTTAAGCTTGTGACTGCCTGGCATAAAGTATGAAACCAGGTGGCCAGAACTACAGGAACTCAGGATTCCCCAGTTCTAGACACCAGAAGTCCAAGATGAAGGCAATAAATCCTGAAGGCCTATGAGGCATTTGCCCATGGTTTCCCTCTGATTTCTGTTGGGTCACTGACTTGTGGCAGTGTGACTTCAATCTCCATACGGTGTTAATCTCTGTGTGCATGTTTATGTTCAAACGTGCCTTTTCTATAAGAACAAGTTAGGACCCAGCCAACTTGTAACTGCACTTCCAACAACGCTGTGTCTAACTGTATTCACCTTCTTACATGTTAGGATTAGGATTTCTATATTTGAAATTGAGGTAGGGAGAGGCACAATCCAGCCTGTGAATGGACTGTGAATTGTCCCTAGGTTAGGGACAGTGGGTCTCACAGAAGGAAGATAGAACCTTGAGCCCGAGTCTGTGAAGGTCAGGCAGAAGGGGCTGGCTTTTACTCCACCCAATAAACCAGGCAACCCTGTCTTCACCTGGGGAGACACTGCAGTTACCAGTCCCCAGGGACAGTGCCACCAAGAGCTGCCATCTGCTGCCACCTCTCAAGAGCCTGGCTTTCTCTCCACCAGTCAAGAGCCCCTGCCCAACATCCACTGCTCAGATTCCAATCAGTGTTTAATGCTGCACTTTATAAATTAGGAATGAACAGCTGGGGATCACCAGACCCTGTGGAGGACATCTTGTAGAAGACACTCAGAAGAGCAAGATCAGGAAGCAAAGCAGGTATGTAGTAGAGAAGAGACAAGCAGGGAGCCAGAGACTTAGAAAACAGTAATCTGTGTTCTTAGAAATCAGATGGCATTGTACCCACTGGAAAGAACAGTGAGATTAGGAGGAGTTGATCAAGAAGAATAGATGTTTACAAAACACTAAGTAACATCTGTCTATTATCAATTTATCATCTACTGTCTGTCCATCCATATCTATTATTGATCCATCATCTGTCATCCATGTATCATATAGCTATCATCTATTATTAATCATTATCTATCAGCTATTTAGTATCTATCATCTGTCCTATTGTGGTCATCCATAATATATCATCTATAATATATCTGCCTACCTATCCATCCATCAACTGTCTATAACCTAACTATTGACTTACATTTTCATCGACCATGTATTTATATTTATCCATCATGTATTTATCACCTATCTATCAATCACCTATTTACTATGTCTGTGTATCGTCTATCTTTCCCCAAACTCTTTCTTTGAAGATGGCTGTCTAGTACACTTTAATAAGAAAAAAAACTATACAGAATCAGATAGTGTATTTCATACAGAACATCTCGATCTTAATCATCTTTATAACCCTTTCCCCACTGGCACCCTCCTATACCCCCCACACTGGAATTCATACATTCTGTCATTTGTCTTAAGGCCTAGTGTGTCAAGTTAACTGTCCCCAGATATACCTCAGTGCAAGTTCATCTACTGAGGTCTAACCAGCTTATCTAGAGTCTATTGCTTCAGGAAGATTGGCTCTTTGTTACCCAGAAGTTATCAGTTGCCAGTATTTCTTCAGCTAAGATTGGGGTCACTGTCCATTTCCCCAGTTCTATAGTGGGGTTTTTGTTTGAGTTTGCATGTGTCCTATTCATACTGACGCCAGTGCTGTAGGTTCAAATGAGCAAGGTCTCAGGAGCTTGTAGGACTCTATGTCCATATGGTCATCTACCGACTCCCTGTCTTACAATCTTTTGGCCCGCTCTTCCACAATTGTTCCTGAGCCCTGGGTGGGTAGAGTTTAATATAGGAGTCCTGTCTAAGGACCAGCATTCTGCACTTAGTCTACACTTTGGCCATTTGTGACCTTTTGTATTCCTTATTCCTGGCCCTCTGTTGCATGAGGGAGCTTCAATTAAAGAGATTCCATCTCGCCCCAGTCAGACGGGCTATCATCAAAGAAACAAGACTCACTTTCAGAGCAGCTCTGTCACCTGCACAAGATGTGCACAAAATGGGCCCGTGAGCATTCCCAGCCCTCCCTGAGGAACTACTGGTAGTTAAGGTCATTGAAGGAAGGGCATCATCTGCTTCAGTGCTGTAGCTTCTGGTAACTTGCCTCTGCTCCTGTAAGTAAACTCCCATCCATGTGCATGCAGACAACCCTCAGTGGCCCTCAGTGGGACCGAAAAGCAAAGCAAAACAAAAAAGCCATGGAAAGTGAAAAGGGGACTTGGGGAAAGAGGGTTGGTGGGAGGGGGAAGAGGAAGAGAGCACTGCAGTGAAAATGAACAAGTATAGTTTACACACACGTGGAGACATCAAAGAACGAAAATAAGTCAAAACACCTGGTGTGGTGGCATACACCTTCAATCCCAGCACTCAGGAGGTAGAAGCAGTCAGATCTCTGTGAGTTTGAGGCCAACCTGGGTTACATAGCAAGTTCTAGGCCACCTGAGGCTACAAGGAGACCCTGCCTCAAAAATCCAACTATGCAAAGCAAAACAAGACAAAAAGTCAATAAGAGAAAACAAGTGATAACAGATGCTGATGAAAACGTGCACAGGAAGATCTCATCCCTGATGGGAACTGCCCTGTGACCCTGCCACACCACCTCTACTTAGGTCTGAGCTACAACCTATGCTACATATTCAGAAGACCATCTTGGAGACACGACACTTTGTCTCCAAAGACAGACAGGGAGGAAGGGAAGGAAAGACAGGGAGAGGGAAATGAGGGGGGGGGGCGGCAGAATAAACTAGAATGAGAAGAAATAGAAATCAACTGAAAATAAATCAGGGATTATGCATACAATAGACGTAGGAAACAAGGACACTAGTTAATTGTCACTGTATTTCAAGTGTTCAAGAAGGTAGAGGTTAAGTATGTTAAGTAGAGACATCTGCAACAGAAAAATGACCCAAATTAAATTTTAAGAAATAAGGTTATTATAGGTCTTGGTCAGGCATGGTGGCACACGCCTTTAATCTCAGTACTCAGGAAGAGGCAGGTGGATCTCAGTGAGACTGAGGGCAGCCTGGTCTACACAGCAGGATCTAAATCAGCTGGGACTACACTATAAGAACCATTGTCTCAAAAAAGAAATTCAAAAAAGATTATTGGAGGGGCTAAAATGAAAGCAAATACATTGAAGGGAATTATCAGCAAATGAGACATGTTGAAGACAAAGCAACAGAGACTACTCAAAGTAGAGGCTGAAAACAAGGGACAGATCATTAGTAATCCACAATAAACCTTTAGCAGCCTAAATACCAACAACAGTAGCCTCTAAAGAGGAGGAGTGGGAGACAAAATTATTTGAAGAAATGGGTCTTGTTACAGGTTAAATAACTATTTCCCCCAAGCCCATGTGTTAACAGTTTGGTCTTCAGGTTAGCGATGTTATCAAACAGCTATCTATGCTCCCTTAACTCTTCCTGGATAGGATTGGTGGGAGGGCACAGAAGCAATTCAAGTGCTGGTCTTTGGTGGCTTTGGCAGAAGCATCAGACAAGCAGAAACAGTAGCAGTCTTCTGTTCTAACGGTCGTGAAAGCCTCAGGTAGCCTTACAAGTGCTACCACTGTTAAGTGGGCCACACATTTTCCTTGCCAAACTACGTGCTTTTTTACATCTTTCTGCTCTGCATTTTGCTAGATTCTCAGTTAAATCTAGATGATACATAACCAGCAACAACCAAACCAAGCCTGAATGCTAAGCAGCTTTTGCCAAAATTCTCCACCAAATAAATGAGCCCATTGCTTTTAAATTCAGCCTTACTCAAAATTTCAAGACATGGTCTAAATGTAGTTTGTTCTTCAACAGAATAGAAACAAATGGCCTGTAGTCTATTTTATGGTATGGTCCTGGTTTCCCTTTGAAACCTGATTAGCCCCATCTCTATTGTAAATGAAGGAAAACAATGCCTGGACTTAAAAGGAACTAGGGAGATGGCTCTGCAGTTAAGAGTACTGGCTGTTCTTGCAGAAGACCTGGGTTCATATCCCAGCACTCACACCGTGGCTAACAACCAACCATGACTCCAGTTCCAGGGGATCCGATGCCCTCTGCTGTGCTCTGTGGGCATTACATGACATGGGTGCACTTACATAATGCAGGCGTAACACTCATACACATAAAAATAAATAAGTAATAGCCAGGCGTGGTGGTGCATACCTGTAGTCCCAGCACTCAGGAGGCAGAGGCAGGAGGATCTCTGAGTTCGAAACCACCCTGGTCCACACTTGGGGTTCTCGCCCTGGAGGTCCTAAGACCTCTACTGTCTTTGAAATAAGCATTCCCTGTATCCATGGTTAATTTCAGGACTAGACATCAACATCTGGCACTATAAGTAGTATGTTTTGGATGCACCTAGTTTTCATGTAATTGCATCATATATGTCTATGATAATTGTTTTCATGTATTAAGATTCTGTATAATTGTCATGTATTTTTATGTTTCTATGTGTTTGAGAGCTCATGTAATCATGTCCATGTGTGTCCATGATACTTGTCCTTATATGTCTTTATGTCAAGATAATTTCAAACTGTGGCCACTTTAGTTTTTTTTTTTTCATTCTATTTTGCACAAAAATTATTGGTTTTGTTTCTTGCATGCCTAATTAAAATACACAAGTAAAAATTTACATTCAAAGGCTTTATAACTCTAGGTACCCTAATCATTTTTAAATCTATTGAACAGTGTCTCTAGGTCTCCAGTTATGTAAAAATTCTATTTGTTGAGTACCTTTTTGATTGTGGTTTATTCTCGAAATGTTTTAAAATATCCATTTTGTTTGTACACAGTCTACATAAACTTGTTTCTTTTTTTATATTATTTTTATTTTATGTGTATGTGTGTATTGCCTGCATGTAGATAAGTGCACCCATGTCCTGCAATGCCCACGGAGGACAAAAGAGGCTGTTGGATACCCTGGAACTGGAGTTATGGACAGTTGTTTGCTGCCATGTCGGTGCTGAGATTCGAACCCGGGTCTTCTGCAAGAACAGTCAGTGTTCTTATCCACTGAGCCATCTCTCCAGCCCCCAAAATTATATTTCTTAAGATTAATTTACTTGGTATAAAATTATTTTGCAAGTAAAGCCTCATACAAACTGAAACTGTTAAATTAAACTAAAAATATTTTTTCCAGGTCAAAATGTTCTCTTTAATCCTTAATTATTTTCCTACTGGTATGTTTAAGATGGTTCTTCATTTCTCTTTGTGTATACAAAACTAAGTATTTGTTACTTAATAAGTTCTTACAACAAATAATAGGTTTGTATATTAATGTTATGTCTCAGGATATCAATAAAAATAAAGGGTTGAAAAGTCACCTATCCTCTTGTTCAGGGAGACCATGGAGACCCCACCAGATGGACTTGAACCAGTGTCCAGTCTACAAAGTGGAGGGTCAACATAGTGGAAACATTTCCTCCACGCTTCCAAGTGAAACCAGACACAGTAGAGCATGACCTTTGACTGATCTTCACATAGATAGAACTGATAAAAGGAGCCAGGAGCTCCTCCCAAGCCCATGTGACCCCCAAGAACATATCCTCAAACGACATTAAAAGTAAAAATAAATTGGTTTATTTGGGCCAACTGTATACAGTCCTTAGCACCCAAAAGGAAAGTATAACCAATGATTAAAGTGATCAATATATTTCTTTAAGAGTTCAAGGGATTACACTTCCCAGACATTAGACTTAAGTCCATATACAATGTTATTTAGACAATTATTTCTCATTGATGATTTTGTTTCTAATCACAAAGTGCTGCTCAGATGTAAGACTTCAAATCTTGGTCTGCAATACTGTAGTGCCCACCTATAGCTAAGGGAGACAAACCACTCTTGCTCTAAAATGATGGCTAATTTTGTTTTCTCCCGTTATCTAGAAGCCTTGAGAGGGAACTGACACGATTCTAGTCACTCCAATAGCTATCTAAATGCCTGAAAACAAAACAAATCCTGAATCCATCACTCTCGATTCCAGCCTTGGACGACAAAAGAAAAATGAGGAGAAACCCAATTGAGTGATGCTTTTGGAAGCTCTCGTCAAGAAATTCCAATGGACTCTTTTAAGAACATTTGAAATTTGCCCTGTTCTGACCTTTTTCTGGTACCGTGTCTAGAACTTGTAATGCTAACTACTCTTGCCTTTACTTCTCCTTCATATCTAGGCACCATTCAAGGACTTTCTTTTCTCCCTACAGTTAAGTTATCCAATTTGGGAGTCTTTTAGATAGAACCACTGAAGGGGTACCCTAATTGCCTCATCCTGTGTCCCTTTTCAGCATGGAAGAAGCCAGAGCAGTCTGTGCGCTGATTCCCTATTGGCAATTTGGATAACCTCTTCAGGGGATGGTGTCATAAGAATAGGAGGTAGGAATTGGCCAGGCAGTTAGGTAAAACCACCTCAAAGGAAGGAGTCAGCTTCTTGGCTTAAAAGTCTCAATGTCCCTGGGCCTCTTAGCAACATATTCTGTCCCAAAGGCCAAAAATGTCAAAAGTATTTGTGAGCTCTTATCTAATCCCTAAAAGAATTTAGGGTTACTGCTCCAGAGGGGGAAATATTAGAGTTGCCCCATTAAAAAAGGGGGTCCTGGAAAGTTGTTCAGGAAAAAGTGATGGAGAGATATGGTAGGAGTTGGAGGGGAGGGAGTGGCGTGGATTTGGTCAAAACATCTTATATGCTTATATGGGTGCATGAAATTGTCAATAAATTATTTTCAAAAAGACTGCTATCAGTTAAATACAGTTGTGGCCGTCTGTATACATTGCACTCTTCTGTAAGAAAGCTTTACTGGTGAGTTGAGGGATACATTCATTTTCTCTCTGTCCCTTGTTCTGCTATGTTCCATGAACCTTAGGTGTAGAGGTTCAACTGTAGATGTGTCACCTAGTACTTGGAATCTCTCAGACATATATTCCTATGTCTGACCAGTTGTGGAACTCTGCAGTAGCCTCTGTCTGTTGCAAAAAGAAGCTTCTTTGATGAGTGGTGTACGGTATGCTTGTCTGTAGTATAAAAATTTATGTTTGGCATATGGTAAAGGAATTACATGTATCTTGAGATATGAAAGAGTTTCTTCTAGGATCGATGCCCTCACTCCCACTGAGAGGGCTTTAAGTCCAATTAGATAGCTGCTGATTATCCCCCAAGACAAGAGTGCCACTATTGCACCAAGAGAGGTAGTTTGTCATGCTGGTCATTATGGGTATTGGAATTTAGGGCTGGGTTGGACCACTGACTGTTTTTCTCCCTATGCACTAACTCTTTGACACTGTATGGACATTTCTCATGGGGTTTCAGGGGCATCACATTTCCCTCTGGGTTTCCTAGTCCCCCAAGATTCATTCATCTCTATTATTACTCCTCCCATCCAGCCTCCCTCCTCCCTCCCCAGTCCCAGTGCCATTATCCCTCCCCTCCCCTCAATAACACCCGCCTCCCACCATCTCCACCTCTCCTGACTTCCCCCCACCACCTTGGCTCTCTGCACATCCCTCCCTCCTCTCCTCCCTGCCGAACACTCCCCACTTTCCCCATCTTCCCCTTTTAATTGACCTGCCCCGGTCTGGTTTAACTATGATGATCTGATATAACTATGGTTATGGGTATTGCCCCTGGCATGGTGTAATTGTGGTTTTTAAGCTTTATAATCCTTGTTCTGCCTCTACTCAGGGTCCAGAATTCTTTCTGGTGATAGTCCCTCTTGACTGTCACCTATTACTAATGAAAGGACTCTTAATTCAGCTGTCACTATGTGGGGTTCCTCTGTGCCTCATGCTTGGGATTACAGTGAAACTGTCTGAGAGAGGTGTAAAAGCTATTATTTATGTTTGTGATGGGGGTGGAGTTTACATACAAATGTGAGGGTTCTTTGATAGTTTATGTGAATATTCTGTGTTTTTAGGGGGTTATGTGTATTTGAAGAGAGTAAAGGGATGTGAAATGCATGTCGAATACTTATCAAGCATGTGTGAATCTATAGCTTGCATTTCATGCACATGTGGGCTTTTTTTAACTTTTAAAAAAATTTACTGAGCATTTCACACATGCATATAAGGTGTTTTGATCAAATCCACCTCCCCTCCAACTCCCTCCCACCTCCCCTCCAAGTCTACCTCCCCTCCAATTCCTCCCATATCTCCCCATCACTTTTTCCTGAACAATTTCAAGTATTATTTTACTTTTTATTTTTTATGTGTATAAGTGTTATGCCTGCATGTATGTTAGGGTACCATGTTATGCAGTGCCCGTGGAGGACAGAAAAAGGCATCAGATGCCCTGGAACTGGAGTTATGAACAGTTGTTAACTGTCATGTGGGTGCTGGGATGTGAACCTAGCCAGTGCAGTTAATCACTGAGCCATCTCTCCAGCCCCAAATATGTTTTTTTACAAGTTTTATTATTTTTATTTTATGTGTACGCGTATTGCCTGCATGTAGGTAAGTGCACCCATGTCGTGCAATGCCCGTGGAGGTCAGAAGAGGCTGTCGGATCCCCTGGGACTGGAGTTACAGACAGTTGTTAGCTGCCATATGTGTGCTGGGACTCAAACCCGGGTCTTCTGCAAGAACAACCAGTGTTCTTAAGTGCTGAGCAATCTCTCCAGTCCCTCAACTATGGTTTTTATAAAGAAAAACCTGTTTTCAGTCCTTGGATTTCCTATCTAACCCCCAATACTTCTACTTTCTATGGAGACATGTTAGTTCACAACTAGTAACAGAGGTGACCTCTGGAAACCCAACAGTACCCACCTGTCAGGAAGGGGGCAGTTGGTAGTGAGAACAGAGTTTCTGCAGTCTTACGATAGCTACACTCTAGGAAACTTGTCCCTGCCCAGTAGCTGTCCCACTGAGGAGTCAGCAGCACCTCTGACTGTCCAAATGATTTTTAGAGGGATTGAGAAGGAAGAGGACTCAGCTCATCTGAATTTGTGACAAATAAACAACACAGTCCTGTGACTGACCATCATACAGACAACATACTGTGCAAGTTATGCTGTCCATACCATCTGTCCATTACAGGAGTCATTCTGACCCCCACGTACCAGGACCAAAATAAGGATGGAGCATCTACCTCAGTACAACCTCTTCTTCCCCCTGGCCTTGAGATTCCTACCTTGATTCCCACTGAGTACTAGAGCCAGAGAGCATCCCTCCTTCCCTCTCTTCTATCCACCCTCTCCTTTATCTCCACAGCCTCTTCAGTGCTGGGTCTGAACATAAACATCAACCCTGGTGCCTCCATGCCTACATTTGGAACCCTGTCTGTTCTCCCATCTGCCCCACAACCAGCACCCCAGTTATTATGGGAGCCCACAGCACCCCTCATGACTGTGGGAATCCCCCCCAGGAATCCCCTAGTACTATCTGTTCTGCCTGGGATGTCTTTGGTGGCAGGAGATGGGGACTATGGCTTGAATACAATTGTGTCTTTGAACATTGTCCAATCTGGGACACCAGGGAGACCAACCCAGCCTGTACACAAGGCCAACACTGTCCTCACTCAGACACCCTTAATTGTAATGTTCCAGGAATCTTTGCTAGGGGTATAGGATGCCCTGCTCAGGACCCTCACCCACCAGTCCCATTTCCAGTTGTCCACCTGGTCCCTATTGAGCCCCCAGTGAATGCAGCACCACCTCCTCAAGGGTTATATGGTGAGGGTGGTCCAGCCAATCTCCAGGCCAACCCCACAGAAAACTACTTGTCCAAACTGGACAGCATCTAAGGGAAATTCCGGCACTGGTAGCATTTCAAGACCTTAGTACGCAGGCACCTGCCTCAAGACTCCTGACGTGGAAACTTTCTCCTGCTTCCTCATGTAAGTACTACCTGGGACTGGAAGGTCCTCATGGACTCCACATGATGCTTGTTAGGTGGTTAACAGAGCAGATCCTTGTAGGTGGGCTACATAGCAGGTTTAATGTCTGCTTGTAAACAGTGAGACTTTGTCTCAAAATCAGAGTAAAATGAGAACAGGTGTGTAGCCCAGGGATAAGTGAGTTCTAACTGAGCATGCATGAAGCACTAGATTCAATCCCTGGTACCACTCAAAAAGTTGACAAACACTTATTACAATTTGATTGTAATAAGTTTGTAGGATAGTATATGTTAATATACAAAATCCTACTGTTTTCTTATATTCCAGAAATGAAAAAGTGGAGTTTGAAAATAAAACACATTATCATTTTCGGTAGTACAATCAAAACGAAACAGTTAGTTACACATCTCATAAAATATGTGTAACAGTTATGTACAAAATTAGAACTTACTTTACATTCATTGTTCAGACACTGCTTCCCAAAGCACACTGATGTCCAAAACTGGCCCTTCTAGGGAAAATAAAGAAGTCATTTTTATTGTTGTTATCAGATGATGCTCAGGTCCACAGTAGAAGACAGGATTTTAGAAGCCTCCAGCCTTGCAATAACAGAAAATCCCCCAGAAATTTCAAAGGCAAGTTGTACCCAATGGTTCTTCCCTAGGCTGGAACTTACTATGTAGACCAGGCTGGCTTCTAAGTTATGGCAATCCTACCTCATCCAGGAATCCTAAGTACTGGAATTACACATGTGAGCCACCACACATGGTGTCTTCAACTCTTAAAAACCACTGGAGAAGGCATGTTAAACAGACGGATGCATTTATAGATTGATATCATTGAGGGAATCATATCCTTTTATTGAGCCAAAGACTCCCATTTTTGCAGGGGACTTGTCTATGCTGACACCACTGCCACAGAAGCATATGAGGTGGTTTCCAGGAGCTTGTAGGACTTTGTTTCCACGTGGTCATGCATCTCCTCCCTGGCTCTTACAATCCCTGAACCTTGGGTGTGTAAAGTTTAATAAAGCAGGCCTTGCCCAAGGACCAGCATTCAGCAGACTCTTTATCTCGATGCTTTGGTCATTGGTTTTCTGGAAACATATAGAAAAACACTATCAGAAACTCAGACTAACACCCATCAGAGTTGACTAAGGTTCTCAGGGAGAAAGAGAGCCTCAAGTGTGAGTGTGGGGTGTAGAGGAGGTTGGGGATCCTTAGGGACCTGTTACCTTCTGTCTCACATGCTCTCTGTGGAAGCATTGCTTCCTAGTGTCCTGATTCATGGGTTGGATGGGAAGATGTGAAGCTGGAAAAAGCACAGCCTGAAATTTGCTATATAAAACACACCACTTTGGCTGGATGCCCCTCCTGAAACTCAGAAGCCTGCAAGAAGATGGAATTACTGAGCAGATCCTCCTGGTGCCCCTGGGAAGAACATTGTCCCACTTGGCATCTCCAGCACTGTCTTTTACTTTGGGATTCACATTCATAGGAACTAAATTAGGATGTCGGGATTGAGAATCAGTATGGTAAGAGACTAGCCCCAGGACTGGAATTCAGGAGACCTGGATTCAGGTCCATGTGTGGTGCTGTGTCATTTGGGGTGAATCCTTTCCCTGCTCTGGGTCTGGTTTCTTGCTGTAAGTGCAGCATAGAAAGGTAGATCAGTGACTTCCAGAGCTTTACTGTTATTACTCAGGTCTGGTCTCCGGACCTCTGTCCACCTCACAACACAGGCCTGGGTTCTCTAGGGCCCTGCAAACTGCATTTCACGTTCAGGGCACTGCTAGATCTTCCCAGACAGTAATGAAGACTGAACACATGGCCCTCCCTACAGGAGACTTCCCTCCAGGCCTCCTCCTTCCTTTTCGTATTTCTGTTTATGACTCTAAGTCATGGCAGTGAAAAACACAGAGTCCCAAACTTTGTGTAAGGAGAGCAAGCACAAAAGTCATCCTGCATAGCCAGATCTAGCGGCAGAGGCAGGAGGCTCTCTGTGAGATCAAGGGCAACCTGGTCTACACAGGGAGTTCCAAGCCATCTGGGGCTCCAGGAAGACCGTCTCAAACAAAAATTCATCTTGGGAAAGAGTTGGCCAGAAAATATTCCCACAAGTTTAGCTGTTATGGTCAAGAAGTTCTCTGATCCCCTGAATCCTGACAGCTCATAACATGGGGCAGTTCATAAAAAGGAGTAAAGGCTGACAGCTCTGCTGTCACTTTGTCCACCTGCACTGACGCTGCTCCTGCCTCTTGGGTAGACCGTGAGCCTTTTGACTGGCGAGAAGGTCATCCATGCTCTCCTTTCCCAGGCTCAGATTGAAGAGCTCTCTAGAGAGGGCAAGAGCACCAAGGGCTGTGCAGTCTAGAAAGTCTCAAGACTTACAACTGGGCTCCAATGGCAGGTTTGCCAAAATTCCCAGCATTCTTTTCTGGCAAAGATGAGTAAGATACATAGCTTGTGCTTTGCATCTCTCACTCATGGGTAAAGAAAACTACGTTTTCCGGGAGTCTTGAACTGGAGACTAGGCTCCTAAACACAGTTGGTAAGTGAGAAACTGCTTTGCCAGCCCTGATTACTGTCATGTCCCTACAACATGCAGAGAACAGTGTCTGACGCTGCTCCCAAGCTGCCCTTGGAAGAAATTCTCCCTAGAGCATTCTACCACCAGCATGCTCCAGAGGTGTAAACTCTGCCCTTATCAAACAGCCTGTTTGTGTTTGCTAATAACTAGACAGGAACACAGTCACTGAAACATTATTTCCCAAGTCACTGCCCTGACAGAACGCTCAGACTAGTCCAGCCTTCCCTTCCTTCCCTCCCTTCCCCTCTGTTTGCCTATATTCAGAATCACAACAAATTGAGAGAGATTCTTGTTTACCTTGCTTCACTCGAGAGCCCCAGACAAGGTTGGAGCCTGTGAGACAGAGTGCACAAGTGTCACAGGGAGGCCCAGGGTCCTCTCCTCACCACCCAGCAGCACTTCTGATCCTTATGTTTCTAAAATAGGCAAGATCATAAAGACACCAATGTAGTTAAGTAAATCAGAAAATTAATGATAGCAATGAAGAAGCATGAACACATTCTGGATAAATGACATGGCCTAACAGGACATGCTTATATCTTGCCTGTCCCAGGTATCCCTTCCCTGTGCCACCCTGAGCTCGAGTACAGAGAGGAAAGGCACATGCTTATTTTGAAAGTCCATTTACCATGAATTCAGTTTAAGTAGATATATAAGATGAAACAATATGCGTAGGGCTGTAAGTCCCACCGAAGTTGAAGAGTTGAGGAAAGTAACTGACTCTTCCCATGCTCTCTGGGCCAAGACGGCCCTAAAGAGAACTGTAGCTATCCCAGCTAGTCAGCCACACCATTTACTGTTCTTCAGGTCCCATTTCATGATCGCCATCATCTTTGCATTCTTTTTTAGTGGTAGCACCACTATCTTTTTACTTTCAACATGAGTCAACTACTACCATTCTCTATTCAGCTTTTTTTGCAGGACATTGAGCAGCCCAACTATTACTCTGTATGTCCTCTCTTGGGGAACCAGTTTGTCAGTCCCTCTTGGAGCAAACCTTTTGCCTACCACAACAAGTCTTGTAATAAGAACACAAGGTGCCTGGATAAGTGACAGGCTGGATAGTGCCATCTAGATGACATGTGTCCTCTACAAACATGTAGATTCCAGGTAGATTAAAAAAAAGTCAGGAATTATCATAAGCATACATCACTTTGGCCCATCAATGTTTGAGGGCTCTGTCATGAGTCTCGTGGCTGTGTGCTGGGCCAACATTGCTTGACAGCAGGTCTTCCTCTTGCAGGGTGAAAAGCAAAGCAAACAGAGGTCAACACAAAGGGAGTTTTCAGCACCACATTCATATCCTTGCAAGACCTGTTCAGAGAAATAAACACACCAGAGGTGAATGTCAGTGGGGACAGAATCTAATGACATTTATTGCAAATGATTCCAGGTATGTCTTTTTTTTTCCTTAATTTTTTAACACATTTAAAATTTTAAAATAATGTATTGATAATCTCATACATGCATACTCAGAGGTGTTTTAATCAAACCCATGCCCACTCTCTCCCCTCCAACTCCTCCCATATCTCTCCATCACTTTTTTCTGATAACTTCGTGTACTCTTTCTTTTGCTTTATTTTTTTAATGGGGCTATTGGCTACTCTAACACTGCCCCCTCTGAAGAGGTAACCCTAAAATCTTTAAAAGATTAGATAAAAGCTCCCAAACATTTTGGACATTTTTGGCCTTTGGAATGGAGTATGTTGCTAAGAGGCCCAAGGACACTGTGAGTTTTAGCCAAGAAACTGGCTGTTCTTTGGGGTCTTTTTACCCTAACTGCCTAGCCAATTCCTACCTCATGATGTCACACCATCCCCTGAAGAGGTTACCCAAATTGCCAGTAGGGAATAGGGATGCAGACCACTCTGGCTTCTTCCATGATGAACAGGGATGCAGGGTGAGGCAATTGGAGTACCCCTTCAGTGGTCTATCTAAAAGAATTCCAAATTGCATAACTCTTATCTCTAGGGGGAAAAGAAACTCTTTGAATTTTGAATCGTGAATAGGCAATGTGAAGGAGAAGTAAAGACAAGAGGGAGGAGCTCCTGGATCCTTTCTTTTACCAGTTCCAGCTAAGTGAAGATAAGTCAAACGTCCTGTTTGACCATGTCTGACTTCACTTGGAAGCATAAATGAGATGTTTTCCCTGAGGTAACTCTCTTCTTTGTAGACTGGACACTGGTTCAAGTCCGTCTCATGGGATCTCCACGTCCTTCCTGAACAAGAGGACAGGTGACTCACCAGAGTTACAGGACATTTTGAGTGATGTTCCATAGTCCCATGGTGCAGCAGGAGGCCTCCAAAGATGGCGTGGACTCAGAGCCCTGGGATTCAGTGAGAATTCACTTCACTTCTTGGTCCACAAATAGCCCGCCAAAAGGAGCCCATGCCTCTGAACCCTGCTCGTGAGCCCAGTCACTGCTGACAGACTGCGTGGTGTGGACTAATCAGAAAACGATACGCTGACTAAAGGGACTTGGGGGCGGAGAAAAGGGAAATATAAGGCCTGCCCCCTCCTGCATTGAACAAGCCTGCAGCACCTCGCCTAGTGCTTGCTTCTGCTTGACTCCCAGGGTCTGTGTGTTGACTCAGTGCCTCTTGCCCGCCCCCCAATTGGCATGGGACCCTATCCAGGTCAGGGTCTTCACAGCTGGCCTGAGGAGAACCTGCAACACCATGGAACTTAGTCGACCTTGGAGGGCAAGGGGCAAAAGCTGTCATTTAAGTCCCTCTGACCACATTAGTATAGGCCTCAAACTATGGCTGTTAAACATCCAATAAGGTTAGTTCCACCAGTCTGGTACTTTTAATTGTCATGTGTTAGGTAGATAAGGCTTGGGTAAAAAAACCAAATATTCTCAGATAAACCTTGAATAGATATATATTTTGTTCTTTAAACTAATTAACTAAACTATAACCATAGAAATTTTAAGATTGTGTGTATATTATTTTCATCTCATCCTTTAGAGAACTTCATCACTTGCTTAGGCTTTTTCATTTTTTCTACTTGGGAAAATATCTCCATTCCCATATCCTTTAAACATCTTTTATATTCTCATTTTCTTTTTAAATAATTATGAGATGTAATAGCATTAACAAATAAAATTTCCATCTGTTGTGAGACTTCTTTTCCTGGAGATGCTAAGCAATGCTTTCCCTTTTCAGGTTCTAGTGTCAAGCCAATGTTTGATTAAAGTTTTACTGGGGAGCCAATGAATTTATTGAGCTTTATCTAGCATGGGTCATGCCTACTCTTTCTAGCCTTTCCCAGCTTGTATACTTTAGCCCTCTCCAAATTCAGGAAGCCATGTGTGATTACAACCAAATTACATAGGGTTGGCTGGGAAGAGTGGCTGGATAATCCTGTGAAGGTCCAATGACCCTGCTTGGCCTCCATCTAATGAATGAGCACAACCATCAAAAAGACTTAATTGTGATGTTTAGCGATCAGGTTCAGCTAAAGTCGTGATGATGGTAGTTATTTCGTGCAGAAGGGACTTCTGTATAGATAGCATCACCTTATTAAAAGGACCTGGAATTTAAAAGGATTTGGTGCTAGGATCCACATGTGGGGGAGAACATAAGTCATATGTTTTTCTAAGTCTGTGTTACTTTACTTCATAGAACAGCTTCTAGATCCATCCATTTACCTGCAAATGTCATTATTTCATCTTTTTTCACTGCTGAATAAAACTCCATTATGTAAATATACCACATTTTTGTTAACCATTCATCAGTTGAGGGGCACTTAGGTTGCTTTCATTTCTCAGCTACTGTGAAAAAGAGTAACAAACATGGTTGTACAAGTGTCTCTACAATAGGATGAGTCCTTTGAGTATATGCCAAGGAGTGGTATAACCAGGTCATATGGTAGGCTCATTTCTAGTTTTTTTATGAGTTCTCCACACTGTTTTCCGTAGAGGTTGCATGAGTTTGCAATCCCACCAGCAGTGAATGATCATTCCCCTTTCTCCACATGCTTGCCAGCATTTGATATCATTTGTTCTCTTGATTCTAGCCAGTCTGATTGGGGTAAGGAGATACCTTAGGGTGGTTTTAATTCGCTTTTCCCTAATTACTAATGATGTGGAACACTTTTTTGAGATGTTTCTTAGCCATCTTTATTTCTTCCTTTGATAACACTGTTTAGATCTTGAGCCCATCTTTTCATTGGGTCATTTGGTTTCTCTTATTTTTTGCTTTTTGAGTTCTTTTATATTCTGGTTGTTAAACCCCTGTCAGATGTGTCACTGGTAAAGATTTCTTTCCATTCTGTGGGTTTTCTCTTCATTTTTTTGATTGTTTCTTTTCCTGTACAGAAGCTTTTTAGTTTAACAAAGTCCCACTTGCCGATTGGTGATCTTAATTCCTGAGCAACTCTGTCTGATTTAGAAAATCATTTTCTGCACCTGTATCTTGTAAGTTGCTGCCAATATTTTCTTCTAATAGTTTTAGGGTTTCCAGTTTCACACTGAGGTCTTTGATCCATTTGGAGTTGACTTCTGTGCAAGGTGAAAGATCTAGTTTCATTCTACAGATGCAGAACCAGTTTGACAACAGCATTTGTTGAAGATGCTGTCTTTCCTCCACTGTGTGTTCTTGGCACCTTTGTCAAATATCAGGTGGCTGAAATTGCGTGTACTCAGGTTTGGATCTTCAGTGATGTTCCATTGATCTATGTGTCTATTTTTGTGCCAGTACCATGCTATTTCTAAGACTTTTCAGCATCTATTGAGATGAGAATGTGGTTTTTCTCTTTGAGTCCATTTATATGATTAATGACAATTATTGACTTGTGTATACTGAAACATCCCTGCGTCTCTGGGATAAAACCTACTTGGATCCTGGTGTATGATCTTTTTGATGTGTGTTTGTATGTGGTTTGCAAGTATTTTGTTGAGAATTTTTGCATCTATGTTCATTAAGGATATGGGTCTATAGATTTCTTTCTTGGTTGTGTCTTTACCCGGTTTGGGTATTAGAGTGATGCTGGCTTCATAGAAGGAATTTGGGAGTTCTTCCTCTGTTTCTATCGTTTTGAATAATTTAAGTAGTACTGGTTGGAGATCTTCTGTAAATGTCCGGTATAATTCTGCTGTAAATCCATCTGGGTCTAGGCTTTTTAGTTGGGAAGCTTTGTATTACTGTTTCAATTTCTTGTATGTTATGGGTCTGTTTAAACTATTGATCTCTGCTTGGTTTAACTTTGGTGGTTCCCAAGATTTTAAATATCCATCCATTTCTTTTAGATTTTCAAAGTTAGTAGTGTATAGGTCTTTAAAATATTCCCTTATAATAGTCTGGATCTTCTGGGTGTCTAGTGCGATGTTTCCCCTTTCATCTCTGCTTTTGATTTGGATTTGCTCTTTCTTTTGGTTAACTGGGCTAAAGGTCTATCTTGTTTAGCTTTTCAAAGAACCAGCTCTTAAGATTCATTGATTCTTTGTATTGTTTTCTTTGTTTATATTTCATTAATTTCTGCTCTGACTTTTGTTAGTTCTTCTCTTTTGCTAGGTTTGGGTTTCATTTGTTCTTGCCTTTCCAGGTTCTTGAGTTGCAGTGTTAGGTCTATTTATTTGGGCTCTTTCTAATGTTTTAATGTAGGCACGTAGATCTATAAACCTCCCACTTAGGACCAATTTTAAAGTGTCTCAGAGGTTGTCTTGTGTTGTATTGTCCTTTTTTTGTTGAATCCCAGAAATTCTTTTACTTCTTTCTTAATTTCTTCTTTGACCCACTCATTGTTTAGGAGTGTGTTATTCAATTGCCACAAGCTCATGTAGTAACTAGAGTTTTGTCCAGTGTTGATTTTGAGCTTTATTGCACTGTAGTCTCATAGAATTTTTTTTTTTTTTGTATTTGTTGAGATTTGTTTTGTGGCCCAGTATGTGGTCAATTTTTGAAAAAGTGCCATGGGGTGCTGAGTATAAAGTATATTCTTTGGTGCTTGGGTGGACTATTCCAAAGATATCTGTTACATCCATTTGATGTATGGTATCATTTAATTCTGACATCTCTCTGCTTATTCTCTGTCCAGTTGACCTGTATAATGGAGACAGCTGGGTACTGAAGCCCCCTACTATTACTGAGTTGGGGTGAATCTGTGTCTTAACGTCCTGTAGTGTTGTTTTTATGAATTTAGGTGCACCAGAGTTTGGTGCATATATGTTAAGGATTGTAGTATCCTCTTGTGTTCCTTTGATCAGAATGAAATAGCCCTTTTTGTCTCTTCTGGTTAGTTTCAGTTTAAAGTCTATTTTGTCAGATATTAGAATTGAAACCCCTGCTTGTTTCTTAGTGCCATTTGGTTGGAATATTCTTTTCCATCCTTTTACCTTAAGGTAGTGCCTGTCCTTGAAGGGGAGATGGGTTTCTTGCAGACAGCAGAGGTGGGATGTTTCTTAATCCATTCACTTAGCCAGTGTCTTTTGACTGGGGAGTTCAGTATTCTTTGAAGGACTGGTTTTGTGGACATGTATTCTTTCAGGCTATTTGTGTCATGGATGATTTTTCTTCCCCCCTCAACTATAATAAACATTTTTGCTGGGTAAAGTATTTTGGGTTGGCATCTATTGCCATGTAAAACTGGAAATACCTTGGTCCAAGTTCTGGCTTTCATAGTTTGTATTGATAAGTCAGCTGTAATTCTGATGGGCTTTCCTTGGTACATGACTTCTTGTTTTTCTTTTGCTTTCAGTATTCTTTCTCCTGTACATTTAATGTTTTTACTATGATATGTTGTGGGGAGTTTCTTTTCTGATCCTGTCTATTTGGTGTTCTATGTGCTCCCTGTTTTTGTATGGGGATATCTTTCCTTAATTTCTGGAAATTCTCTTCTACCAACCTGTTTAAGATCTGGTCAACACCATTAACCTGAAATTCTTCTTCCTCTATTCCTATGATCTGTAGATTTGGTCTCTTCATGGTCTCCCACATCTCTTGCATATTCCATTCCTGTGTTTTTTACATTTTCCATAATCTCTGCTTGAGTGCTCCAATTCTTCAACTTAATCTTTCAATGTGGATATTCTGTTTTCCATTTCATTCATTCCAGTGGTGAGGCTTTTCCCTGTTGTTTCAAGTTGGCTTATTGAGTTTTTCACTTCCTTCTTCATTTCTGCCAGATGACACTCTACTCTGCATGGCTGAGTAGATTCTAAGGGGATGTTGGTCATTTCTACCTTGTTCCTCCAAGGGAAATTATTACCCTCCTTTTGGTGTCTTCAAAGTTTTTCTTCATCTCTGTTGAGTATCAGAGAACCCTTAAATTTATCATTCCCTTATATATATCTCTTGAAGACTCACACTTCTTGGAAAACTCAAAAACAGTTTACTGTCTCTTTTATAGATCTCCAGATATGTCCCAGTGAAATTTCAGAATCCTGAGGCCTGAAAGCCCATCCTATCTGCAAAGAAATGGCCCACACAACAGCAAGTCTGTCAGTGATGCTAGGTGCAAAGGGGAGGGAGCAGTATCCTCAGAGTGCCAATTCAGAATTCTATACCCAGCAAAACACACATCAAGCCAGGCTGACCAGACTCATTTCCCTGAATATAGGAACTCAAAATTGATTTCTCATGCCCTCTAGATGAAGGAGATGGCTCAGCAGGTTAGAGTACTTGCTGTGTAAGCATAAGGACCAGAGTTCAAGTCCCCAGTACCCACATAAAAAGCCAGGTGTGCCTGTGTGTGCTTGGGACCCCAGTACTATATGAGGGTGGCTTTCTAGCCACCAGCCTAGATCTAGGTTCAGTGGGAAATCCTGTCTCAAGTTAATAAAGTGGAGCATGATAGAGCAAAACACCTAATGTCCTCCTCCAGCCTCTGCTCAAGCATATGCACGTGCCCATTCGTGTCTACATACCACACACATATACTACATATACATACACAAACACAAACACAAACAAAAGAGATGTGTCCACGTGACCCTTGGGGTTGTTGATGAGGCAGCTGAATCAGCTTACCCACAAAGCCTTCTGAAGGCAGCAACATTTTGTCTATAATTCCCTTCCTGTGGGCCTAATCAGTTACTTGAGAGGAGTCTCAATGTACCTTTTACAGCCTAAGTTATCCTCAGTATTCACCATGTATGGCTCAGAGTACAATGCCAAATTGTAAATTTAAAAAAACTAACAAAAACAGGAAGTAGAAGGTGCCCTACATAGGTTATAGTCAGTGTCGGTCTGTCTGTCTCGCTCTGTTTTTCAGGTATTAAAAATAAGGCCTGGCACACTATTATTGATGCCAAGTGCCAACTAAAGCCAATAAATTAAAGATACCAAAAGATAACAAAGTCATTATTAACCATGGTGCCTCTGGAAGTAGGCTAGAAAGTGAGACAGAGGCCTTAATTCTATATTCCATGCTCCCAGGCTGCTTTTATCAAAGAGACATGCTGACTGGTCATTTAAAAGTTAGTTCACATGTCTTCTTCAGAGCAGGACCCACTGTCTTGCCGAGACTAAGTCATCTTCACAGATTGCTCTATCATTGGTTGATCCCTCTGGATTGGCGTCTCTCTGATGACAGGTGCAACTCAGTCACTGGCACAGCCTGTGTGCCTGTGAAATTTATTTATTCATTAGTCTACTGCACTAGGAGATTTCAAGGTCAACAAGCATGCACAGAAATAAATCACCTGGTCCCTAGATCCCAAATCCCACTAGAGCTGCACAACTTACAAGGTCTGGTGAGGGGAGGAGTGGTCCTAGTGCCTCACCTCCAAGGGCTAATAAAGATATCTCATCCTGTCCAGAAGAAAAGGTAAGATCATTCAGCCCCCAGGTCCCTCCCACCAGGTCCATGTAGCGCCAGTTCCCTGGCAAAAATCTGTCAGTTGGCAAAGGTAACAACATTCTAGGGTAATACCAGCTCTTTTCTACTCCACTAACACGGTTTGTGGTCATGCACAGGGGAAGCAGGATGGCAGCCTCCAAAGTGGGGAGGGGGTTACTTGGGGGAGCTCAGTTCTGACAGCCCCTATGATCAGAAGACAGTCCTGGCCCTGATGGGCAACCTGGAGATATACACCAGAGAATACTTTAAGTATTAACTAAAAAAGTCAGAGGCTTGGGGCTGGAGAGTTAACTTGTGCTAGCTCACGAGTTAAGAACACTGGCTGCTCTTGCAGAGGATCCGGGTTCAATTCCCAGCACCCACATGGTGGCTATCAATCATCCGAAACTATAGTTCCAAGAGCTCTGACGCCCTCTTTGGACCTCCAAGGGTACTGCATAACACAGGTGCACTTACACACATGCAGGCAATATACTCATACACTAATATGAAAATAACAAAATTTTTTTGAAAAAGTCAGAGGCTGGGGCTGGAGAGATGGTTCAGCAGTTAAGAACACTGACTGTTCTTGCAGAAGACTGGGTTCGAATCCCAAGACCTACATGCTAACAACTGTCCATAACTCCAGTTCCAGGGGATCCGACAGCCTCTTCTGTCCTCCATGGGCATTGCACAACATGGGTGAACTGACCTACATGCAGGCAATACATGCATACACATAAAATAAAAATAATAAAATTAAAAAAATAAAGTCAGAGACTGCCACTCCTGCAGCAGCTCAGGGCCACAACTGCATCACAACAACCCCAGTGCACAGTGGCTGAGGACATCAGGCCCAAGAGGAACACATTTGCTGTTCCTGGGAGGTTGCAGTATCTTCCCAGCAAAGGCAGAGGATCAAGCCCTCTGAGAACCAGGTGAGGTCCACACTTAGGTTGGGGTGGCAGGGTGCTGGCTAGCATTGGCAAGGTGCAGCTGGTGGCAAGTCTCTTTCCGGAGGATGTCTTTATGGTCTGAGTCAAACCAAAGTCAATCTCAGAAAACAATATCACATGCTTTCTCTAATTGGTGGGACCTAGATTTCAAACAGGTACGTAAAATCATGTTTGTACAGATGGCATGGAAGAAGTCAACCTGTCCAGGGGAACAAAGGGAACCAATGGGAAGGGGAGGGGCTCAAACAGGGAGCGAGGTACGGTGGGGTCCAACATACTCAAAAGTGTATCACATAGTTGCTTGAAAATAACCTTATATAACCCAGGACAGTAAAATTTTAAAAATTAAAAACACAGGCTAGACAGATGGTTCAGTGGTTAAGAGCACTGGCTGTTCTTGCAGAGGACCTGGGTTCAATTCCCAGCACCCATATGGCAGATAACAACCATCTGTGACTCCAGCTCCAGGAGAGCTGATGCCCTCTTCTGACCTCTGCAGGCATTGCACAACACAGGTACACTTACACACATGCAGGCAAAACACTCATACACATAAAAGTTTTTAAAATGTTTAAAAAAAAAAAAAGTTAAGGACACCTTATGGAGACATGGTCCAGAGGCATCCTGTGCAGGGAGAATAGGCCCAATATAGGGCTCCAGGTGCTTGGACAGAATCAGCAATGAGGGGTCCTTGGAATAGTTCAGGCCTCCCTGAAGACTCACCTCCCTCAAATCACTAAATGTTCACACTCAACAGTGATACCACCCCTGGGGCTAGCAGGCATCTGTCAGGCAACCCAGAGCTACAACTGTACACACCCATATCTCTTCTTTCCCCTCATCTCCTGGAGCACCCAAATGCTCCAGGGAGGCCCAGGATCCCAGGACACTCCACACTGTCCTGTTATATAGGGCCTGCTTCCACTTCCATGTCTGTAGGACTTGACCCAGGTCTACCCCCACTGCTCGCTGTCCTCTCAATCAATCTGAAGCAGGGTGTGCAGTCTGGAAGTCTGTAGGCTGGGTGAGCATTCAGGCAACAGCATCGGGGAGGGTCAGCTGCTCAGTCCCCCCAAGCTCTGTTCCTGACCAGTATCTGGATAAACAAGAAACCTTAGGGGAAAGACAACAACAGACAAGAACACAAATACTCAATTACTCATCCAGCCAAAAATGAAGCTAAAGGGACATGTGGGTGGTGCCAGCCAGGGCACTCAGAAAGAGAAGCCTTCTCTGTAAATAGCCCAGAAGAACTGTGATCCCCACCCTACCCGAGGCACAGGGAAGAGCTAAGGTTCCTGAAGGAAGAGGCCTCGGGAAGGACATGAAGTCAGGCCATACAAGCTATCTCCCAACAGGTTGGGGACGGGCCCTAAGCAGCAGTAGGCGCCAGGCTGTGGATGGCTCAGGAAACCAGTCTCATGCTCCTGAAGGCTGGCAGTCTAACCTGGCACCCCATGGTCATCAGAGCCTGAGCAAGAACTCCTGGCCCTGGTCCCTCCAGTACTCATTTCAGGAGGGAACCCTGGCCCCTCTCAGCCTCATCCTGGCAATGTAGTAGCCTGTTACCACTGTGCAGCCAGGGGTGTGCTTCCAACCCATGTTTAAGAAAAAGCATTGTCATCAAACTGAAAGTGCTCCTTACAATTACCACATAAAAAAGCTGACACAGAAAGTAGCCCAGAACTCTCAGACATTGAGTAACATGTCCCTTGAGTCAGTTCTTGAAGGACACCAGTCATCAGCGCCATGTCCCACTGTCCACCTGTGAGTCCAGCGTGTGCAGACTGAGGGCGAGGAGCTCAGATGAGTCACCATCGGGTATTTCCTTTGCCTTCTCTGTCAAGAGCACCAAGAAGTTTAAAGTTATCTAAGGCAAAAACTTGAATGTCTGGTCCCTCACTGTCTTTGAAAGCAATGCTGTTTTCTTCAAAAGGGAAGGGAGAGGGCAGAGCATGAGAGGTGTCAGGTGACTTGAAGCCTTGCTCTCTCTCTCAAAGATCACATGAGATCAAGTTTCCAACCCCAGAATTTCCAGTCAGCTACTGACAGAAAGAAGTAGGTATCCTCATGCCCAACAATAGTGAGCCATACTGTATAAAGTAAACCATTTAGAGCAATTATTAGTATAAACATCAAAGTGCCAACTCATGTTGGCTTAATTATTTTAAATGACTTATTGGTTCATATAAGCAATACATCCAGATGTTTGGGCATCAGGAGTGGCTTGATCAAAATCCCTCTCCATTTCTACCATTCCAGAAATACTGAGTCTCTCAATTTTCTTTGAAATGTTTCCTATAGAATTCAAGTGCCAGAAAGACTTCCATCAGCCATTTGAGCCATTTGAGCAAAGTCATCTCTAATTCCCAGCAGATCCGAAGTTTCACTCCTACAGACCTAATGCGATGCAGCTTTTTTGAAGTCTTCTCACACCCTCTAACCCTCTGCATCACAAAGCTGTAGGTTCTGAGCTGTAAAAAAAAGGTTACTGTAGACCTAAAGCTCTGGGGCCCAAGGTGCTTCTTCAGGCTTGACTGACCATTACAAATCAGTGATGCACAGGTGACCGAAACAGAGTAAGACCTGACTGAAAAATCAAGCATCTTTTACTGTGCTGTGGGCAGCTTTTTCTAAATGTTCTAGGTACCCTTGGCAGAATTTTAATTATTAGTGGAGAGAGCCAGGATCTGGCAGTGATCTTCTCATCTTCTGGTTTATGAACACGGACTCTGAGAATGTCTTTCCATAACAAAGGAGGTCAGCTAGCCATGGAGGGGATGCCCCACACGCCTTCCCAGCCCTTGTGAGCCCTGGAGCCTGCATCTATCACATCCTACATCGGCTCCAATGGCCACCTCACCTCATGAAGTCCCCATCCTTGTCATGAGCACAGCAGGTCAGTTTGGAAGCAAGTTCTCCATGTACCCTATCCTCCCTAGCCTGTAGGAGGCCACCTCCTTCCTGTATAAAGCTGTCATAAGGCAGAGAAGACTATGAGGAAGGAGGGGGTGGGGTAGCAACAGACCTATCGACAGCCATCAGGGAAAGGACAATTCAAGGAAGGAGGTACAAAGGCCAGGAGGAAGAAGGCAGCTAGCAGGGAATGGGGCATGACACAGGGTAGGGATCTAGACAAATCAGGTCTTCTGAGGTCCAGCCCATGATGTGGCGTAGGTGGTAGAGCCATGGGCTGTCTGGACCAACTGTCGGGCAGCACAGTGATCAGATGGCAAACATGAGCTTTCTTAAGGTGATACGCAGGCATAGACAACCCCACAAAACTCCAATGACCTCAGGCCTCACACAGGCCACAACAGACACCAGGTCTTTCCTCCCTAACCCAGTGCCCCTTAGGCCACCCTGCCCAGGCAGCCTCAGAACTTCCCAGAAGCAGGGATGCTGCCATCCAGCAGCTCTGGTTAAGGCTGAAGGGTCATTGGCTGCCTTCTGTATTACCAGTGCCAAATCCTAAACCAGGGGAAGGCCCAAGACCTCCTGAGGTGAGTACAAGGCTATGCTGACAGTCCCATATGACACCTAGAGCCTTCAATTAGCATTCATCCAGACACACTTTCTATAAGCAAATATCCCTGCTGCAGTTAGAAAAAAGTGTCGAATGCTTTCTTCCATGTGTTAAGATAAAGGATTAGGGAAATGTGAGTCCCACAACCACAAAGGGCCACCTCAGTCCCTCCAGGACAGTGGCCAGTTCCACCTGCAGTGTCTTGACCAATAGGAACTGGGGTATCAGTGGACATGAGCTATTTGTGTTTGGTGGGAACAGATGGGCCATTCATGTTTGGAGGGATAGGCTGAGAGGCAAAGCCACCTCACTGGGGACCACCTATCCACAGCACCTGTCTTCAGATCAAAGTGACACCCCCCAAGCCCACTCAGGGCTATTCAGGAGCCCTCCCTATTCACATCAAGGTGGGCAAGGAACTGATGGTACTGGCCTCCAGCACCACTCTGGTCCCAGTACAAGACGCAGCGCTCTCCAAGGCCAGACTGGAGGCCGGCATGGCTGCCTATCTGGAGTGTCAGCTATAATTGCCCTGGCCCTGACCAGCTCCCCTACTGAGGACAGGCAGCTGACAACAGTGACACTATGCATGTAGGCCACCATGGAGGAGGACAACCACAGAGGAGGGATTCACTTTTCTTAAGGGGACACTGGAAGTGCTTCGATGTAGGGAAATGGCTGTGCCAACCCTTGGCCACAGCCTGGAGCAGAAGGTCATAAAGACTGCAGATCTGGGGAGATGTAAGCCAGGAACAGAAATCTCACAGGCCTCCCTACCTTCGAAACTCCTCCTAAGGCCATCCTGGACCTCCTGGAATGGGCACCTGATGTGACCAGAGGCCAGCCCCTAGAGCTGAACACACAACATATCAAATTTTTAAAAAGGGCAGGCCTCGCTCCACAGCCTCTTCCCTGCAGGGTCACCTAAAGATAGATTTTCATGGCATCATGGCCACTGGTCAGCAGGATTAACACAGCTCAATCACTGGGGTCACCTCCCAAAGGATAAGGTTGTTGAATTCTGCTCAGCCAGTTCCAGAGGACAGGCTGGCTAGACCGCATCCCCTTGGGGGTTGGACTCTGGAGGTGCTACCATAAGCTAGCATGATAAGCTCCATCTTCGCACCAGGGCCAAAGTCTTAGGGCATCCCAGAGTGAGTGGCCATACAGTATAGGGTCTTAACAGTCTGTTGAAAGCTGTGAAGTCCCGCCCAGAAAGCAGATCCTCTTCATTCTACACTCCAACACTAGCTGTGTCCAGACTCTGGACACTTAAAAAGGATATTAGAGTTACAGTGCTTGTTGCTGTATACATATAGCCTAGTTCTGCCTCTGTCCTCTAAGACCCAGCTTCTTTTTTATTTTAGTCTTTCTGAGACAGGGTCTCCCTCTAGCCCCAGCTGTCCTGGAACTCACTATGTAGACCAGGTTGGCCTTGAACTCACAGAGATCTACCTGCCTCTGCCTCCCGAGTGCTGGGATTAAAGGCGTGTGCCACCACACCCGACTCTGTTTTTTTTTTTTTTAGAATTTTTATTTTATGTGTATGTGTGTATTGCCTGCATGTAGGTAAGTGCACCCATGTCGTGCAATGTCCACAGAGGACAGAAGAGGCTGTCAGATCCCCTGGAACTGGAGTTACAGACAGCTGTTAGCTGCCATGTGGGTGCCAGAATTTGAATCCAGGTCTTCTGCAAGAACAGTCAGTGTTCTTAACCCATAACCCATCTCTCCAGCCCCAGACCCAGCATCTTAAACTATGTTATAACCACAAATGGGGTAACTGAACATGGGGAGCTACAAACAAATGTGGCAACAGTAAAAGGTTTATGAAGGCCAGCAAAATGGCTCAGTGGGTAAAAGTGCTTGCTGCACAAGCCTGAAGACCTTGAGTTTAATTCCTGGACTCCACAGTGGAAGGAGCGAACGAACTCTGAAAGTGTATCCTCTGACCTCCATACTTATGCTGTTGGACATGTATGCCTGAACTTACACACACACCCAATAATAATAAATAAGCATTTAAAATAGGAAAAGAAATGTTAAAGGACCATAAATACACAAAGACCAAAAATATAATTAAAACCAAATGCATAATGAATTGGAGGTGTTTCTGGCAGTGCTTGCCTGTGTTGCATCCTGGGACTTCACTTTGGCCTTGGTTCTGAACACACTTTGTATTGTCCATGCCACACACCACACAACACCAACAAATGCTACCTGAAACGTCCTATTTATATAGGAGATTATTGTATGTCATGAACTACAGTGCTTTTACTATTATAAGGTTTTCTGCTCTTACAGAAATGGCTTAATTATGGAATATAGAGACTTTATTTTCAGTCATTCCTCAATATGTGTCAAATTAATATAACATTGTGTTGTGTCAGAATGTTTGACTTTAAAATTATTGTTTAAATTGTTGACTTGAGTTTCATTAAAAAAAATCATTCAATGAATTCTGGTTTGGGATTAAGACAGAATTTCCAACAATTTCTGAAATGGCCCTTGTGGTGGTTTGAATGAGAGTATCCCCCAGAGGCTCCAAGTATTTGGACATTTTGTCCCCACTTGGGGACAAACTGTTTTGGGAGGTCTTAGAAGACATGGCCCTGCTGGAGGAAGCATGTCCCTTACAGAGTGGGCTTACAGAGTCCTTAAGTCTTGCAGGCTCTGCTTCCTGTGCCTGCTTGAAGATGTGAGGGCTCAGTTTCTGCTCCTGCTCTGACCATCTCCTGCCATCATGCTTCTGCCATGTCAGGCTCTAATCGCTCCAGAACCTGGAACTGTAAGTTCAAATAAACTCTTTCTTCTATAAGTTGTTTTGGCCAGTGTTTTTATCACAGCAACAGAAAAAGCAACTAAGTCAGCCCTAGACAGCAAAACAGTGCTCTCAATATCAACAATCATATTAATCAACTTTGAAAAATGTTGATGTTCTACGTCTTACAGGATCAGATATCCAAGATTTAATTCTATACATAAAAATAAACAAGTACAACCATCTCATTCATATGTAAATTTGATTTCACCTTTAATAAATAATTTTAAAGGTATATCAAAGAATTAGTTTAAAATGAATTTCTCTATAATTTATTATCAGTTTGATTTGTAGGCCTAGTCTATGTACCTAAGGTGCACTTAAAAATTTCTCAGTCAAAACGCAATCACAAGTAGAAAAAGTTTAATAAGACTTGCTCTAAACACCCCCCAAATGAAGCTGGCTGGACCTCATTCTCTCCCCTTTCCAGAGGCCCTAAGTGGCCTGGAGTGAGATCCCACTGCAAGCTAAGATGGACTTGGAGGCCAGGCTGCAGGGGTCCAAGACCAGGGAGTGGCCTCAGACTGAGCTGAATTGCCACACTCTAGAAATGAACATCTAGTGTGTCTCTCTAGACTGGGCACTGTGTTAGGACACAGGCAGGGTGGCAGAGAGACATGGGCAGATAGCCCCAACAACATCAATCCGAACCACAGATGCCCAAGTAAGCCTTTGGGAGTAGGGGAAGGATCCACTCTACCCAAGTCTGCTCCCTGGTCTTGTTAGTCCCCTGAACCTAAAAGCAAGAGCCATGAAGTCCACAATCCAAACAGCAGGTGCACAGTGCACAGGAACAGCAGACAAGCCAGCAGCTCCATTCATCTGATATCACAGCTCTGACTCCTGGACAGAAGGAAAACCTACACTTGTCACCACTGTTCCCCTTAAAGTTGTGTAATCTGTGGTTAATGAACACTTGAAATGAAGCTAGTCAAACTAAGAGGCATTGCAACTGTGCACTAGATAGACAGCGGATTTTAAAACAAATTTCTTATACTGGTGATGTGGTTTGGTGGTAGAGCATTTGTCAGTGTGTGCAGGGTCCTGAGTTCAATCCCCAGCATCACATAAAAAGAAAGAACAAATGAACAAAAGATAGAATATCTTAACTCTCCTGCCGGGCGTGGTGGTGCACGCCTTTAATGCCAGCACTCGGGAGGCAGAGACAGGCAGATCTCTGTGAGTTCAAGGCTAGCCTGGTCTACATAGTGAGTTCCAGGACAGCTGGGGCTACAGGGAGACCCTGTCTCAAAAAAAGACAAAAAAAATCGTAACTCTTTTTCATAATTTATATTTTGGACAGTAATACTTTGGGTCTATATAATTGAAAGTAATTCTACCTTTTCTTTTTATGCCTTTAATGTGGACCTTAATCTGAAAGTTTCACATGTGGCTCATGTTCCATTTCTACAGGATGGTGCTGTACAGCCTCAGCACAAAGCAGCAGGCTAGAAGCTGAGATGCTAAGCAGAATTTCATTGGTCTCACAGGGTTTAGGAAACAAAAGTCAGAGCCCAGGACCTCTCAAAGAATAGAGACCTTAGTAAACATGCAGGCTTCCTGATAAGCCCTTCTAGAAGGACTGTTTGGAGAGTGTGTAAAACAGAACAGAGCAGCCCTCAGAGAGACTGAAACACAGCCCTGAATCAGCTCAATTCCAGGATGAATTAATTTGACAGGTTATTATTCTAATTGCCTCCTAGGGGCAAAAGTAAATCTCAAGATAAAAATTAGCCTGAGGTGGTGGATGACTACAAAGAAAATGAGTTTTTCAGAGAGCTGGGCAGCTGAGTTACATGAACTCAGCAATGATGACAGCATTCACAAGACCCACATAAGCTCAGGACAGACAAAAATCCTAGCATAGAAGTGGAGAAGTGGGTAAGACTCCCAGGCCTACCTGAAGAACTATAAGCAACCATTAGCAGCCAGGAGAGGGAGAGTTAGTTTCTTTTAGGGTGTGATGCTGGGTAGATTAAGCTGGCTCCAGTGGATGGACACCAAAGGACAAGTGAAAACACAAATTTAGCTTAATAGGCTTCTCTCTCTCTCTCTCTCTCTCTCTCTCTCTCTCTCTCTCTGTCTCTCTCCCTCCCTCCCTCTCTCTCTCTCTACACACACACACACACACACACGTGTGTATATATATAACATATATGAAATATACATATTCAGAGTACACGAAATTGGGCCGGGGATATTAAGGGGGAGTGCAGATGGGGTAGGGGGTCTAAATATGATCAAAATACATTGTATGAAATTCACAAAAATTGAACAAAAAATGAAAAATAAAATCCTCCAGAACTTTAAACATGCCCATATTTTTTAGTATTTATTTTTATTTTGTGTTATGAGAGTATTGCCTGCCTGTATATAAGTGCACCTGTGTCATGCAATGCCCATGGAGGCCAGAAGAGGGCATCGATTCCCATGGAACTGTAGTTAGTTGTTAAGCTGCTATGTGAGTGCTAGAAATTGAACCTGGGTCCTCTGCAAGAGCAGCTGATAGTCTTAGCCACTGAGCTATCTCTCCAGCCCCATGTCAGTAATTTTTAAATGTATCGATAACACATGACTAGACAGACCAGGAGAACAAGATCAAATGATAAAAACAATAAGAAAAAAATTTAACAAAACCCCTAAGGGATCCAAATATTGGACACAAGACTTTTAAAGTACCGGAATTAGTGTGGTCAAGAAGATACAGATGAATTGTTTCACCAGAGCTAAGACCTACAAAATAAGAATCAAATAGAAATCTAGAACTAAAAAAAAAAATGAGCTCAATATGTAGGTTTTACACAGATACAGGTGAAGACAGAATTAGTAAACTGGAAGAGAAGCCATAGAAAATATACAAATTGGGACTAGGGAAATGGCTCAGCACATAAAGTGTTCAGAATTAGTAAACTGGAAGACAAGCCATAGAAAATATACAAATTGGGACTAGGGAAATGGCTCAGCACGTAAAGTGCTGGCCCTATGAGCATGGGGATCTGAGTTTGGATTCCCCAGAACCCATGTAAAAGTTGGGTGGGCCAGTGGTCACCTGCCTGTAATCCCAGAATGCAAGAGGCAGAGACTAGGAATCCCTGGAACAAGCTGGCTAGCCAGACTAGCTGAAACTACCTGAAACAGTGAGCTCCAGGTTCAATAAGGGACTCAGACTCAATATATAAGGTGGAGAATACTGGAGGAGGATATCTAACATCAACCTCAGATCTACACACACATACACATGTAGCAGCATACATGTATACATACACCACACACACATATATATCCATAAAGATAACACACAGATTGAAACCTGGATAGACAAATGGACACAGAAAAGATTGAAAACGTCCAACCTATGTGCAAATGGGGTTCTGGAAGAAGAAAACACAAATAATGAACTAAAGAAATATATAAAATACAATGCCCTTTCAATTTTCCAAATTAAAGACACACATAGACTCAAAAATTACCATAAACTCCAAGAAGACTAAATAAAAAGAAAACCACACTTGAGCACAATACATTAAAAAAAATCATACACAAAAAGATAATCTTAGAAGTAGCAAAGCAGTGGCTGGACAGATGGCTCAGTGGTTAACAGCACTGGCTGCTCTTGCAGAAGACCCGGGTTCAGTTCCCAGCACCCACATGGCTGCTAACAACCATCCATAATTCCAGTTCCAGGGGATCCAACATCCTCTTCTGATCTCTAGGCATTACATGCACAGGTACACTTGCATACATACAAGCAAAACACTCATACACATAAAAATAATAATTTTTAAGACGCAAAGGGTTGGAGGATAAGAGAGCCCACGATATGGGGCTCAAAGGAACCCCGGTAGAATGGCAGCTGACCTCAGCAGAAACCACAAAATGGATTACATAACATCCTATGAAGTACTGGAGAAAAGGAAACTACTGTCGACCTATAATTCTAAACCAGAAAAAAAATTCATTAAGTAAGAATAAAGATGTTTTTAAGACACAGGCTTCCCTAACAAACAGGTACTAGAATGAAATGCAAAGGAGACCTTCAGATAAAGGGTAAATGGTCTACCTAGAATTGCAGGAATGATTAGAAAGCAGAGGATAAATGCATTAGTCATTCACAATACTGACCATATAAGAACAAAACCATCTTATGAGATACAAGAAAGATGAGGGATGGCTGAGAAGATGGCTACAGTCCATAAAGTCCAAGTATGAGATCCCGAGTTTGATCCCGAGACCCCACATAAAAAAGCCGGGTAAACAAAATCAAAAGTCATGATTCTGTGAAAGGGACTGGTAGGGAGGAAGGGACTTGAAACTGATGGGAGAAAAGAGCGGGTGGGAGAGAGACTGATCAGACTGCATTACATACATGTATGAAATTGCCAAAGAACACAATTAAAACAATTCTTTTTAAAGCCAGGAGAGTGGCATACTTAGCACCTCCCCAACACTGGGGAAGCAGAGACAGGAGGATTTCTGGGGATCACAGTCCAGCCAGCCTACTCTATTTGGCAAGCTCCAGGCCAATGAGACACCCTGTCACAAAAATAGGGTGGGCCTGGGGAAGATGGCTCAGTAGTGAACAGCACTTGTTACACAAGACTGTGGACCTAAGTTTGGATCCCTAACACCTTTGTAAAAAGCCATGCTTGGCCATGCACAGGTCCAGAACCCAGTGCTGTAAACAAAGATAGGAAGATCACTGGGGCTTGCTGACTGCCAGTCTAGCTCCAGGTTCAGTGAGAGACACTGCTAGAAATTAATGACAGACGCATAACAAACTTTGCCTGTACAAACCCGAAACTTTCAGAGCCCAATGCTCTGAGAACAGCTTATTTAATTAAAGGGAAGCCACCTTGTTGCTAAGATTACCACGGCATAGATGTGGAAGTGTGTGATGAGATGATGACCCCAAATTACAGACACAATAAAACAAGAGGACAGATGCAATCAGCACAGCCCTGCACAGCCACCACCCAATTACCCTGCTATCTTAAACAGCCAGCTTTAGCACTTCCCTTCCCCAGGGCATATGCACAGCAGCAACACAGATGTCTGTGTTGCTCCAGTCACCTCTGGGAAGCCAGTGTGTTGAATGCCTTCCTAAGATGCTAAAGAGAACTGCATGCGACACAGAGCTGTGCTCAGCCAATGTCCCCATCCTAGAGGTTGGTCCCGGAGTGACAATAAAGCCATCTCCTACCTCTATTCCTTAAGATAGGTCGAGGCCCTGCAAGGTGCTACTCCACCTCCAACTAGGACATTTCATGTTCCAAGGTGGAAACAATTCCAAGATCTCAGTCTATACATGCTGTGACTGCAGAGTCGGGAAGACCTGGTTCAGGGTCTCTTCTAATTCAAATGACCTTTTCCCCACGCTTCCAGATCTCTCCTCATTTAGTTACTGACGGCCATGCTCTGCAGGAGCTATGCCCTGGGCACATAAAGGTGCCTGGAGATAGGACCTCTGCCCTCAGAGCTCATCCATATAGATGCTACAGGCTAGTGACAGTCTCACCTTGAGAAACAAGTTAAGACTCAGACAGTCTCGACAGGGGGTGTCAGGCCCGAACCTGACCCACTCCAGTTGCCTGCAACAGCATGTATCCGGACAGAAGGACTGTCCAGAGCCCTGTGTACACCAAGTTTTTAGGGCTCTTGAAGGTGTTCTCAGCTGGAGTATCACAGCCAAGGGTCACGAGGGCAGGTTTCTGTTGGGCATCATCGAGTGCAAAGAACTGGCAGACAGGTACTGGGCACACTGAACAACGAACACACAGTCATCCTCCCACCCTCAGAGGCCAGCATCTCTGAGATGGGTGCTGCTGGGGCCACCCTCACCTACTGAGACAGGAACAGCATCGAGCCCAGTGAGGGAATGAATGAGAACCCCTCTTCATCTCAGCTGTTGACTTTGTTGATGCCAACAGGGGTCCAGGAAGAAAGGGTCCAGATCACTCCATTTCCTTTTTCCCTGCAGCACCTCCCACACCTGAAGCATAGCAAAGGCAGGAATGAGCCGGTGAATGAAAAAACAGTGAGTGATGAGCCAGTGAAGGGTGAGGCATGATGGGAGTGGGAAATGGATGAGGAATGGGATAGGGAACTGAACAGTAAAGACATGAATGAAGAAGTGAATGGAGAATGAGTGATTGCATAAATGAACAAATGGGTGGAGACTGAATGATGGACAAGGAAATATGTAAAGCAAAATGAGTGAACAAACGTGTGATAAATGAGTAAGCAGGAGAGTGAATGGGTAACTCCACAGCAAATGAGTGTGAATAAATGGCTGACTGGATGAATGAGTGTTTTTAGTGAATGAGTGACCAGGTGAGTGAAGGGATGAGAGGTGACTGAATACAAGAGGGGGTGGGTGACTTAGAGTAGAGTCCCTTCCCTAGCACCTCAGGCAGGCACAGAGCAAGGCAGGTTCTCAGTCAGCACTGGACAGCAGCACCTCCTCTCCTTGGGACGTCCCACAATCTGCTAATGAAAGGTTCAGAACACCAGGCAGCTGTACACTCTGGAGCCTCCACAAGTCCCACCCTGCTCTGCATGCACCACTTATCACAACCCACATCTCACAGCATGTGTCATGTACCTGCGCTCTTAATCCCTTTAGACTTAAGAAACCGTCACGTGACTCAAAGTATACGGGTATATAAAACAGATCTACAAGTCACACATTAATGTTTTCTGAAAATAAATCATAAAAGTTCTATTTTAAAGAAACTATTTGGTAGCTGGGGAGATGGTTCAGTCAATAAAGTATCTGCTGCATAAGCATGAGGACCTGAGTTTCAGATCCCCAGCACCCAAGTAAAAGCTAAGTATGGCAATACATGTGCACAACCCCGGGATGGGGAGGCAGAGACAGGTGGATTCCCAGAGCTCACCAGCCAGCCAGCCTGCCGAATCAGTGAGCTCCAGGTTCACTGAGAGACCATGCCTCAAAAATAAGGTGGAGAGTAATTGAGGAAGACTCCTACGTCAACCTCTGGCCGCCATGTGCACAGACACATGCATGCACACATTCACATGAACACAAACATATAACACATGCACCCAAAAAGTCATATATATATATAAAATATATATTATATATATATGTAATTTAAGAAGAAAACACATTCTCATACTCAAGATGGATGTCTTTACATGAAGAATCAAGTCTTGGCTGAATGATGCTACAGAAGGTAGAGGAGCATCTTCAGCATTTTTCTGAGTGGATACTTTGATTTTATAATGGGATGAGAATGTCAGTTCACATAAATACACAGTACAACATGGCAGACATGTGTTTTGAGCCATTTCAAAAACGTTGGAAATTCTACCCTAGTCTGAAGCCAAAATTCATTGAATGGTGTTTTTTGTTGTTTGTTTTTTAATGAAACAAATCAGAAACTCAAACAGCAATTTTTACTTTGTTTTGTTTTTTGCTTGAGACAGGGTCTCATGTAGCCCAGGTTATACTGTGTTTCTTTGAGAGCAGAAAAGTTTGTATACATAGCCAATACACTGCAGTTTATGACTGCAGTTCTGAGTCAAGGGGTTTCGGGTCCCATTTGTGGGAGGTGAGTGGCAGGCACAAGGGCATGCAGAACACAAGGTTCACAACCAAGGCTACAATTATGAGCAACATGACTGGGCTAGTACTGCCAGAAACACCCAGGATTCCTTATATGTTTGAATTAATTTGTGGTCACTTCATGTTCGGAAACCTATTTTGCCAAATTTCTCCCTACTACCACATTTAGTCACATGACTCTATATGAAGTCACTACCCCATTTCTGAAGCTGGATCAAACACATCACAGGCTTCCACACATCACACAGCACACGGCTCACACATAACACACTGGGCTAGTCTTGTGTCCCATGTCCTATCATACCCAACACACACTACACCCACACCACACTACAACACATGGCATGTCACACAGTGCACCAGCATGCCAGACTACATTCCTGTATTATACACCACACATCAGGTTAGCCTTCCCTTTATGGTAACATTAAATCTTTGGTGAGATTTGGTAAGATATGATGAAGGACTCAGGAGGTAAAGGCACTACCCACTAAGTCTCACAACATGAGTTCAAGCCCCAAGACACATTTCCATGCCCACCTAGTAGTTCTCACTCTCTGGGCCCTGACATGCTGTCATATTCACACCAGCCCACGTCACAAAGTTGGAAACACTACCCATCATCTTCCTGTCTGCCACTCAGGTCTTGGGTGCCTGCCTTCTGGGAGGCCACCAACTTGTTCTTCAACTTTCCTGTGCCAGGCCCCTGGAGCGGGGAAGCAGGGTCTATGTAAATGTATGAGAAGTCCCAAGTTCTCAGGGAGTTAGGAACACTCTACTTCCCCTGCCCTGCCCCCCCACCGCACCCCAGTCACATGGAAGCCCTGGGGCTTCCTAACCGAGGGCCTGTCTAACTACGGGCAATGCAGCCTCAGCCCCCACATTAGCACTGTGCAACTGGACACAGGTCCTAGAGCGCCCCATTCCACCGATAGCTGCCATTTGGACACCAGCCTAGAAACCTGGTAAGTATCATCAGATGTGGTCCTTAGGGACAAAGGTAAAGTCCCCACAGGAACCCCATGAGACAGCCCAGCCTGTCCCCACTATGAGCCTCCTCCACCACTAAGCCTGGAGGGCTGCAGCACCCACTCCAACTTCAAATGTCTGGCAAATACAGCCTATATGCACTCTGGCATCCCAAAACACCAGAAAAATTCCCCTGCTGTGTGGGGAGGACAGACCAGCCACTGTGACCATTGACTATCACTGCTTTGACCCTCAACCTCCACCAGGAAAACTGCTGTGGCCCCACCCACAAGAGAGAGAAAATTCACAGAAGCCTTTGTCTAAAGGCTGTCAGCCATGCAAATGCTCACCCTCCCTGTACGGGGCCCCAGGGCCCCCAGCAGTTCCTGCTCCTCCCAAACAGTGTCTCCCAGGCCCATGGGACTGGTGGCCCCTCTGCAAAGCCTCAAAGGGCTTTTCATTCCCACAGAAGCACCTGCTGGGCAGGTCTCTTCTCTAGCAAGCTAAGCAGAGGACGGGTATGTGCATGTGTGCACACAGGACCCAGCAGAGGTGTCTGTACACAGGCACAGAGGAGGCCAGGACAGGCTGCAGAGTGAGGGCCCCTGTATACTGCCAAGGGCCAATGCCATGCTCAGGCCATGTATTCCTTTCCCTAACTGCCCAGGAGCCAATGCCAGGTGGAGTCTGAGGGCAAGACCCCACTGAGACCCTAAACCAAGCTGGGGCCCGTCACCACCCAGCAGCCTTCCAGGTAGGAAGCTGGCAGTTGCCTCTGCTCACCATGGCAGGCTGAGAGGCTCTGCTCTGGCCCAGGGTGAACAGACACAAAGAGCCTAGCTGAAAACCATCAGGGAAGCAGCCAATGGGTCCACAATGTTCCAATGTCCCCATCTCACTCCGCTATGGAGAACAGAACAAGTCTTTGTCTTTCTAGCACTGCGGTCATCAAATATTTATAGAGGCTGACAGGCCACTTCAGACAGGCCAGAAGTAAGCCACACAGGCTATTCCCAGGGCAGGGGGAGACAAGAGGGGCCCCAAACATGGAGGTTAAGACAGCCACCAGAAGCTCAGAGGCAGCTCAGGAGGCAGGATGTAGAACACTGTCCCCAGGCCTTAGTCCATATCCCACCTGGGGCTTAGGTTCTGGCTGGGTCAAGACAAGGTACTCAGGGCTACTGGCCAGCTGGGCTATGGGCCAGCTATTGACCCTAGCCCTGCTCCTGTGAGCTCTGCCACAGGAAGGAAGCAGCAAGAGCACAAGCCAGAGAGTACTCAAAGCCTCCTGCAGCCCTGCTCCCAAATCCCACACAGGTGCCCTTCCTCTTCCAGTGAGGACTACCTCAGGGTTACTTTTTTCTTTTTTAAAGACAGGATCTTACTATGTGGCCCTGGCTGGCTGACCTGGAACTCATGATGTAGACCAGGCTGGTCTCAACTCAGGAGTACTGGGATTAAAGGCAAGTGTCATCGTGCCTGACCTTGCCTTTTTTTTTTCCCCCTCCCCTCCAGGCTCAAACTCCCTACATAGCCAAGAAAGACCGTGAACTTGTGATCCTCCTGCCTGTACCACCCAAGTGCTAGGATTACAGCTGCATGCCACTACCTGGCTAATTCAGTGCTACGGATTGAACCCAGGACTTCTAACATGCTAAGCAAACACGGTACCAACTGAGCTACAGCCTAGCCCCTACCATTCATTTTCACCTTGAATTTACAGTGGCCATTAACCCGGATGTGACAGGTTACTGGGTGGCCACTGTACCTGTGCCCAACTCCACCAAACATGGGCAAATGGCACAGAAGCCCTAGGACAAGTTGCTATGCCCCTGCCCCTGAAGACGTCAGTGAGTGACTCCTCCCATACCCATTCACACCACCTTAACCCAAGACCACCCATGGATATAATATCATCTCTACTCCTGGGGCAGAGAGGCCCCTGCCACACCCACTGCACAGCAGGCCAGTAAGCACAAGGGTGTGTGCTGGGGCCCAATTCCAAGCACAGTTCCATGGGCCTCAACTTGTTTAAGACACGGATGCGGGGAGGGGGAGGCTATGACATGGGGACACGATAACATGATAGCCACTCCCAGCTGTGTTTTCTTAGTCACCTCCAACAGTCTCTCAGCACCTGAAGTAATCTGACCCATCAATGACCTATTAGCTGTGGGGGTGCTTAGCTAGTCTCTGACATCATGCCAAAGGCTTCAGGATGATGGGGTCTCCAAAACCCTGGTGCCACAAGGGTCAGGGGACAGTGACACACTCCTGCCTCTCCTCACTCCCCTCCACAGCCTTGTATTTTCCATACTTCCTCTAAAATTGCCAAATTCACTCCTCAAGAAAAGAAACACCCAGGCAGATGTTGACAACTTGCTATTGGCTGGCTGGCAAAATGATCTCCTGATGTGAAGGTGGTATGGTGCCCAGGATACCCCTTGGCCGCCAGGAACACAACCCACCCCTGGCCCCCGCCGGAATCCCTGGCCCCTGCTGTGCCATACAAGGAGATCTTGATCCATGCAAGAAGATAGGAAATATACTACAGCCCTGGGAGGCACCCACTACCAAACTCCAGTCATGAGCTATTTGCTGGGAGGCTCAGATAGGCCTGGCACAGTCAAGCTGAGAAGCTGTACCTTTGAATCTGAAGGGACTTGCCTGGTGTCTCAGGCTCAGACAAGGATGGCAGCAACAGGACCAACCTGGAAGGGAGTGGAAACCTGGGACAGGTATAGGCTGAGCTGAGCTCTGCCCATTTCCAGCCCTACCAGCAAGAAGGCAGCAGGTAGGGCTGGCCTAGATACAACTGGCACATAGTGGACCTGTGTCCATACTGCCCAGCCAACCTCAGGCAGCAGAGTGGGGCTGGGGCAGGTAGGGAGGGCCCTGGGCAGTTGGAGAGACTCAATACCTCTGTGAACACCAACAAAGATACTGTGAAGATGATACTGAAAGACCACCCAAGAGTAAGACCTCAGACAGCGGTCACATCAGAGCAAGAAAGGAGCTGTAGGCTCCATGCCATGTCCCCTTCCCTGGAGACAGCCCATCATGGCAGTCACTCCTCTACCAGGTGTCCTCCCAGCAAAACAAATCCAGGGCGGCCAGAAGGGGGACACCGGACACCTCAGATATCCCCTGCTCTGGTCCAGGTGAGCTGGGCACCCTGTGAGGTCCCAGGGGATCAAAAGTTTCTAGCCATAGTTGGTGGACAGTGGTAGGTAGCTCTCTGGTCCAGATCTTCTCACTAGGAGCTCAGAAAGCCTAGGAGGCTATGGAGTCCTAGCAATACCAAGTCAACCAAGAACAGACTTGGGGGCATGGGGCCCCAGAATAGCAGCAGCCTATATATAGTCCATCACAGTCCTGGGTTCAAGGTGGGTCCCCTACCATGACACTGATCACTGTGAAGCCATGCTGACACCCATCTGTTTCCTCCTCAGAAAGGGAAATGGAAGCCCTCCACCCCCAGGAGCTGCTTGGTCTCCAGAGCATAGGGCGCCCATGGTGTCGGGGTCAGGATGGCTATTTCTGGGCTAGCAGCACTCTCGTGTCTCCACAGGGACAGCAGCTTGGTCAGCCCTGTGACCTGCATGCATAGCACCCTTCACAGCAGATGCTATGGAAACACAACACAATGCCACCAGGTAAAAATACTAGACAGAACCCACAGGGTCTAGGTACAGACCATTGGTCAAGCCTTGGAAGACCAAATGGCTTACTGATGGTAGTAAAAAAGGCCAAAGGACTGTTCTAGTTAAAAACAGACATGACGAGAACATGCCACACCAGATCCTTGACTGGGTATCAGGTACAAACAGGGAATCCGGGAAGACAACCATGCAGAACACAAGGCCACAGAGGTGACACATCCAAAAGGATCCACTCACCTGTGCCCTGGGCATGACCCCGCATAGGCTTTGTGGGGACATGTCCCTGTTCCTGTCAGGAGACACTTGCTGAAGTATTCAGGGAGGAAACAAAAGTAGGTCATATAAAACGTACACACAGATGCAGTAAAGGAGACAGTTAAGTGTTCAACTCCAAACTCCAACTCTGGGTGGCTAGGGCTCTTCAAGATTAAAAAGTGTGGGGGAAGCCGGGCATGGTGGCACATGCCTTTAATCCCAGCACTTGGGAGGCAGAGGCAGGTGGATCTCTGTGAGTTCAAGCGCAGCCTGGTCTACATAGTGAGTTCCAGAACAGCTGGGGCTACAGGGAGACCCTGTCTCAAAAAAAAAAAAAAAAAAAAAAAAAGTCTGGGGGAAATGGAAACTTGGACTGCCAGGAAGAGAAAGTTGTGATGGGGTCAGGATGGTAAGTGGACAGTGAGGAGCTGGCCACTCAGGAGGGCCAATCTCAGGGTCTGCAGGTGTCAGCAGTGGTCAGGTGTGGGCGAGGATGGTAAGGAAAGTGGGTGGGGACTTTTCTGTTCCAGACACCCACCCAGATCAGGTGTGGGTAAGGATGGTAAGGAAAGTGGTGTGGGGACTGTTCTGTTCCAGGCACCCACCCAGGCAGAGGAAGCTTCCTTTGCACAAGGCACCAACACTCCCCTAGATGGAGGAATCACCCCACAGCATGCCACTCCATTCTGGGCACCTGGGTAAGGTCAGTCCCAGGCAACAGAACAAACAGTTATGCATATCAAGCCTTTACCAGACACCCTGCAGCTGTGATGGCCACAGGACTCCCACCCCCCCAACCTGTAGCCAGAGAGATCAAAGATACTGGTAACAATGTCAGATATAGTGGCCCATGCCTTTAAACCCCAGCACTCAACAACTCGCCAGTCTCTCTCTTGGGTAAGTCCATCATGCCCTCCGTGCCTTGACTCCCCCAGCCTCATTCACCCTCCCATCTCCCCCGTCCATCTCTCCTCCTAGCCTGAGTACGATCCAATTCCTTTTCTTGGCACTGCAGACACCAGGGGAACCACCACTTCTTCCTGATCCTCTGCATCCAGACCAACCCAGTTCCTTCTTGAGGTCCCCAGGAACCCTATGGGCCTGGTCCCGCCTTCACCTCCCTCTGCTTCCCTGGGATGCAAAACCCTCCAGCCTCTTTCCTGGACAATGGGGCTGACCTCTTGGCCCAGATCCACCACTGCTTTCGGATCCCTTGCATCCAGACAAATCCAGTTCCTTCTCACAGTCCCCAGGAGCCCTCTGGGCCCAGTCCCACACTGAACTCCCTCTGCCTCCCTGTGTCTGCACAACCCACCACCCTCTCTCCTGGTCACTAGGAGCCCTTGGAACTTCTTCCCACCCCCATCTCCCTTTGCGTCTCTGGGTGGCACGGCCACCAGCTGCCCAAGACCAGCATCTTTCCTGGGCCCTGCTCCCAGTCCAGTCTAACCGCCAAATTCCTGAGGACAACATCTTTCGTGGAGGGATCCGACCTTAAGAGAATACGATCCTCATCTGACTTGGGCCTCTGTGGGAATTCTTGAAGACAAAAGCAATCTGGACATTCCAATATAAAAACAAAAGAGAGAACCAGAAGCTTAGACAAACCAGCTTTTCATGGCCCAAAAGTAAACCATAAAGGCACATAAAGTTTACAAAAGAAGCAGACCTAAACTTGAAGGCTTGAGTCTCACACAAGAATCAGAAGCTACACAAGAAATCCACATGTCTAAGTTACAGCAAAAAAATAATAACATGAAAAACCCAAATTGGAT
>NW_008330576.1:4269633-4275432 GCF_000622305.1 Nannospalax galili
GATGACAACCTAGATTACTATGCTCAGCCAAAATGTCTATTATAGTTGAAGGGGAAAGAAAAATCTTCTATGACATATATAGGTTGAAGGAATTCATGTCCAGAAAACCAGCCCTTCAGAGAGTTCTCAAAGGAAAAGAGCTGAAGAAAGGAATGATTATACCCAAGGGATTGCGAAAAGAAATGCAATGGAAGTATAACTATGGAAAAGTACAGCATATCAAGAATGTGAACAGAAATAAAAATGACAGGATTCAATACACATCTTTCATTAATAATTTTACATATTAACGGACTGAACTCCCCAGTCAAGACACAGACTAGGTGAATGGATTAAGAAACAAAACCATCTTTTTGTTGTCTGCAAGAAACTTATCTCACTTTCAAGGACAGGCACTATCTTAAGGTGAAAGGATGGAAAAAAAAATTTACCAAGCGAATGGTACTAAGAAAAGAGCAGGCGTCACAATTCTAATACATGACAAAATAGACTTTAATCGAAAAGTAATCAGAAGAGATAAAGAGGGCCACTTCATTCTGATCAAAGGAATAATACACCAAGAAGATATTACAATCATGAACATATATTCACCAAACTCTGGTGCACCCAACTTCATAAAAACAATAACTACAGGACTTTAAGACCCAGATTAATCCCAACTCATTGATAATAGGGGACTTCAATACCCCACAGTCACCATTAGATAGGTCAACAGGGCAGAGAGTTAACAGAGAGACATCTGAATAAAACAATACCATATATCAAATGGACCTAACAGACATCTACCAAGTATTCTACCCAAGCACCAAAGGACATACTTTCTACTCAGCACCCGATGGAACCTTCTCCAAAATCGACCATATACTGGGGCACAAAACAAATCTCAACAAATACAAAAACACTGAAATAATTCCATGCATTCTATCAGATCACAATGCAATAAAGCTTAAAAATCAGCAACGGAAGAAACCCTAGTAACTATGTGACCACATGGAGATTAAACAACATACTTTTGAATGATGAATGGGTCAAAAGAGAAATTAAAAGAAATAAAAGTATTCCTGGAACTAAATGAAAAGGACAATACAACACAACAAAACCTCTGGGACATGCTGAAAGCTGTACTTAGAGGGAAGTTTATAGCTCTAAGGGCCTACATTAAAAATCGGAATAAACACAAATAAATGACTTAACATTGCAACTCAAGACACTTGAAAAGCAACAACAAATGAAATCCAAACCCAGCAGACAAGAAGAAAGAACAAAAATCAGGGAAGAAATCAATGAAATCGAAACAAAGAAAATACAAAGAATCAACGAATCGAAGAGCTGGTCGTTTGAAAAGATAAACAAGATTGACAGACCACTAGCCCAGTTAACCAAAAGAAAGAAAGAGCACCTCCAAATCAACAAAATCAGAGATGAAAGGGGAAACATCACAACAGAAACCAGAAAGATACAGAACATTATAAGGGAATACTTTAAAAACTTATGCTACTAAATTTGAAAACCTAAAAGAAATGGATAGATATCTAAAGGCATGGGAACCACCAAAACTAAACCAAGAAGAGATTAATATCTTAAATAGACCCACAGCACAAAAAGAAATTGAAACAGTAATACAAAACCTCCCGACTAAAAAAAGGAATTCTGTCAGACATTTAAAGAAGTTCTATATCCAATACTACTTAATTTATTCAAAAAGATAGAAATGGAGGGAGAACTTCCAAATTCCTTCTATGAAGCCAGCATCACTCTAATACCAAAGGAAACAACCAAAGGAAAACTATAGACCCATATCCTTAATGAACATAGATGCAAAAATTCTCAACAAGATACTTGCAAACCGCATACAGACACACATCAAAAAGATCATCCACCATGATCAAGTCGGCTTTATCCCAGAGATGCATGGATGGTTCAATATACATAAGTCAATCAACATCATAAATCATATAAATGGGCTCAAAGACAAGAACCACATGGTCATCTCAACAGATGCAGTGAAGGCCTTTGAGAAAATTCAACATGCATTTATGTTCAAACTCCTAGAGGGAACTGGACTGGAAAGAACATAACTGAACATAATTAAAGCCATATATAACAAACCCACAGCCAACAACATTCTAAATGGAGAAAATCTGGAAGCATTCCCATTGAAATCAGGAACCAGACAAGGCTGTCCACATCTCCACTCCTCTTTAACACGGTGCTTAAAACTCTTGCAAGAGCAATAAGACAAGAGCAGGAAATTAAAGGAGTAATAATTGGAAAAGAAGAGATTAAATTATCCCTTTCTGCAGATGATATATCTAAGAAATGCCAAAAAATCCATCAGAAAACTTTGAGAAATTATTAACATGTTCAGTAAAGTGGCAGGTTGCAAAATTAACCTACAAAAGTCTGTAGCCTTTCTATACTCCAATAACAAGCAATCAGAGAAAGAGCACATGGAAAAACTCCCTTTCATAATAGCTGCAAATAAAATAAAATATCTCGGAATAAACCTGACCAAAGACATTAAAGAGCTCTACAATGAAAATTTTAAATCTTTAAAGAAAGAGACTGAGGAAGACATCAGAAGATGGAAGGACCTCCCATGCTCATGGATTGGAAGAATTAATACTGTGAAAATGACCATCCTACCAAAAGCCATTTATAGATTCAATGCAATGCCAGTCAAAATCCCCATGACATTTTTCACAGAATGGGAAAAAACATCTTAAGTTTCATATGGAAGCACAAAAGACCTCAATAGCCAAAGCAAACCTGAGCACTAAGAGCAATGCCAGGGGGACTACTACACCAGATTTTAAGATTTTACAGAGCTATAGTCATAAAATCAACATGCAATTTCTGCCACCTGATATTTGACAAAGGGGCCAAGAACATTCACTGGAGGAAAGACAGCATGTTCAGCAAATGGTGTTGGTAAAACTGGGTCTCCACCTGTAGAAGAATGAAACTAAACCCCTATCTTTCACCCTGCACAAAAGTCAATTCCAAATGGCTCAAAGACCTCAATGTAAAGCCTGAAACTCTGAAACTGTTAGAAGAAAACATTGGCAAAAACCTACAAGATATAGGTGTAGGAAAAGATTTTCTAAACCGGACATCAATTGCTCAGGAAACAAGGTCAAGAATCAACAAATGGGACCTCATTAAACTAAAGAGCTTCTGTACATCAAAGGAGGCAACCAGGGAAGTGAACAGAAAATCCACAGAATGGGAGAAAATCTTCACCAGTGACACATCTGACAGAGGTGTAACATCCATAATATATAACAAACTCAAAAAACAGAGAATCAAGAAAGAAGTAAGCCAACTAAAAGATGGGCTAAGGAGCTGAACAGAGAGCTCTCAAAAGAAGTAGTAAAGATGGCTATGAAACATCTTAAAAGATGTTCAACATCACTAATAATTAGGGAAATGCAAATTAAAACCACTTTAAGATTTCATCTTACCCCAGTCAGACTGGCTAAGATCAAGAGAACAAATGATACGAGGATGTGGGGAAAGGGGAACACTCATCCACTGCTGGTGAGGCAATAAAAATTTACGTCATGTTAATTAGTAGCTATGATAAACATTACCATTGAAATCTACCTGATGACTTTATAGACATACACAAGTGCCAAGGCTCCGAGTGCAATAGATTACAATTAGTAATATTCAGATACATACAGATGACACCCATGCACCAACATCTTAGTGTTATTAGCAATAACAATGAGTTTATAAGAAACAGTATATTTTAAAATGAAATGGAGATTTTTTTTTGTCATTTTGAGACAGGGTCTCCCTGTAGCCCCAGCTGTCCTGGAACTCATTATGTAGACCAGGCTGGCCTTGAACTCAAAAAGGTTAATATGCCTCTGCCTCCCGAGTGCTGGAATTTATAATTTTAAAATTGTTTTAATTGTTAAAGCAGCAGCATTTCATTACAGCTTTAACATATTCAATAACAGTTTCCAGAGCAAAGATACATCTCTTTCAAAAGTGGCTATAAAATTTTTAGGTTCGCTGTTGAATTAATACAGTTATACAATACTGAACTCAGTATAAGCCCTGTAAGACATAAAACTGAATGAGTTTTTAACCTTTAAAAAAGATCTGTGTCCCCCAGAATCCAGGAGCTCTCCTCCTTGGCCAGAAACACTATGGACTAAAGCAAAGGATGAACCCTGTACACAGTGAACAAAGGTGATCCTGTAGCCCACCTCCTTCCCCAGAGTCCTCTGCATATGATGAATGGGGATTCCACAGCCTACCCAGGATGAAAACTCTGGCCTTCCTCTCCTAGCCTGTGCTATGATCTGGATATTGATAGATTCCCTGGTAGCCCCTCAGTCCAGCACACCACACACAGGCCCGTTGGTGGGCCCCTCTCATGGCTCTGCACAGCCAGCCTGTGTCCCACACCCCAGACTGGTACCTTCCTCCCAGATCCAGAGACATCCAGCTACCTCCTGGATGGTGTCCAGCAATCACTCCATGTCCCCACTATCCATAAGGCTTTTGATATGAAAGCTCAGGGAGCTATAAGCTGGTCCACACCCCTGTCATGTGAACCTTCCCAAAGTAGCCCAGAGACCTGAGGCAAAAGGAACAGTAGATCTCTATGGAGAAGGTGAGAAAACAGTTTCCTCATCTACTGGGGGGCCCAGTCTTTGCTTTCTCCCAAGCAAAGAGCAGCACTAAAATCCAAGTTACCCCACTTCTACCTAGAGCCAAGGATCAAAAGACCCCTGGCCACAGACCAGGCCCCACGCCTTATTGCCCAGCCCACATGGAGGATAGACTGGCTTGCCTTGCCTTAAAGGGAAGGGAAACGAACAGGAGTCCCATGTGCCTGCAATGCCTCAGCCAGATAGGCAGGCTTAGACTGCTGAGGTCTATCTCACATCTAGCCTGCTGTAGCACCCCTGCTCTGTCCTCCACTCTCAGTGACATGCCATAGTAGCAACACCAGGGGGTACTCAGGGAGCCACACTAGTCATCTGACAAAAAAGTGGGAGCCAAGAATCATGCCATTCTCCAAAACTGAGAATGGTCTCCCTCTTCCTGTATTCCCTTCTCACTCTGCCTCCTTGGGCAGCAGGCACACTGGGCACAATCCAGGATCCTGGACCACAGACCTTCCCCGACCCCCCTCTCCCATACAGTCTGTACCATCAAGGCCACTTCTTGGCAAGGCCTAGGACATGCCAGGCAGGAGGGAGGGGAGTGAGCCATGAGTGAGAGTGAACGTTTAAGCTCCTGCTGAAGGTCCCTAAGGGACACCACTGACCCTCCTGGAAAGTCACATTACAATTGCAGAGCCAAGGAGCGGTGCAAGACCTCTAGCACTCTGTCTCAGAAGGATTGACGACAGGTCAACACCCACCAAATAAACCCAGCTTGTACACACAGGCAGGGTACCCTGCAAACGCTGAGGACACAGCACCTAAATCCTATTTCTGGGCCAAAAAATGCAGGCATGCTGCAGTGTGGACAGCAGTCCTGGCCCCCAGTTCACCCAGGCTTGCCCAGGATACTCAGCCCTGGAAGGGTAGCTACCTTTACAAGCCAGTGGGGTAGGCTTACACCTCCAGCCAGCACTCTACCAGCTGGCCCCTGCCTGACAGCTGCCCCTCCCTCCCAGCAAGGGAGGGTCTGTAAACACCCCCTGTGACAGGAGCTGCCTTCTCTTCCAAGGCTGGCCCCAGGACCGCAAGGGTTGCAGTTTATTATATAATCTTGAGGGCCAGGGCTGACACAGCTAACATGAAGGCAAGGTTATGAAAACTGCATGCAGAG
>NW_008330576.1:4275479-4277280 GCF_000622305.1 Nannospalax galili
AGGGAGGGAGAGAGGGAGAGAGAGGGAAAGGGGGAGAGGGAGAGAGAGGGAAAGAAAGGCATTGTGCATGGTTTTCATTCACACATCTAATCTGTGAACAGGGTGGGCTCTTGGAGGACCAGGAGGTTGCTGACTTTGCGCCTTGGCCAAGGGCCCACCAAGCACTGCCCCAAAGTCAGAGGAAGCCCTGCAGGTTTCTGCAGCTATCAAACCAGACATAGAAGATGCTAATTTAAGAGCAGTTAGGAGCTTCCAAGCCATCTAGAAGGGCCTAAATACAGGCTTCTCTCTTACTGCCTCCAGGCTCTTCTGGTCAGTAAAGAGGGTTCTGTAGGCCCTACAAAGAGTAAGGGCTGACAGAGCCTCCCTACACTGTCCCCTCTCCAAAACCTCCCATACCGTGAGCACACTCAGGCACGGCATACACCCAGCCTTGATCTCAACCTGCCCAAAGGCCCAGAAAGGACCCCAGCAAGCTGTCCATATACCGAACATGCATCCTGCCGGACACGGGGACACACGGACACGGACACACACAGACACACACACACACACACAGAGGATGACATACACCTGTCACAAGCCCTGTGCAGGAGTAAGGACGCACCCAAGGACGCCTTGCCTGCCAGCCCTTCTCGGGCTCATTCTTGCGCTCGGGCTCTGGCTTCGCCTCCGGGACCCCAGCGTCCTTCCTGGGTCGCGGCCGCCGCTGCCTCCTCCTGCCGCGGTCCGGGGCCGGAGCGGCTGTGGTTCCGGTGGCAGAGGCGGTGGCGAGACCCGGGCTGGGCTCCTGAGAGCCCACGGGCTCCGGACCAAGGTCGAGGGGGCCACTCGGGGGCTCCCAAGCGGCGCAGCAGGCACCGTGGGCAAGGCGGGGTGACCCCGGACGCACTCTGTGATGAGGAGGTGCGTCTTGCAGAGCAGAAACACCCGATGCTGCAGGGGCTGCGCGCTCGGCTTCTCGACGGCCTCCAGGCCCGGCGGCTCCTCCAGGTCAGACTCCACCACGCCGCGCCGCAGGAAGTGCTGGGGCTAGAGCCGCGCCGCGTTCTCCCGCGGCTCCTGCCGGCGGATCCCGCGCCGCTGCCTGGCCTCCAGCAGTGCGCCGGGGGCGTCTCGGTGACCGCCATCACCGACCATCTCTGCGGGCCAAGGACACACCGGCCCCGCGTGAGCACGGCCCCGCTGCACCTGCCCCGGTCGCGGGATGACAGCGCCGCCCCTGGGCCCGCGCCCTTCCCCAGCCCGGCAGCAGAGGTGGCCTGGCCCGAACGTCCCCGCGTGCTCCGGGGGTGAGAGGCTGTAGACCCGACCCGGAGGCGCGGACTGGAAGTGGATGCCCAGCCCGGGGCTACGGATTCAACCCGTCTCGGGCCGCCCCGTGGACCTCAGAAGAGACGACCTGGTAGGTGTCCCTAAGAACCACAGAAAGGCCCGGGAGCCCGGAGACAGGGGTCGAGGCCGGCCTGGGAACGGACCCACTGGGCTGTCCGGCCTCCTGCCGAGCGGACAGGGAGGCTCGGCTCTGGGCGGGAGTACTGGTCAACCGCCGGCTTCCACGAAGGAAGGCCGGGCCGCACGAGGAGCAGACTGGGGCGACGCGGCGCGAACACAAAGGCGGCAGGCGGGAGGGCTCCACAGGCGGCTTCAATTCCCGCAGCCCGGGAATCCGGGCCAGGGAAGGGGCGGAGGGGCGGAGGGGGAGGCACGCGGCGCGCACAAAGGCGGCAGGCGGGAGGGCTCCACAGGCGGCTTCAATTCCCGCAGCCCGGGAATCCGGGCCAGGGAAGGGGCGGAGAGG
>NW_008330576.1:4281405-4285505 GCF_000622305.1 Nannospalax galili
GGTGTCTGCGCTGGGGCGGGGTCATCTCTCGGCTCCTGCTCTTCCACGAGCTCCGGCGTGCTCCCGCACCGGCTTCTACCTGGCGCTAGGGGAAGGCGGGGCCTCCACTCGTCCCTTCGTCCTTGGTCCGCGCACGGGGCGGGGCCTGGCATGCCTACCTGGCTGCAACTAAGTGCTGCCACCTGCGGGACGCTTCCAGGTCGCCTCGACCTGTCGCTCCCGCTGCAGGTAGGTGCCTTGTTCTGAAGCTCTTTGGAAGGGCTCCACGGGACTGTGGGCCTTGAAGGTCTTCTTTTCCCCAAGAGGTGGCAGGCCACAGACACCGTGGTTAGCCAGAGCGCCAGACCCTGGAACCTATGCCAGAGCTGGACAGGTCCAGGGTACCCTATTCTCAAGAGCCCAAGCCCATGCTAAGCAAGGTCGGAATCTGGCCTTTCTGTGTTCATGGGATATGTGAGGACCTCACCATCACCCAGGGAGGTGGATACCTGTGAGCACTCTGTCTGTTTTTCAAGTAAGCAAGCCCAGATCCCGAAAACAGAGGTTCTCTCCCTTGCCCAACCTGGTGACCCAAGCCTGTGATCCTAACATTGAGGAAGAAGCAGCAGAATATTTGCACCCAGGATTGGAGACTACCCTGAGCAACAAAGGGAGACCATGTCTAAAAATAAAAACAAAAGATTAAAAAGACTTCTCTGCCCTAAATCTCAGTGGTCTGGAGACATAGTCTGCCCTGCAATGCCTCAGATGGGGACATGAAGAGGTTTCCACAAACCTCTTAACACACCTCACCGACCTCTCCTGAGGTGTCTGTGGAGATCTACTCAACTCCCAAGGACAAGCTCTCTCCTGAGCACTTTTGAGCCTGACTGCAGGGGGTGCATGACTGTCCTGATTTCTGAGCCCACACTAGACACTAGACACCATCTTGAGCCCACATCTCACCAGCACCCACTGCCTGTGATGTGCAGGCATTAGACCCACTTCCAGCCTCAGAAACCAGTGCAGAAGATACCAGAATGTTGTCATCTCATCCCCTAACCCCTGTCAAAGATGAAGGGATAGCCAATAGCTGCTGGTCCTGGAGCCTTTGGCATGAGCAACTCATGAGATATAAAAGCCAATAGAGGAGACACCAGCCTATACAATTAGAGGAAGCAAGTGCTAATGGAACTGTTACCCATCCTGGGCCCTGCTGAGGCGGATGGTGAATGCTGGTGTCAGCTGAAAGCAACTTAGGAAGGCTGATGTTCAGATCTCTCCCAGCTGAGTTGGGTGGCGGTACACTATCCTCTGAAGTGAGGAATGCTGTGATCACTTACACTATGGAACTTGACAGCCATCTCATCAGGAGTCCATCCCGTCCTGTGTGTCTTGTCCCCCTGCCCCCGGCCTGAGAACTGCTGTTTAAATTGTGTGCTTGGCTTGGCACTACACTAGGCATTTGGCAGATTCCTGTTAATTTATACTGTCTAATGCCACATCTACCTTGGGAGTCAGGCGTGAGCACAGAGCCCACTCAAGCAGGAAGCGGAGCAGCAGATGCCAGCTCTACAGGTCTTGAGTGTCCCTGGAGATGGGTATTCAAGCTGTACCTCAAAGACTGAAGCTTCCTGACAGCGACAGAAGGTGGGTAAGGACCCTTGCATCATCCCTAAAGAGGTTAAGGATCCCAGAGTTGCCCCTCACATCCTGAGCCTGCAGAATGGACTGTCCGATTCCCCCTGGACTGGGTTTATCCAGCAAGGGCCCTCTGAGTCCTGGCTTGTCCATGGACCCTTGTTCAGGACCTATGTAAAGGAAATCATGGTGGATGGAGTTCAGCAAGCTCCAGAGCCAATGGGTACCAGTCTGTCTTCATCCTGCTCTCAACCAGACACAGTGGCAATGTATGGCATCATGCCTGCTAAGTGACTAAGTAATGAAGATAACCAGCCACTCATACCCAGGACAGGCACTGTGGTGCATGCCTGTAATCTAAGCACTTGGGAGGCAGAGAAAAGAAAATCACCGAAATTTGTGGGCAGCCAGGGCTACAAAGAAAGACCCTCGCCATGCATACAACTGCTGCCCATACATACCGTGTGTGAAGAAACATGGCTCTACCCATAAAGCAAGGGACATGATCCAGGGCAGGATCGGGCAAAAAGAGCCTCTGTCTAACTGAGTGCTGTCTGTTCTCTGAGCCCTAGGGGTGTTTTCACACAGCCCTGCTTACACACCTCTTAGGACAGAATGCTCACTCTGTCTGCCCCATGGCCATTCAAGTTCATAGCTGTGGGACTACTAGATAAAGTCCTTGACCTCTTTGTAAGTAATCTCAAACTAGTGCCAGGAACAGGCCCTTAGGGATCCTTGTATAGAATTTAGTAGCCAAGGATTAACTGTGTGGCCTTATCTCAGTCACTAGACATCTTCGAGTCTCTGTCTCCCTGATCCTAAGTTCTGTCTGTTGCATTGCTGGTTGTCCTGAGGCTCACAAGCAAAGGTTGTGGAAAGACACTCTGCAAAAACACTGACTCAGGACCTAGATACAGCATTTGCCTTTGATGCTCAGGATGGCTGAGTCCAAGGCTCCCTCCACTTCTAGATGAGGATGCAGAGACTGAGCCCAGGCACTGTTCCACCTTCAGTCATTGCTTAAGACCCCAGAGGAAAGATAGTGATTCTTCTCCACGGCCCTCACCTCAATCTCACCACCTCAGTGCCCAAGAACCCTTCATGAGACAAGATTCCCCATGGCCAGGCTACCCCCAGGATCCCAGCCTGAGCTGATCATGGGCACTTGCAGACACATCTGCCCTGTGCAGATGAAGTTCAGTTTGCTCATCTCTAGATGGGCATAGTGGTCATATACCATGGTCTCAGCACTCAGTAAGTGCGTAACAAACACTGAAGGAGGGCAGGAGGACAGGCCAACCCTGCTGTCCTACTCATGTCAGGGCCCACAAGGCTCTGTTTAGGAGGGGCTAGTGTTGCCAGTTGGAAGCCCAATCCCCAGGTACTATCTGGGTTGGGTCTTCCTATGGGGCTTCAGCAGCCAGTCTAGAGTGCAAGCTCAGTACAACCAATTCTCATCCCTGAGTGTTCCCTGGGTCCACCTCTGAGTAGCAGCAGCAGATGAGTAGGGACAGCGCTGGAGAACAGAACCCAGAGATTCAAGGGAAGTGGCCTGGGGGCCATAGGAAGTCCTTGAGATCTGAGGAGGACAAAGGACAAGGCAACATTGGCCAAGAGCTGGGGCAGGAGAGGGCCAGAGCTCCACTCCTGGGAGGTGATGGCAGGGGTATGCCCAAGTCATGGTATCTTCCACCCTTGGGTCTCACTCTGCAGTAATAGGAGCACCTCCTGGGCAGGGCCTGGGAAGGTGGGCTGGATGGTCCATGGTGGCCCAACACTTTTGGAATGGCTTTCCCACACCACAGGAAGGAATAAGAAACTGCATTTTCTTCCTACAATGGGACTCCATTAGAACGTTCTCAACTATGGACTGGGATGCAACTCATTTGATAGAGTGCTCACCTAGAAGGCAACAAAGCTTTAAGTTTGATCCCCAGCACCACATAAACTGGGTGTGGTGATGCATGCCTGTAATCCCAGCATTCAGGAGATGGGAGGCAAGAGGATCGGAAAAGTTCAGTCAGTTAACATAGCAAGTTGGAGGGCAGCCTGGGCTACATGACACCCTTTCTCAAAAGAAAAAAAAAAAAAAGAAAGAAAGAAACCAAAAGTGCTGAAGACAGATCAGAAAATGGCCCCAGAAGTCTTCAAAGTAAATACTGATGACTGTGTAGGGCTCACTTTGTGATTCTAGACGGAAGTGAGATTCAGGTGACAGTTCTGGGAAGGCAGATGATATAGTTTAGAATAAAATTGTCAGGCTGGGGATGGAGCTCAGTGGTAGAATGCTTACTCAGTCAGCACAGGGAACTGGGTTTGATCACCAGCACTGTAAAAATAAATAATGAAGTATATTGAACATACTGAGAAAGAAATCAGGAAAACAATCCCATTCACAACAGCCCCAAAGAAATAAAATACCTAGGAATAAAGCTAACCGAGGAGGTGAAAGACCTTGACAGCGACAACTAAAACACAGG
>NW_008330576.1:4287313-4290045 GCF_000622305.1 Nannospalax galili
CTGCGTCTATGTGTCTGTATGCACTGTGGCAGAGGGCAACTTTTGGAAATTGGTTCTCTCCTTCCACCATCTGGATCCTGGGGATTGAACAACAGGCTGTCAGGCTTGGGGGCAAGTACTTTTGCCCACCGAGTCACCTTGCAAGCCCTGAATCCATATTTAATGTATATTTAATGTCTATATGACAGGAAAGTGACTGAGAAACTATTTGAGGGGAGAAAGAGGACAAGGAAAGGGAGGGGTGACAAGAGATGGTGCTGGAGGGACTATGAGCAAAGTGCAGTGACATGTATGAAAAGGTCATAATGAAACCCATCCCAGCACTTGGGAGGCAGAGGCAGGCATATATCTGTGAGTTTGAGGCCATCCTGACCTGTATGGCAATATTCAGGCCAGCCACAGCTACACAGCGAGACCCTATCTCAAAAATATAAACATAAAAATAAAAAGGTAACAATGTCAGTACTGGGAAAAGTCAAGAACATGCAAGTGTCAGAGGAAGGCAGAGCTGATCTTGCCTTTCCTGTGGCCTCTTCAGCCTTAGTTTCCCCATCTGTAGGGCATTCACCAGACTCAAATGAGACCCTGCACCACAGTCCAGGATGCTTCCCACCACCCTAAGCTTCCTGTGTGGCTGTACTTAGGCTTCCACAGACCTCAGAAGCCTCTCCTTCTGCCCCTGAGGTTCGTCTGTGGGGACTGGGTGGGTAGAGCCTCCAGAAGCTGGACGCTCCTCTGTGATCTGATCCCAACACCACCCAGGGCCTTCTACCTTGAAGCCTGCAGTCTGGTACACAGCAGATGCTTCTAAAAGCTTTCTAGTAGGCCTCTACCCAGTTCTGGAAAGCACAGACCTTAGTTGTAGTTCCCCTGTGTTCACTAAGGAAGTTTCCCAACCCTCAACCACCTCTGGTGCTGCTCATTCTCCTGGAGAAGGAAGCTCTTAGAGTCCCAGATTTTCAGGATTGAGCTGACCCCAGTTTCTAGGTGGCCCTATAGGCTATCAGGTGTTGTCTGTTCTGAAGGCCTCTGAGGCCCTCATCATGTTCCAATGGGTCAGGCCAACCAAGCCAACTAAGATGCTGGGAGAGCTATAATAAGGCCTCACTGGTCTGTCATCAAGCAGGACCTCAGAGCCACCATCTAAAAGAACCCTGTACTGCTGCTCTCTGAGGTGCAGGGCCCTGGGTTGGTTGCCAATGGGGGAAGTAAGAAAAGAGATTCCCCACATACCAGGGACCACATTGGCCTGTGTGTTGAGCTGGTGTGACAGCATCATCCCTCAGTGTCAGAAGACACAGTGTGGAGTATTTGGAGGGCCTCAGTTACCAAAGACAGTTTAGCCCAATTGCTGAATTTACCCAACTGCTCCTGGTGGAAAATCACAGCATCTCAGGCACATCCCATTCCCAGGCCATGATAAATATCCAGGTGTAGCCAGCAAGAATCAAGAATGCAGCTGTGTCTATCACCAGCCGGGCTGACTGAAAAATTCGCAGTTGTTAGGGCAAGAAGCAGCCGGGGTGTTGCTTGCACTCTGAAGCTCAGTGTGACGTGTCAAGAATTCAAGAGCTCCTGGGTCATGGTATATGTCTTTTTTTCCAGAACTTGGAAGGCAAAGGCAGGCAAATCTCTGTGAATTTCAAAGTCAGCCAGGTCTAGATAGCAAGTAAGCTCCAGGCCAGCCAGGGCTATATAGTTAAGACCCTGTCTTTAATAAAACGACAACAAAAACAAAGCAAAACAAAACAAAAATGGGTTGTGGTAGCACATACCTTTAATTCCAGCACTTGGGAGGCCGAGGCAGGCAGATCTCTGTGAGTTCAAAGCCAGCCTGGTCTACAAAGGAAGTTCGAGTCCAGCTGGGGCTACAGGGAGACCCCTTCTCAAAAAAACCAAAAAAAAAAAAAAAAAAAAAAAAAAAAAAAAAAGATAATATGAGGGCTGGGGATGTACTTTGGTTGACAGAGTACTCGTCTAGCATACACAAAGTCCTGGGTTTGATCCCCAGCAGTGCATAAACTGGGCATGGTACTGCATGCCTATCATGCCTTCACTCAGGAGGTAGAGGCAGGAAGAACAGTAATTCAGAGTCATCCTCTGCTACATAATGAGTTCAAGGATATCCTGGGATACTTGAGATGCTTTATCAAAGCAAAACAAAATTTCCTTAACACACTGATTTTTAAAATAGCATTACTCAAAAAAAGGAGGGGACATGAAGGGGGCGGGGGATATGTTGAGGGTGCCTGGGGGTATTTTTGGGGTGCCTGGAAGGGGTAGGAGGGAGGAGTTGGGGTTACATCTGATCAAGATGCATTGTTTACATGTATGTAGTGTCAAAGCATAAATAAAAGACTCCATTGAAACTAACAGTTTTATTGTTATACAATCCAAATACCATAAAGTTCACTCTTTTAGTGCTTGTAACTCAGTGGTTTTTAGTACATTCACAAGGTGGTGCGGCCATCACTTCTAACTCCAGAAAATTCCACCACTCCACAAAGAGGCCTTCCCTCATTAGCACTGCTTCATCCTCTGCTCCCCCCGCCCTCAGTACCCTCTGATCTGCTGCCTGTCTGTACAGATTTCCCTGTTCTGGACATTTCAAACAACTGCAATCACAGCATGTGACCGCTTGTCTTCCTTTACTGAGCACAAGGTTTTCAGGCTTATCCATGCCATAGTGGCTGTGAGCACCTACTTCCTTCCCATGAACAATATCTGGGATA
>NW_008330576.1:4290256-4291068 GCF_000622305.1 Nannospalax galili
GAACTCACAGAGATCCACCTGCCTCTGCCTCCCAAGTGCTAGGATTACAGGCGTAGGCCACCATGCCCAGCACACATTGATTTTTAAGTTTTTATTTATATTTATTGTGTACCTGTGTCCGTGGTGTGGGGGGCTCATTTGTGGAAGTCAGAGGACAATTTGTAGGAGTCAGTTCTCCGCTTCTGCCATGTGGGATTCAACTCGGTTTACCACAAGAGCCTTTACCTGCTGAGCCATAATACTGGCCTAAAGCTGGCTTTTAAACATTAGCACACATTGATTTTTAAGTTTTTATTTATATTTATTGTGTACCTGTGTCCGTGGTGTGGGGGGCTCATTTGTGGAAGTCAGAGGACAATTTGTAGGAGTCAGTTCTCCGCTTCTGCCATGTGGGATTCAACTCGGTTTACCACAAGAGCCTTTACCTGCTGAGCCATAATACTGGCCTAAAGCTGGCTTTTAAACATTTTTTAAAAAGATTTATTCTTGTAGCCTGGCATGGTAGCACATGCCTTCAATCCCAGCATTTGGTCAGCCTGGTCTACACAGGAAGTTCCAGGCCAACTGGGGTTACAGAAAGACTCTGTCTCTCTGTCTCTGTCTCTGTCTCTCTCTTTCTCTCTCTCTCTCTATATATAATATTACACAACTTATATGTTTTTTAAATTTTGTTTTTTATTTATTATTTTTATTTTATGTATATACGTGTATTGCCTGCATGTAGGTAGGTGCACCCGTGTCCTGCAATGCCCACAGAGGTCAGAAGAGGCTGTTGGATCCCCTGGGACTGGAGTCACAGACAGTTGACAGTT
>NW_008330576.1:4291198-4296424 GCF_000622305.1 Nannospalax galili
TTAAATTATGTGGACGTGTATATGTTTGTGTGGAGAGTGCAGGTGCCCAGGAAAGCTAGAAGAAGGTGTAGGAACCCCTGGAGCTGGAGTTACAGGTGACTGGAGCCACCAAACTCAGGTTCTCTCCAGCCCTGTGGTTTTTTATGTTATTTTTGTTTTTTGTTGTTGTTTGGTTGGTTTTTTGTTTTTATTTTTTGAGATAATATCTCACTATGTAGCTTTGGCTAGCTTGGAGCTTTCTATGTAGATTAGGCAGGCCTTGAACTCAGAGATCCACCTGCCTCTGCCTTCCAGGGTGCTGGGATCAAAGGCTTGTGCCTTCACACTCAGCGGTTTTTTAAGACACATGCTCCAGGGCTGGAGAGACGACTCAGTCATTAAGAGCACCGCAGTTGCAGTGGATTGGGGTCCCGTTTCCACCAGAATCTACGTGGAGGCTAACAACTCTCTGTAACTCCGGTTCCAGGGGATCCAACGTCCTCTTCTGGCCCCCATGGGCATTGCATGCACATGGTACACTTACATACACGCAGGCAAAATACTCATACGCATAAAATAAAAATAAATAAAAGCACATGCTCATAGAATATTTATAAAACAAAAATGAAACAAAAATGTTTTGAGGGCTGGGGGTGTGACTCCATGGTAGAACGCTTGCTTAGCATGCATGATGTTCTGGGCTCCGTTCCCAGCACTACCAAAGTAAAAAGTATTAAGTTGTGCAGTGTCACTACCTAAAGTGATTCTCACTGCACTGGTTCTAGTGGCCACATGTGACTCTGCCTACAAGCAGCTTGTCCCCATGGGGGATACTCAGCAAGTGCCTATCAAACAAGCAAATATAATTGGCATCTTTTTTTTCCAAACATAGAATTATTTAATTTGACCTTATGAGGCACACATTATATCTAAAATCTTATGTCCTGTTTTGTTTTGGTCCGGAGCACAAGGCTTTAGCTCCCTGAATGACATAGGATAAGCAAGTGCTTAAGAGTCCCAGGGACTGGAGAGATGGCTCAGAGGTTAAGAACACTTGCTATTCTTCCAGAGAACCTGGGTTCTATTCCCAGAACCCACATGGTGGCTAACAAGCATCTGTAACTCCAGTTCCAGGGGATCCGGTGTCCTCTTCTGACCTCTGCGGGCACTGCATAACATGAGTGCACTTTCATATATGGAAGCAATACACTCATACACTTACAAATAAAAATAATAAAATATTTAAAAACAAAGATTCCTCACAGCCTCTGCTGAGGGGAGCGCTCCAGGCCTGGAAATCACTATGGCCCCAGTCCCCACTAACCCTAACAGACTGTTTCCAGGGTGTACCAGAAAGTCCCTTTCCCCCGGGAACCTTGGCTCTAGAGTGATGGGGAGTGATGGGAACACATTCCATCTTGCTGCTTGAAATGATGACAGTGATAATAATTACACTCAGATGTGTCGGGTGCTGAGCTAATGCTTTGCAGGAAAGCCTTCGAGTCACACTGAAGGTCTCCTGGAGATGACACAGGTATAGGACGGAATATGGCACAGGAAGGATACCCACAGCACTGAGCACACCACTTAGTGCATACCAGATGACAGGGCCCTGGCTGTCTAAGAGTCCCCTGTAAACCCCAAGGATCTACATCTCCCTCCTTCAGGATACAAAGGGTTTTTATTTCCACTTAGTATGAGTGCAGCCTGCCTGGCTTCTGTTGTTTTTCCAGCAGGCTTAGTCCAAATTGTTTGAGCCTGTCACTGGAAGGACCAGCTCATTCAGCTAAAGATGTGCCTGTGTGAACACAAGGTGCTTTTTAGACAACTGAGGCCTTCTGTTCACCTGGCTCAGAGTTCACATGAGAAAGTGAATGGGTTACATGATCCATCACTTGGTGGGCATCATTTACCTGTGGCAGCAGAGGTGACCTCAGGGTCCCAGATTAGGAGCTGGAAGAGATACAAAAAGTGTCCTTCACTAAAGGATGGAAGTGGGGAGATCTCTTAGATGATACACAAAGGGCTAGAGAGATGACTCAGCAGTTAAGAGCACAAGCTACTCTTGGAGAGGACCCGGGATCAGATCCCAGAATCCACATGGTTCCAGGGGATCAGATACCCTCTTCTGGCCTCTGTGGGCATTGTACACATGGGTGCATTTACATACATTCAGGCAAAACATTCATATGCATAAAATAAAGTAATTAATTTAATTAAAAAACAACAACCACAACAACAAAATATAGAACGAATGATGTAGGAAAAGAACTGACAGGAGAATATGAAAGGACCCTACATATGAACAGTTTTAAAAAGTACAATTTGCTCATGAAAGGAAAGTTACTATAACACTGTGTTCTAGCTGTGATGTTGAGCAGAATAAGAAAATGCTGGGAGACTTGACCAGGGGGCAGAGCAAGCTAGCAAAAAGAGCACGATTTTCTAACAAAGCCACTCCCCTGGCTATCCAGTAGTCCATTAATCCCTGAGTGATTAAACGATTTGTAAACCAGAGCCCTCAGGATCCAGTCCCATCCAGAAAGTGCCAGTCTTCCTGCTGCACTGGGGACTAGGTTTCCCCGTGAGGCCACCAGCGTTTGACTTGTGGAGTGAAGCTGACACATCAGCCCCAGGCAGGCCTCTGTGGGAGTCTCCAGTGGGAGTGGAGTCCACTGATCCACCAGGAACTAAACTGTAGGTGCTAGGGAGGGGCCAGTCTCAGAATGAGGCTCTCTGACTTTGAGCTCATTACCCTGGGGCTGAGGTGGGGGGTGTGTCCTTCCAGCATGCAGGGTGATGGTAACCAATTCCTCCTATCAACATGTGCATATAGATTAGAGACCGAACATATAGATTAGAGACCGAACACACAAAGTTCTTCTGCCACCCAACCTGGTCTCAGTCAGATGCCAGGTTGTGAGGTGTGTCCTGCCAACCTCCCACAGGTCCTGACCAGCACCTTCTGGCCCAGGGTAGTCCAGGTCCCATCCCTCAGCTCACCTGAGGTCCCACAAAAACCTCATGAAGTAGGACGTTGACTCTGTGTTCTAGAGGTGATGAAGCCAGGCTCTGTGATACTGGATTCATCACCACCCTGGTCACATGCTGGCACCCAGAGAACAGATGCAAGCTGAGGGCATGGCTCTGGGCCAGACCCAGTAGTCACCCAGCTCTTTGGGCCTCGCCAGTTGGGGAGATGAACTCTGACAAGCCAGGGCTGCTCAAGGATGGCCAGCAGAGTGAGGCAAGGCTCCCAATATAGCAGCTCCCCAGGATTCTGCACTGCTAGCCAAAGTAGGATGGGCCACAGGGTTTTTCGTTTGTTTGTATGTTTCTGTTTTTCTCAACTTTTATTTTGAAAAGTTTCAAACACACAAGAAAATTTACAAGGGGCTAGAGAGCCCTTATGAGCTCTTGCAAAGTGCTAAAAATAAAATCTGAGGTCCAAGGATCCCACACAAACAGGAATAGCAACAGCTGAAATTCAGTGTATTGTCCTATAGTTCTTCTCTGAGACCACTTCTGGTCCTTTTTAAAGATTTGGTGTGTGTGTGTGTGTGTGTGTGTGTGTGTGTGTGTGTCTGTGTGTGTGTGTCTGTGTGTCTGTGTGAGTCTGTGTCTGTGTTTCTCCGTGTGTATGTATCTACGTTGTCAGACTAGTAAAACTTACATTGTGCATGGGTGGACAGGATGCAAGTTACTGGGTGATCGAGGCTTGCACTAAGGTTCTAGAAAAGAGCCTATGAGACTAGATAATGTGCTGGATTCCCTCCAAGGGGCTCCTGAATGGGCTAAGTGTGAAGGTGTTGAGGTGAAGCCTGAGCTACAGTGGAGGCTCTAGATGTTGGAGGTGTCAGGTACATGAGACATCTACTGAGGAAAATTACAAGCACCGAGTGGAGGTAGCCCAAGAAAAGCTTCTGAAACCATGAGCCAAATAAAGTTTTCTTCCCATAAGTTCTCCATTGACATTGTGTCGCAACAAGGAGAAAAGTGAGCAACGTACTTTGTAAGGCGATTGGGCGGTATCTGTCTTCTTGTGCCACTTCACCAGAGTTGCAGTTCAGCCCTCAAGAGGCTTCTCAGGTAGCCTTCCTCCCAAACATTCAAAAGGGTGAGGTGAGCTGATAACATGGAAAGATAGAAGGGGCGGAGGAAAGGCAGAGGCAGGGGTAGCAGAGCACCTGTGACAGCAGAGAAGGCACAGAAGCAGCAGGGAGCTGGCTGCTTGGCAGCTGAAGAAGAGGGGAGCTGCGCACTGGTCAGCCTGAGTTGCTGCTTCATCAGCTGCAGAAGAGGTAAAGCCACAGAACAGGATCTGTCAAGGGCTGAGGAATCTTGCTACCTAGGCCCACCCAGAAGAGTCCATGCCTAGGGTTGAGGAATCTTGACTTTTGTGGCCCACTTAACAGTGGTAGCACTTGTAAGGCTACCTGAGGCTTTCACGACCGTTAGAACAGAAGACTGCTACTGTTTCTGCTTGTCTGATGCTTCTGCCAAAGCCACCAAAGACCAGCACTTGAATTGCTTCTGTGCCCTCCCACCAATCCTATCCAGGAAGAGTTAAGGGAGCATAGATAGCTGTTTGATAACATCGCTAACCTGAAGACCAAACTGTTAACACATGGGCTTGGGGGAAATAGTTATTTAACCTGTAACAAGACCCATTTCTTCAAATAATTTTGTCTCCCACTCCTCCTCTTTAGAGGCTACTGTTGTTGGTATTTAGGCTGCTAAAGGTTTATTGTGGATTACTAATGATCTGTCCCTTGTTTTCAGCCTCTACTTTGAGTAGTCTCTGTTGCTTTGTCTTCAACATGTCTCATTTGCTGATAATTCCCTTCAATGTATTTGCTTTCATTTTAGCCCCTCCAATAATCTTTTTTGAATTTCTTTTTTGAGACAATGGTTCTTATAGTGTAGTCCCAGCTGATTTAGATCCTGCTGTGTAGACCAGGCTGCCCTCAGTCTCACTGAGATCCACCTGCCTCTTCCTGAGTACTGAGATTAAAGGCGTGTGCCACCATGCCTGACCAAGACCTATAATAACCTTATTTCTTAAAATTTAATTTGGGTCATTTTTCTGTTGCAGATGTCTCTACTTAACATACTTAACCTCTACCTTCTTGAACACTTGAAATACAGTGACAATTAACTAGTGTCCTTGTTTCCTACGTCTATTGTATGCATAATCCCTGATTTATTTTCAGTTGATTTCTATTTCTTCTCATTCTAGTTTATTCT
>NW_008330576.1:4297268-4300901 GCF_000622305.1 Nannospalax galili
GCTGATGGAGAACCACAGCTTTGTTCTGACAGATATGACCACAACTTCATACTGATGTGTAAAAACACAGGTTCACAGGGTACCTCCAGTTCCAATCTAGTACCGCAGAGCACCATATAGCCTTTCTACTTTCTTCAGTTCAGTTCTTTATCCACTAAAGAACCTCTGACTGTGTATCTGCTCCTTTGCTCAGTCCTAAAATATGCATGCAATAGTTTGGGGTACCACTTCTCCAACATTTGTTGAGTTTATTTTGAGTATATGAAAATAGCTCTCTAAATGTAAAGAAAAACAAAAGGCACTATTCAAAGAGGTATTCTTAAAAGACACACTGTCAAAGAAGTGGCTTTCCTGTTGTTCTTAGGCAACTCCCCTTCCTCCTTTTTCTGCTTTGCCTAATTCCACTGCTACATTCAGTTCTCAGTTTGTATTTCTTGTTTCCTTTTGAGCAAGTAAGTGGATACAGGTATGTTTTGTCTTCTGTTCCTTCTTCACTGGCATGCAGACACATGTGCCTGCAGTGCTCACTGAATAGAAAAACAGAGACACCACAGTGGTGAATGTTGCAATCCCAGCACTTGGGAAGCTGACAGTAGAACTGTGAGGCCAAGTCCAGGCTGGGCTACACAGTGAGACCCTGTCTCAAACAAGACACATCCAATCCAATGCCCCAAACACAAGATCCACACTCGAGTCTCTATCTATACAGCGTTGTCAAACACTCTGCTGTATTAATACCTGAAAAACAACAACACCCACCCTTTGGGTTCACTAGCATTGTATGCTAAGATTAATTATAGATCAAAAATTACTTAAATCAATACATAGCTCTATAAAAAGTCCACTCTTAACTCTCATCCATACTTGATTACCATTAATAAAACATTAGCATTATGTCAATTCCTTTTTCTAAAAAAATTATTTTTCATGTGTATGAGTGTAATGATTGCATGTGTGTAAGTGCACCCATTTCAGGCAATGCTAAGGGAGGAGAAAAGAAGGCATTGGATACCCTGGAACTAGAGTTATGGACTGGTGTTAGCCATATTGGAGCAGGGATTACAACCCTATTCTCTGCAGGAGCAGACAGTGCTCTTAACAGATTAGCCATCTCTCCAGCTCCCATCCTTTGTCAATTTCTTTCAGATACCCTGGAACTAGAGTTATGGACTGGTGTTAGCCATATTGGAGTAGGGATTACAACCCTATTCTCTGCAGGAGCAGACAGTGCTCTTAACAGATTAGCCATCTCTCCAGCTCCCATCCTTTGTCAATTTCTTTCTAAGCTCTTGGTGAAAATTTAGTAATGAAAGAGGTCATTCACTTTTCCCTTAAATTATTTGATCTCTTTAGAATGGCTTTATTATAAATTAACCAAAAATTTCAATACAGTATGAAATATCTTCAGAATTCCCTATGACAGATTAGAATCAGGATGACATGTGAGGATACCTGTGCATACTCTCCATCCTTCCCACAGGCCATTACTCTGACCTCCTCCCTCTAATGACTTTTCTCTGTCCCTTCAAATCTTTCTTGACTACAAACTTACTGATATTACTTAAAACACAAATCTCATCCTACAATCCATGGGAGAAAATAAGAAATAATCTACAAATACCTGCCATCCCTAGACAGCACTCCACTGAAAGACATTGCTCTTGATTCTATGGAAGCCAAAGCTTAGGAGTGGAGACAGACATAGGCTAGCAGTATACACACCAAGAAGACACACCAATACCCTCGGAGATACTAACATATGTATTCTACTTGAAGCTGGTGCTCCACAGTTAGAAAGAACCACCAATTCATAGTCTTTTTCTGCACATTTACAATGACCATTTAAGAAACCAGTTTACTCTGAGCTATCATTTAAAAAATGTATTTACTTATATCCTATTTGTATGTGCTTGCTTCTATATGTATATGCTTACCTGGTGCCTGTAGAGGTCAGAAGAGAGAGTCAGATCCCCTGGAACTGGAGTTACTTGTGATTGGGAGCAGACACGTGAGTCCTGAGAACTGAACCTAGTCCTCTTTTAAGAACAGCAAGTGCTTTTCACAGCTGAGGCATCTCTCCAGCTGAAGCCCTAGTTCTTTCAGTAGGTCAAAGATGTGCTTCTTTTTCCCTGCACCAATCATGTCTAGTTAGCTAGTGAAATGCACAGACAAATGCAATGTTTATTTAATTTTATTTCAATAAACGCAAGGATAGGGAGCACAGTGGTTCAAAATAGAAAATTACTGAATCTGAAGATTCCTCTTCCTCCCTTCAGCCTGGCCCTGCTCAGTCTCCCTGCCCTTCCTTGGTCATTCTGTGTTACACAGAAGAAATATCATTTCCCCTCTGGCCTAACTCTTACCTCTGGTGGAGAACCCCTCTGTTACTCAGGGTGCTGTGATAACCCCCTAATTCCTACCTCCAGAGTAGGTTCAGTGTGCTATAGGATGAAGAGTTAGCTGCCAAGGCAACTGGGAACACAATTTCCTGGGCATTTAGGTCCATGAGGAAGGACCTGGAGCTCCAGGCGACATGGCAACCACAGGACCAGACACCACTTGTCCTCAGCTTCAGTGAGGGTCAGGGATCTGAAGACCCAGCTCCACCCACTATGTTGCTGAACCTGAGAATCGTGGCCTTGCCCCAGCACAAGGGCCCTGCCCCTTATCATTCTAGTCACTGCAACAGATTCTGCCCACCTCAGCATTTTTCCATGTTCTCAGAAGACATTCTTGATCATAGCAGAAAATAGGAACTTTGAAGCCTCCAGCTGTATACTAATAACAGAAATTCCCAGAACAATATCAAAAGCATCTTGTCCCCAACAACTGCATTTACACATAACTGCTTTCTTATGGGTTTTCTTTGTGTGTCTGGGGGGGGGGGCGGTTGGCTCACCTTTCAGCCAAAGACTACTTGCTTTATTCAGTCATGCTTTCATGATTCTGATTCTGTTTTTTGTGCCTATAAAATCATCCAATGTCATTTGTTTAAAAATGACAGCTTGTCCCCAACAACGCCATTTACGCAGAACTGCTTTCTCATGGGTTTGCGTTGTGGGCCTGGGGGGGGGGGCGGTTGGCTCACCTTTCAGCCAAAGACTACTTGCTTTATTCAGTCATGCTTTCATGATTCTGATTCTGTTTTTTGTGCCCCTAAAATCATCCAATGTCATTTGTTTAAAAATGCCAACCTGAATCTGTCATCTTCCTAATTATCCCCTGGTTACAGTCCAGGTAGTGAAAAGTCTAGTTAATAAAATTGAAAACATAACCCTATAAATAATACTTGAGGATTGCAGGTACACCCAAATCTGAACTCTAATGTGGAGAGCAGTTAACAGTTTTGTTACTGTTTGGTGGTCCTAGGGATCTACTCCGTGTCAACCTAAGCAAGTATACTACCACTGAAACACACTCCACGCCACGTGGCTCATGCTCTTAAAAATAAAGTAATTTCAGACATTGTTTATTTAATGTATTGACATTTCCAGTGTATAAATTCATCATGCACTAATTCAGCTGGAAATCATTGATTCCACAAAATTAATTCAACATCCTATATACTTAGTATACTAACGGTGCTCAATAAAGGATATGTTATCCTTTTGGTCATCTGGTGGTTCAATCTAC
>NW_008330576.1:4301595-4302686 GCF_000622305.1 Nannospalax galili
TTACAAAAAGTTTCTAAGTTGCAGTTGGGAAGAACAACTGCAGAAATACTGGGCTTCCTAGAGCTTTAGTATAACAATAGTTAGGAGAGTGTATTCAGCCCAGTGGCTGTAAGTTTCCAGGAATGTAGAAACCATGTACTCCCTGAAAGTGCAGTGCAGCTCCATGGGACTGTTCTCCCTGGCTGCAGTTAGGGAGAGTCGGGGAGGGTGATGGAGGTGAAGATGCAGAAACAAAGGGTGAGCAAAGGTCAACTAGAATAGCATGGAGTCAGTTATACCACTTCAATAAATAATATACAGAGCATTAGCTGTGCATAGCCCTTTATGTCTGTGTTTTCAGATGCTCTGGAGGCTCAAGCAATATGATTGTTCAAACTACGAATTTGAAAACATCATGAACAACATACTGAGGTCCTATCTCAAAATGGTATCTACAACTTTTAAAATAGAAAGATGAGGGTGAACAACATACTGAGGTCCTATCTCAAAATGGTATCTACAGCTTTTAAAATAGAAAGATGAGGTTTATATTAACAACAGTTAGCTAAAAAATTTAGCATATTTCGTATAATTTATGAAAGTTCTTATTTTTCCCTATGCTGATGCAACCATTTTTTTAATCAGAAAGATAAAAAAATATTTCCACTCATACAAAAAACTAGGCAATATGGCACCTATCTATACTTCCAACTCCTGCTGAGGCAAGAAGGTCACTCTAGCCCAGGTGCATCTGGTAAAAAGGAAAAGAAAATATAATGAATTTTGTATTATTTGTTTCCTAGTGCTAAACTACAGCATTCTGTCAACTTGATTTAAATAAACACTGATATATTCCTAGTGTCTGTTGTCTGGAGGCTTGGCCATTTCAGCTGTGTCCTCTGCTGAGGGCCTCACAATGCTGGAATCAAGAAACCTGTTGCCTGCATACCCTCTACAGATTTCTCATTAAAGATCTGTTAAGGTTCAGATAGCCCTGCCCCCTCACCAACAAGCCCCCTGAGAAAAGGGAACCCTGTTGATAAGCACCCTGGTCTTTAGAGTCAAGAGAAGCAGACTCTTCTAAAAGGCAGTTTGCTTTTCCTTTGATCTCC
>NW_008330576.1:4304194-4305193 GCF_000622305.1 Nannospalax galili
ACAAATATATATATGGTGTGTGCATGTGTGTATGTGTGTGTGTGCATGTGCGTGTGTGTGTGTGTGTGTGTGTATAGAGGAGAACTTTAAAAAGTGTAATCTCAGCCGGGTGTGGTGCCGCATGCCTTTAATCCCAGCACTCGGGAGGCAGAGGCAGGCGATCTCTGTGAGTTCAAGGACAACCTGGTGTACAGAGTGAGTTCCAGGACAGCTGGGGCTACAGGGAGACCCTGTCTCAAAAAGACCAAAAAAAAAGTATAATCTCTCCTTATACCGTGTGGGTTCCTTGCATTGAACACACACACTGAAGGACATTTAGGGACACAAATCAGACTCGATAGAAGGTATTAGGTCTATGAGAGTGCATTAAATGAGGTTGGGGTCAGTGGGGGGAATGTGTGGATGGGGAGGGATCTAATTCCATCAAACTCCACTGTATGCAAATTAGAAATTTCAATAAAAAGAAGAGCTGTAAAAAGCTAATTGATGTAGGAGGGCCCAGCCCACTGTGGACAGAGACACCCCTGCACTGATGGGCCTTGTCTGTCTAAAAATGCTAGCTGAATATGAGCCTGGCAACAAGTCAGCAAGCAACTGTGCTTCCACTGGTTTCCCCAGTTCTGACCCTGGCTTCCCTCAATGATGGATTGTGACTGGAAGTGTAACCCAAATAGACTCTTTCATCCCATCTCCCACAACAAGAAATGTAGGTTGTACTTTGCCTTCATCATTCGTGGGCAAAGAAAACTGGGTTTTCCAGAAAGTCCTGAACTGGAGACCAGGCAAGTGAAAACCTGCTGCCACAGCCCTGCTTACTGTCATGCCTCTACAGCATGCAGAGAACAGTGTCTGACACTGGTCCCAAGCTTCCCTAGGGAGAAATTCTTCATGCGGGATCCTGGCACCAGCATGCTCCAGAGGTATGAACTCTGCCTTTATCAATGAGCCTGTTCATCTTTGCTAATTACTAGACCACACCGTAGTCACTAGAACATTATT
>NW_008330577.1:0-277 GCF_000622305.1 Nannospalax galili
GGAATGGAGATATTTTCCAAAATAGACAGAAAAAATGAGAAAGCCTAAGTACTTGATGAAGGTCTGTTTAGGTTTGTTATGATATATAAAGGATGAAACAAAAATAATATACAGATAATCTTTAAATTTCTATGGTCATAGTTTAGTCAACCAGTTTAAGGAACAAAATATATATCTTGTCAAGGTTTATCTGAGAATATTTGCTTTTTTACTCAAGCCTTATCTACATAGCACATGATAATTAAAAGTACCAGACTGGTGGAACTAACCTTATTGG
>NW_008330577.1:541-696 GCF_000622305.1 Nannospalax galili
TGGTCAAGCAGGACCTTTGACTTATCTTCACATAGATGGAACTGGTAAAAGAAAGGAGCCAGGAGCTCCTCCCAAGCCCATATGACTCCTGAGGAACAGATTCGCAAATGACCTTAAGTGTAAAAATAAACTGATTTATTTGGGCCAACTGTATG
>NW_008330578.1:0-6366 GCF_000622305.1 Nannospalax galili
TGGTGGAATAATGAAGGTTTCCATTAGCTGTGTTCTTTTTTATTTATTATTATTATTATTATTTTAAAATCCTAACAAGTGTATTGGGCTTGCTAACAGAGCATAGGGTAGGGGTTTATTTACAAAAAGGTAGGTACCCCCCATTTATGGTTGCACTGGGAAGTCCACACTCAAATACAGATCCTGTAACTTCCTGACAGCCGCACAAAATGGTGAGAGAGGTGCCTTGTGGAGTTCTTGGCTTATATATCTGTAGCCCCTCCCCCACATGCAGGTAAGGTTGACTCGGTGGGAGGGGTAACTGACTCCCCCCTCAACTCCTTGAGTGGGAAGGAGGTATGAGGACACCTCCAGGTAACACTCTACCCCTTCCTTCAGCTCTTACATTCTTTTCACCAACCTCTTCCGCAAAAGTTCCTGAGCTTTGGAGGGGGTGGTAGGTGTGGGATGATCTTCCTCCCATTGTGGCAAGGCAGTGAACTTTCGGGTCTCTGCATCATCTGTTTTCCATGGACTGTTGGCCCAATTCAGTGGGATTCCATCTACTGTAAAAACACAAACAGCAAGAAGCAAGAACATCTAAACAGTGACTGCTATAATAACTTAACCTATGGGTGTAAGCGCAAATGCTTGGATGGTACTTTAGCAGGTGCATCACATCCATCTAATAAAACTATTGCAGTGGCTTCCCCACTGGTGCCTATAACTTCCCCTGCCACAGGGGCTTGGCCTGATCTACAGTACCAGATGTGTGTTCCACCCATAGGAGTGGGCATTATATTCAATAAAAAATTTGCTGGTTGTACATACACTAGATGTACCACTATTGCTCTGGCAGGAACATCTTGTTTGGCATAGTGATAGTGCAGCACACAGGGTCCATCATTGAGCAGAATCATAGGGGACAATTCTCCCCCAGTCATCTGTGTATCACCTTCTGGCACCCTGAAAGCCACCCGTCCAGTGGCAGGGAGTTTCCAGCTTAGTCCAAGCTTGATTGCTCCCTCCTCTGTGCTCACATCATGCCATGTCTTCAGCACTAGGGTTTTACCGTCCACTTCTGGGGTACAAGCAATATTATTGGCAATGGCCTTTATTATTTTGTAAACCTCTAGGACCCCTCTGGCCAACAGCTCATAGGGGGGCAACCCACCTCTGGTACTGGGATTTTTTTACTTAACAACCGTATGGCTTCTGGAAGGGCTTTCTTCTATCTCTGTAGGGTTCTGTGCTTAAGGCTTTTTTTTTTTTTTTGGTCTTTTTGAGACAGGGTCTCCATGTAGCCCCAGCTGTCCTGGAACTCACTATGTAGACCAGGCTGGCCTTGAACTCACAGAGACCTGCCTGCCTTTGCCTCCCAAGCGCTGGGATTGAAGGTATGCACCACCACACCCAGCTTCTTAAGGCTTTTTAAAAAACTGTTTTTGGAGAATTTTTTTCCCCTTTATTTCCATAGTTCTTGGTATAGCCCTTCTTTCCACCCTCCCCTTTAACATCTTTGGGAACTACCCCCCTTTTACATATTTCTCCCTTAGTGACACATTTCTCCTACTATTCTTCTCTCTTGGGTTCCTTCTTTCCCTTTACCTCCCTGGTTCCCATCCATATTCCTGGTTCCTGCAGTCACATCAGGATATGCACTCACTTATAAGGATTTGGTGCTAGGATCCACAAATGAGAGAGAACATGTCTTTTGTTTTTCTGAGTCTGTGTTACCTCTCTTAGTATAACAGTTTCTAGATCCATCCATTTACCTGCAAATTTCATTATTTCATCTTTCTTTACTGCTTAGTAGAACTCTATTGTGTAAATTTACCACATTTTCGTTAACTACTCATCAGTTGAGGGGCACTTAGGTTGCTTCCATCTCTTAGCTATTGTGAAAAGAGCAGTAACAAACATGGTCGTACAAGTGTCTCTGCAATAGGAACAAGTCCTTTGGGCATATATCAAAGAGTGGTATAACCAGGTCATATGGTAGGTTCACTTTTAGTTTTTTAAGAGTTCTCCACACTGTTTTCCATGGGGGTTGCACGAGTTTGCAATCCCATCGGCAATGAATGAGTGTTCCCTTTTCTCCACAACCTTGCCAGCATTTGGTATCATTTGTTCTCTTGATCTTGGTCAGTCTGACTGGGGTAAGATGAAATCTTAAGATGGTTCTAATTTGCATTTCCCTAATTATTAACGATGTTGAACACTTTTAAAGATGTTTCTTAGCCATCTTTATTTCTTCAATTGAGATCTCTCTGTTTAGATCTTTCTTGATAGCAGTTCTGACTGGGGTGAGATGAGTATTCAAAGTACTTTTAATTTGCATTTGTCTTTTGAGAACTCTTTCTTCAGTTCATTTGGCCCATTTGTTGATAGTTGTGTATATGTGTTTGATTTTTGTGGTTCTTTATATGGTGCAGATATTATCCCTCTGTGAAGTATAGCTGGCAAAGATATTCTCATTATATAGGCTGTGTGTTCACTGATAGTTTCTATTGCTATGAAAAAGCCCTTTAATTTCATGCAATTCCATTTGTCAGTTCTTGGGGTTATTTCTTGTGCTATTGGAGGGGCTATTTAGAAAGTTCTTCCCTATGCCTATATCTTTTTGTTTGTTTTTGTATTTTTGAGATGGGGTCTCCTTGTAGCTCCAGCTGGCCTGGAACTCACTATGTAGACCAGGTTGGCCTCAGTCTCACAGAGATCTGCTTGCCTCTGCCTCCTGACTGCTGGGATAAAGATGTGTGCCGCCATGTGTGGCTATGCCTTTATCTTGAAGTATTTTCCCCTAACAGTTTTAGTCAATAGGGTTTAAATTCTTTTGAAAACCTGATTTTCAGGGGCTGGAGAGATGGCTCAGTGGTTAAGAACACTGGTTGTTTTTGCAGAAGACCTGGGTTTGAATCCCAGCACCCACATGGCAGCTAACAACTGTCCATAACTCCAGTCCCAGAGGATTCGACAGCCTCTTCTGTCCTCCCTGGGCATTGCATGACACGGGTGCACTTACCTACATGCAGGCAATACACGCATACACATAAAATAATAAAATAAAAAAACCCCAAAATCTAACTTTCAATTATTTTCCGTTTGTCTAGATGTCTGCTTTTGTGCTAGTATCATATTGTCTTTGTCATTATTGCTCTATAGTATAATTTGATGTCAAGTATTATAATATTCCTGGCAGTGTTTTTTTTCTTTTTTGACATTTATTAAGCGTATGCACATATATGTGCATGTATGCATGCCCATGGCACATGTGTTGGAGGTCTGGGGACAACTTGGGGGAGACAGTCCTCTCCTTTTATCATGTGTATTCTGAGGAGTGCACTCACGTTACCAGGCTTGGTGGCATCTTTACCTGCTGAACCATTTCACTAGCCCTCTGGAAGTATTTTTCCCTCCTCTGAATAATGTCACTGGAATTTTGATGGGGATTATATTGTGTCTATATAGATTGTATTCAATAATGCAGCCATTTTCATGTTACTTTTGCTGAGCCAGAACCACAGGAGGCCTTTCCTTTCTCTTACATCTTTTTCTTTCTTTTGGGTTTTATAGATTTTACTGTAGTGGCCTTTCACATCCTTAGATATGTCTCTTTTTTTTTTCTTTTTTTGAGGCTATTATGAATAGGATTATTTTTCTGATTCTGAGGGGTTCTTTTTGAGACAGGACCTTACTGTGTATTCCTGGTTGACCTGGAACTATGTAGACCAGGCTGGACTTGAAGTCACAGAGATCTGCTTGCTTCTTCTTTTTAGGTGCTGGGATTAAAAGTGTATCCTACTATGCCCAGCTTTTCCTGATATCTCAGCATTTTATTAGCATATAGAAAAAGGTATTGGTGTGTGTGTGTGCACACGTGCGTGCATTGTGTATGTGTGTGTTTGTGTGTGGTGGATTCCTGCATGTATGTGTTGGTATGCATGCATGTGTGCATAGATGCCGAGGCCAGAGGAGGATGTCAGCTGTTTTGATCTGTCACTCTCTGCCTTATTCTTTTAAGACAGGGTCTCTTACTGAGTCTGGAGCTGTGATGGTGGTCAACAAGCCTCTACCCACCCCATCTCATCTCCAAGTGCTGGGGGTAATGCTTTTTATGTAGGTGCTGGGATCCAAATTCAGGTCCTCATACTTGAGCAGCAAGTGCCCTGACTCACTGAGCCATCTCTGTAGTTCCAGTACTGATTGTTATATGATGATTTGTATCCTACTACTCTTGCTGAATTTATCAAGTTTCTGAAGAGCTTTATGGTGTAGTTTTTAGGTTATTTTAAGTATAGGATCATATCATCTATAAATATAATTTGACTTTCCCGTTTTTATTCCTTTTAATTCTTTCTCTTGTCTTGTTCTAGGCAAGACTTTAAACAGTATACTGAATAAGAGTGGAGAGAATAGACAACCTTGTCGTATTCCTAATTTTAGAGGAAATTATTTTGAAATTTTAACCTTTTTCTTGAGGTATGTTCCTTCCTTGTATTCCTAATTTCTTCAGTATTTTTATCATGCAGTGAGGCTGAATTTTGTCTAAGAGTTTTTCTGCATCACATGATTTTTGTTCTTGCTGTATTTGTTATTTGCATATGCTGAAACATCCCTGCATCCTTGAAGTCAACTTGATCATACTATATGATCTCTTTAATGTGTTGCTTAATTTCGTTTGTATTTTATTTTTATTTTTTATTTTTTGTATAAAGTAATTTATTGATCTTGTGGGGGAATTTGATACATCACTATTACAACTGCGCCATTAACCTTGTAGCTTCATCAACATTAGCTGGTTCACTTTCATGGTGCTGCTGCTGAGGAACCAGCTCTTTCTGCACAGGTTTAAGAGAAAGGCTTTTTGAAAAGTTTGCAAGTTCCTTCTATATATTTACAAAAGCTCTGTTCACTCTGTTGACTTTTTCATCATTCATAATGTTTATTTTTTGAAGATTAGTAGTAACTGGTTTTGCTTTGTTTTTGGCCTTGAAGTTTTTTTGACTGGCTAAATGAAATACATTCCTGGACTTCTGCCCTTTTGATTTGTTCTTGGCCATTGTCTTGGGAACCACTCACAGATGCTCAGGATCCAAGTGATGCCATCTGCAAACACAGGGCACTGTAAATGTTTTATTAAGGGTTTATTTTGTTTGTGTTCCTGAAGGAAATTGGTTTCTAGGTTTTTTTGTTGAGAGTTCCTCCTGGTTTTCAGATCAGGTTAATACTGCTTCATAGAATGAGTTTGGTAGCATTCTTTTTCTCTTTTGTAGAATTGTTTGAGGAACATTGGTGTGTTGGTGTGATTCTTTTTTTTAATGGTCTGGTAAAATGCTGGTGGAATTGCTCCAGATCTTGGTTTTATTGTTGGGAGCATTTTTTTTTTTTTTTTTTTGGTCAGTCTTGGAGGTTGAACCCAGTCTTGTTTGCACATGCTAGGGAAGGACTTAACCATTGAACTTAACCCCCTTAGTCTTTTGAGACTCTATTCAGACTTTAATTTTTTTCTTTTTTTTTTTTTGACACAATATCTCACTATGTAGTCACGACTAACCTGGCTATTATTATGTAGACCAGGCTGGTCTTGAGCTCATAGAGCTCCATCTGCCTCTGCCTCCTGAACACTGGGATTAAAGGCATGTGATATCATGCCTGGCCATTTATTAAGACTTTAATCCAGGATAGCTGGGGCTACAAGGAGACCCTGTCTCAAAAAGACCAAAAAAAATTTTTTTTATTGTTTTATGTGTAGGAGTGTATTGCCCGCATGTATATAAGTGCACCTGGGTTGTACAAAGTCCGTGGAGGTCAGAAGAGGGTGTTGGATTCTTTGGAACTGGAATTATGGACAGTTGTTAGCCGCTGTGTGGGTGCTGGGAACCTAATCTGCGTCCTCTGCAAGAGCAGCCAGTGCTCTTAACCACTGAACCATCATCTCTCCAGCACCAAGACTTTAATTTTGCTTGTGGTAGATCTGTTTAGGTTACCAACATTTTCTTGGTTCAGTTTTAGTAGGTCTTACTTGTCTGGAAATATATCCATTTCTTTTTTTAATTTATCAAAATACAAGTTTTCAAAATATTCTCCTATAATAATTTGGGTTTCATTGGTGTTAAGGTTCAGATAGCCCTGCCCCCTTGCCAACAGGATCCCAAGGACTTCTCATGCTCCTGAGAAAAGGGAACCTAGCTGATAAAGCACCTTGGTCTTTGAAATCAAGAGAAGCAGACTTTTCTCCACTGTTTGGCCAACACAGCAGGCTTCCCCTTTAATCTCTAAAGAGGACAGGTTTTAACAGTCCCGCTCTCCCACTCCCCCCCACCAACTTTAAAAAAAAATACATCTTCCCGCCTTCTGCAGGAAGCAGAAGCCTCCCTTTTAAAA
>NW_008330578.1:6622-7362 GCF_000622305.1 Nannospalax galili
ACACTCTGCCTTGCCTACTTCTTTTGATCTCCTTTCCCACTGATTTTCACCACTCCAGGCCAGCACTGTGGTCTCTGTGATGGACCTGCTTCATCCGTTCCCTATCTCGGTTCCCCCACCGGCCGCTCACCACCGCCATTCCCCCCACCCCTTGGCCATGGGCCTGCAAGCTCTGCTGTCTTCCATCCTTTTTCCTCTCTTTCTCCTCTTCCACTGCCTTTCTTCCTCACTTTACTTGGGATGATTTCTGATACTGTTCAATTCAACACATACAAATGCTCTGTATCCTTCTCTCTTTCCCCCTCCCATACTAAAGCTTTCTACTCCCTGCTGTGTGCCTGCCTGCCAGCCCGCCATGTGTCTGACCTCCCATACATGCTTTAAACCTGCAGGACCCCAAGGCTTTTTTTTCCTTCCTGCTATTCACCCCCTCCAGGCAGCTGCCAAGATTGCCAGCTCGCCTGCCCTGGAAGTATTTTTCTTTAACATTCTAATGAAATGATAAGTTTCCAGCTGGGCCCATTCTTAAATTCTCTTATAAATTTGGCTAAAAACCCTTTAGGGGACCCTTTCTCCCAACTTTGACCCAACTAGCCTAAACCAGCTGGACAACTTTGCTAAACATTTAAACTTTCAGGTGGCTTGCCCCATTGACAAAGAAAAAACATTTTAAAAGCCTTTCTTCTCCTAAAATTTTTCTCAGGCAAAGGGGCTCAAACTTTGATGTTAGGGCCTCTTGG
>NW_008330578.1:7638-9012 GCF_000622305.1 Nannospalax galili
TGCATCACATATACATATATATCTGAGGGTACTTTCTTCTTTAATATCAAGCCTAATCTACTGGTACCAGGGGTGCCTAGGATTCTCTTACAATTTATTTTTTGTTTTTGTTTCTTGATGTTGTAGAATAAACAATGCATTTCTAGTTCAAACTAAGGTAATAATGCCAAATCTACACAATGGGAGTTTAAATTTTTAGCATCATTTAGGGCCTGTTTCTAAAGGGGATTACTTTGAGTTTTAACTTCTTCTATGGTATATTTACTGTTTTTTAAAGATGATTGTTTTAAGTTTTTACATTGACATAATTATGGATATTTTAAAAGGAGTTAATTTTAGGTTTTGACATTGTTTGAATGACATCTTTATCTGGTATTTTTAAAGAAATTATTTTGGATTTTAACATCTTTTATATGGTATTTGCTAATTTCTAAAAATGACTATTTTAAATTCCTACTGTTTTACATAGTATATTTTCTAGTTTCTAAAGGGAACTTAAAGTTTTTCTAGCCATTTGCCTTCAAGGTGCAAAGGGAGCTGACACTTTGTGATGACTAGACCTGTGAAGCAGATGAAAATTTGCTGTACTCCAGGGCCAAAACCTTACAAGAGACAAGCTACTACCAACACATAGTTACAATAAGGAGAGGTAAAAAGTAGTAGTCTACTTGAATGAGAGGCTTGAGACACCATCTCTACTGGTCTTAACTCCTTCCCTTTCTACATTGTGATTCTAAGCCTGTTTTTCTCTGAAATAGAGTTATTTCCCTCTCTGATACTAAGATGCTTTGTTTGCTTATGTTCCTGCCCCTTCATTCCCTGAGTTCTTTCTAGTTATAATGTCAGGGTAATATTAATTATATTGGTAAATTGTCACGTGCTGTTTGAGCTCACTGAGACGCTGACTCTGAAGATGGGATTGGCCTTCCCACTTCAGACTTAAGCCTATTATCTCAAAATGTGTTATCCAAGAGTTTTCCAGGTTCAAGCTGGCCCCTTGACCCTGTGACAAGGAGGAGAACAACAAAACAGCCTAAGAGTAAAGGCACTATGCAGTTGAGAACTGCTAAGGTGTAAATTAATTTCAACAGAGGGTATTACTGACTATAATAAAACTAGCTAATGGAATTATTTTCAGTACTATTTACATTTTATTTATTCTTAACCTAATCTGTTAATGTTTCCTTTTGTCCTTCCTATCTCCTCTGATTTATGTTCTTAGATTGACAAGGTTTTATTAACTTCCTTCAGTTATTTAGCTCTTAAAAAGGAAAAAGATGCTACCTCAAATCTATATGGAAACTTATCTCTTTCTTTAGGCCACTAATTGCCTGTACAAAATGACATCTAAGCTGGTTTGGTAAAATCCTCTGT
>NW_008330578.1:9236-11522 GCF_000622305.1 Nannospalax galili
TATTCTCTCTTTAATCTGCAACATGGTTCCTGGTACTAAAATAAATTAACTTTACCTCTCCCCCCCACCGCCCTCTCTTTCACCACCACCCTTCTGGGCTCTACTAAACCACCACCCTTCTGGGGCTCATCTTCCCTCAGCCTCTACTAAATAAACCTCAGGATCAACTTGTTCCACAAACTTCCCTCCCTTCTGGTTCACTTTTCTCCCATCCCATTCCTTGTACTTTGTCTCCATCTACTGTCTGGTCACTTCATGCTCTCATTGCAGGGTTTTCCGCTCCTCTCGCTTGCTTCGAAATCACACGTGTGTTGGAAACCCCTTTCCTTTCTCTGGATATAGGATGCTATTTCCAGAGATAGGAACACACACTACTTCCTGTCCAGGACAGGATCTCGCCTTTCCTCTCCCTGATGATCTAATTGTGGGATGTTGCCTTCTGGGACTTGGAAATAACTCGAAAATAATAACTAGAACCCAAGCAACAAAAAAAGGACACTTTGTTTTGATGCCTGGTTCTCCTCGCTCTCGTATTGCATGACCAATGCCAAACCCCTTTTCCTCCTATTCCTGCCCCGTCTCTCTCTCTTCCTCATCGGCTCGCTTTCCTGCCCAGGCTCATGATCCTGCTTCCACTCCCTATGGAGAGAGGATTTTGTCTCCCATCTTCTTGGTTCTGTCTCTACCTCCTACCCGCTTGCTGGGTTCTTTCTCTATCTCCTCTTCACTCTGTACTTACTCTGTCACTATGGAAAACACCCACTCAAAGTCTCGGGGTCTCACATCTCTTGCTTGTCTTCTTAAATCCTTAAAACAACTAAAACTTTTGGATACAATCAGGCCAAAACGCCTGAAGTTCCTGTGACCCACTGCCTGGCCTCAGTACGAGTTAGAAAATAACTCTGTTTGGCCAGACACTGAAACCTTAGACTTCAATATTTTGAGAAATTTAGAAAATTTCTGCCATTGTAAAGGCAAACGGTCTGAATTACCATACAGCCAAGCTTCCTTTGATCTCCGTACTAATCCCTTCCTCTGGGTCCCATGTTCTTCCCATCAGGTTCTTCTCGCTAAGACAGTTTCACGGGATAACAGCTCACCAGGGGCCTCCCTTCCCCCTGCCCCCTCACCCCTCCACCTCAGCTTTTGATCCTATCATAGCCGATAAACTGCCTCCAATTAGGAGATTGGGACCCATCCCCAACCTCCTCCTGCTCCCCAGCCTGAGGCACAGCCAAGTCCCCCCCTTGCTCTCCCCTTGCTATACTCTCCCTGCCTCCCATTCCAGGGCCCAACCCAGCTCTCCTCCTTTCTCCAACTTGAACTCCCTCTCCATACCATCTCCCCTCTCCAGTGCCACTCTAAGTCCATCACCCACTCTCTTTCCACTAACTCTCCTCTACTTAAGGATAACCAAAACCTTAAACACCTCCTTGCCAAATATTTCCTAGTCTCCCCTATTCTGGCTTCTAGCTCAAATAACCCATTTATCCCTCCTGTATCTAACTTTACTTTGATTCCAGACCCTGCTTCCAAAACCCCTGCCCCTCCATCCCCTCAGGGACAGGACACCCTTCCCATCTCTCCCACTCCAACAGTTACAAAGTCTAAACAGGGTTATAGCACAGTTTTCCCTAATTGATTATGCTGGAGGTTGTAAACGTCAATTCGATAATGTTTAACTATGTACCAATTGATTTTTCCTACCTAAAGCAAGGTTTTCATAGACCACTCACTAAACTACATAAGGTAAAAGATTTACCTAAAAACTTATAAAACACAATATGTACATGGGTAATATTAACTTATTACATTATCTTATGTATATAATTTAGATTCCATGTTCTTTTAATAAGATGATGCTAAACACTACGTTCTTCCAAGTCAAACTACCGTTTTCATGACTTCAGCTGTGTCCAGTAACAAAAGATCATCACAACTGGACTTGTGGACTCAAGTATGTAATTAAAGGAGGAGGGGTAAACAGGGTCATTGGACCCTCACCTGAGTATCCAGCTGCTCTTCCCAGACAACTGTGTGTAATTTGACCCTAATCACCCTTTGCCTCTGTCGGGAGCAATAGCAAGGCCTGATTCCTGGCAAAGCTGTTTTTCAGACATCAAGGCTGACCTGGTTTGAGATTAACCAGATGACTATACTTGAAAGCCTCATGAAAACATGTTATTCTAGCTCGGGCACTTACCACTCGAGAGACTCCCTCATTTCTCATGGAACTGCCTAAGAAACTTTTTGTATCACATTGTAATCATGCAAGCGTAACCTCTT
>NW_008330578.1:12381-20392 GCF_000622305.1 Nannospalax galili
GGTCTTAAACACCCAAAAGGAAAGTATAACCAAAGAGTAAAGTCATCAGTATATTTCTTTAAGAGTTCGAGGGATTACACTTCCCAGACATTAGGCTTAAGTCCAGTTCTTATGTTATTTAGACAATTATGTCTCATTGATGATTTTGTTCCTAATAAGATGTTACTCAGATGTAAGACTTCAAATCTTGGTCTACAGTACTGTAGTGCCCACTTACAGCTAAGAGAGGCAACCCACTATTATTCTAGCCTAAAAAATAAAATGATGGCTAAATTTGTTTTCTCTCCCTATCTAGAAGCCTTTGAGAGGTAACTGACACTGATTCTAGCCCCTCCCTACAGCTATCAGAATGCCTGAAAACAAATCCTGAGTCCATCACTCTCGAATTCAGCCCTGGCAGAGGAGAAAAAAAAAATGAGCTGTTACCTTGGTGCTAACCATTGCTCCTTGCCTCTTCAGATATTTTCAGGACCAAATCCAAAAACTAACTCTTACTAATTTTAATCAGTTGTTACTTTCCTTCCCGTCACATGTATATGAGCACCTGTCAACCATCGAGGACCCTGTTCAGATGTACTGAGAGACAACCCCTGCTGCCTAGTGGACCCCTAATCCAGCCTACCCCGCCCCCACATCGACCCTGTCCAGTAGGAAGTAGCAAGACGACAACGGCGCCCCCTATCCTATAACACAAAAGGCTGGAATGTTAAGGTTCAGATAGCCATGCCCCCTCGCCAACAGGATCCCAAGGATCTCATGCTCCTGAGAAAAGGGAACCTAGCTGATAAAGCACCTTGGTCTTTGAAGTCAAGAGAAGCAGACTTTTCTCCACTGTTTGGCCAACACAGCAGGCTTCCCCTTTGATCTCTAAAGAGGACAGGTTTTAACAGTCCTGCTCTCCCACCCCACCCCCCAGCTTAAAAAAAGTACATCTTCCCGCCTTCTGCAGGAAGCAGAAGCCTCCCTTTTAAAAGACCCCAGCTCAAGACCTGGGCAGACATTTTCCCTGCCCGGAAGGGAATCTGTCCCATGTGTTCCTTTGCTAATAAACGCTATTTTGATGGAGTTTTAGCTGGGCCTTGGTGCCTCATCATCCATTCGCTCGTTCTCCGCCAACTTTTTACCTATCAATTGGCATCTGTTGCAATATATCTTTCATTTTGCTACTTGGATAAAGGCTTGAACCTTTTCAAAAAAATCTTTTATTTTTTGTATTGTTAGTCTCCAGTAATTTCTGTTGTAATATTTATTCTTTTTGTCTAGCTATTTTAGCTTTGACTTGCTCTTATTTTTCTAATATCTTGAGGTATATCATTAGGTTATTTTGTGGGAGCTCTCTGATGTTTTTAAATGTAGATATTCGTAGTTGTAAACTGTGTTTGCTATATCTCAAAAGTTCTAGCATGCTGCGCTTTTATTTTCATTTGGTTTTATTTTTTGTTTTCCCTTTGATTTCTTCAATGACACACTGTTCATTCAGAAGTGTGTTATTTAATTGCCACATAGTTAATTTTCATAGTTTTTTTGATGTGGATTTTTAGTTTTATTACAGCTTTATTTTTATTAGTTTTATTTTTAGTTTTATTTATTATGATCTGATAACATACAAGAACTTATTTCAATTTTTTGTGTTAATATTTGTTTTATAATATAAAACACAATCTATTTTAGAGAAGGTTCCATGGGCTACTGAGAAAGTGAACATTCTACAGGTGTTCAATAGAATAGTCTGTAGGTGTCTGTTAAATTCATTTGATTTGTGGTGCAGTTTAATCCGAAGTTTATTGATTTTTTTTTCCATGAATGATCTCACTGTTGGTAGAATGGAGCATTGAAGACAACTACTGTTACTGTATTGGACCTGTCTTTCCTTTTCAGTCAGTGTTTTATGAAGTTGGGTACACTAATGTTCAATCTATGTGTCTTTATAATCATATTTTTTGATGAATTATTCACTTTTAATATATAAGGATCTTTATCTCTTTTGATTTTGAGCTCCGAATTGTCAGATATTTGTGTAACAACTTATGGATATTTTTAGATTCCCTTCGTTTAGAATATCATTTCCCTCTGTTCTAGTTTGTTTCTCCATTTCTGTGACAAAACACTCTGGCCACTACCAACTTGGGGAGGAAAGAGTTTATTTGTCTTTTATCTCCCAAATCATAGTTCATCAGGGAGCCCAAGGTCTGAGCTCAGGACAGGGGAACATGGAGGTAGGAGCTGAAGCATAGGTCATGGAGGAATACTGCTTACTGGCATGCTCCCCTGGCCTGTGCTCAGTCTGCTTTCTTATACAGCATAGGCCCACCTGCCCAGGGGTGGCATCACCCACAGTGGGCTGGGCCCTCCTACATCACTCAACAATCAAGAGAATACCTCACAGACATGGCCACAGGTCAGTCCAATGGAGGAAATTCCTCAATTGACTCTCCCACTACCCAGGTGTGTCAACATTAAAGCTATTCAGCACACTTGACCTGTTGTCAACTTGACACACAAACATCACTATTAAATCACCTTTCCATTTCTTGTTCCTAAGACATGTTAACATTAATATCACAACATAAGGCAGTACAACCTTGAAAGTCCCACAGTCCTTAAAAAATCCAAACACCCAAAAGTCTATAGTCTCTTTTAAAAAAGTCTCTTAACTGTGGGCTTCTGTAAAATCCAAAACAAGTATTGTCTTATTTCAAAGGGAAGAATTGGGCACACCTAAGTAAAACCAAAGTCCAGCAAAGTAGCTCAAGGCTGGACATCTGGGATTTACTCATGGTCTTCTGGGCTCCAAAGGGTTCTGGAAGTTCCACCTCTCTGACTCTGCTGTTCATAGCACTCAGCTTGTCTTGCAGACCCAGGCTGGCTCCATTCCACACCTGCCACTGCCCTTGGTGGTCATCCCATGGTCTTGGCATCTCCAAAAAGCTGGGGTTGCCACTGAAACTGAGGCTACACCTTCACCAATGGTCTCTTCTTGCCTCTTGGGGTGCAAAGCCTCAGATTCTCTCCATGACCCTTCAATCCTGGGGTCCTCACTACAACTGAAGCTGTTCTTTTACCTATGGCCTTTCTTGGCCTCTCAGAGTACCAAGTCTCAGCTGCTCTCTGTGACCCCTTCATGCTTTCAACACCAGAACCATGCAGGAGACTCTTACACATTACCAAGTCCTGCTTCCAGCTAGAGATGGAGGCTCAGGCCCCCTCTCAACTACAGCTTCTGTGGGCAGACCCTGAGGAAATACCTCCCAGAAGATTTTACTACAGTGATGCTGGTCTCTTGTTACTTACAGCTGATTTTTCAGTCCCAGCTAACCAGCATCAATTGTCCCAGTAAGCAAAGCTTTTAAACTTCAGGTTCTGTTCTCTTCTTAATCACAGCTGATTCTTCAGCTCCAGCCAACCAGAACCCACAGATTCTCAATTCAAAATATCACACAAAGCCCTCATAATCGCTACTTCCCTTTGAAACTTCACAAATTAGGACTCCATCATCCACAACTCCTTTGTTCTGCAAGACAGGGATTATCAGAGCTACTGTTTTCAGTGCCCCTCCCTTTAGCAGAGAATGCAGCCTGAATTTTAAAGTTTTAGGCTCATCTCACCTTAGGGCCTGGCTTCCTGGTTTCCTACACGGAAGCAGGAGCTGAAGGACATGGAGGATCACTGCTTATTGGCTTGCTCCCCTGGCCTGTACTCAGCTTGCTTTCTTATACAATGTAGGCCCACTTGCCCAGGGGTGGCACCACCCACAATGGGCTGGGTCCTCCTACATCACTCAACAATCAAGAGAATACCCCACAGACATGGCCACAGGTCAGTCCAATGGAGGCAGTTCCCCAATTGAGTCTCTACCCAGGTGTGTCAAGTTGATACTAAAGTTATCCAGCACACCCTCCCTTTCACTTTGTGTGTTTGCCAATGAATTGTGTTTCATGTAGGTAGCAAACAGTTGGATTATGTTTCATTTATTTATTTTTATTTTTCTGAGATCCCTGTAGCCCCAGGCTGGCTTTGATCACAGGAGTGCCACCTGCTTCTTCTATTGTGATTCATTGTTTCTCAGGTTCTTGTGAATGTGCTTATCTTTCTTCCTATTTTATGTGTAGGATTCTGATAAATATCTTCAATGCAGGCTTAATGGTTATGAATTCCATTAGTTCATGCTTATCTTGGAAGTCTTAGAAGGTCTTTATCTTTCTTTCTGTTTTAAAGGATAATATGGTAATTTTGGTTGATAGTTATTTGCTTTCCAGGATTTAACTGTATCATTTCATACTTTCCAGGCCTTGAGAATTTCTGCTCAGAAATCTGGTGTATTGGGTTGGGTTTGCCTTCATAAATAATGTGCCCCTTTTCGCTTACTTGTTTCTCTTTCCCCTCCCCTCCACTTCCCTCCCCCTCCACCCCACTTATTTTTTCTATACTCTTGAGATTTTAAGTATGATGTAATTAATTTTTCTTCTTTGTATTTTCCCCTTAATTTGGGCCATTTTCTGCTATTTATGAAATTGTTTCTTGTACTATATTATTTTCTCTTATGTTGCTGTGAACAACTTCCTGCCAGAAAACAACTTAAAGGGTTTATTTTGGCCCATAGCTTCAGAGGTTCTTTCTATAGTTGGTTGCCCCATGTACTTGAGTGGAACATTGTGTTGATGGCAGTCTGTTGTAGAGGAGCTCTTTATTTTGTTTATAGATAGGAAGCAGAGAAGGAGAATGCAGGAAGGGTCCAGTGTGAGATACAGCTCCAAGGACATGCCCTCAGTGACCTACCCCCACTAGGCCCACTCTTAATGGTGCCTTCGTATTGTGGGTCTGTCAAGGGATGAATCCATTGATTAGGTCTTAGCCCGCAAGGATTACTTGTCTCTGGAATTTCCATCAGTGGCATGCCTCATCATTTCCCTGGGAGTTTCTTAAGCGATTGAAGTTGACAATCAAAATTAGCCATCACTTATGCCTTTATTTTATAACTCAAATCCCTCTTCTATACCCATAATTCACAGATTTGGTCTCATTCTTGTCTCAGAGGTGGGAATGTCGTCATAATTTCTTATCTTTTTCTTATCTGAAATGTAATAAATAATCAACTTTGTTTTCAACTCTGATATTCTTTTTTTCTGCTTAACTTGGTCTATTGAAGTTTTCTACTGAGTTTTGTTTTTTAAATTTATATATTTATTTTTGATTTTTGTATGTGGGTGTTTTGCCTGCATGCATGCAAGTACACCATGTACGTATAATGGCCATGGAGGTCATAAGAAGGTTTCAGAACCCTGGGAACTGGAGTTATGAACAGTTGTTAGCCACCATGTGGGTGCTGGGAACTGAACCTGGGTCCTCTGCCAGAGCATTCAGTGCTCTTAACCACTGAGTCATCTCTCCAGCCCCTTCTACTGAATTTATGTTTTTAAAAATACTCTTATTAATCCTTTCATTTGCAAGATCCAAATGATCCTTTCATTTGCAAGATTTCTGTTCTTTTTTTTTCAGAATCTTCTCTCCTATATTGTTTCCATTCATATTTTTATTTGTATCACATTTGAAGTCATTGATCACCTTTAAAAATTAGACTTTTGTTCCACCTCTGAATTCTGCTGTTTTGGAAACCAAGCCTTTAACACATAACCTTTTTGGGTGATACTTTATATCCAAACCCAAATATCTTATTTCTATAAAAATAAAATTGTACTGCTCTCTTAGCTCCCCATTCAGATATCTAGCATTAGGTATATATTTGTAATAGATAAGATGTTTGCATTCATATGTTTGCTCAGGAAGGACACAAAGGTCATTCTGAGGGACAGGAAGAGTTTTCATACATAAGCACATGCACACCCACTTAGGAATAGTAATTTTGCTTCAATGTATGCAACTTTCCTGACTTACTTAATAGTAGTATCTTTCAAAAGATATTGACTAAGTTTAATAGGCTTACATGTTTACAATAGGAATTACAAAGAAATGGAGAGTGTATATTGAAAATTCAGTGCTTAATTCAGTGACTCTGACCTCAAGTATTTAAAAATGTTAACTGAAACTTGACTCTATAGGTCTTAATATATGTGACAGAATGCATGAAATCTGATGAGGGAGGCTATGAGGAAGGTAAAGATAGGGAGGGGTCTAAATATGATTAATATGTATTGTATGAAATGCACAAAAGTCCAGTAAAATATATATTGGAAAATAAGAGAAAGAAGACACATTTTATTGCAGTTAAGTCTCTTCTATAATAAAGGGCTACTGATATGTTTTCAAGCAGAAGCAAGCCTGTAATCTGAAAACATTTTTAAGATGGGTCATATTTATAATATGGTTTAATTGAAATAATATTGTACATACTAAAAAACATGGGAGATATACTATAATAAACTTTTAAAAAGAAAAAAATGCTAATTGATATATTTATCCTTGCTTTTCTAGTGATATGCAGCTTTCGAGGATCTGTCCCCCAAGGACTGGTCTTAGAAATAGGAGAAACAGTCCAGATTCTTGAAAAATGTGAAGGTAAGTGTGAGCTTATAAGCACATAAAGTGATCAGTTATGAAGTGTTATGGTTACATTAATAGATTACTAGCAGTCATTGCGATGCCATAGTTAATCATATTATATACTATTACAAAATCTTTTCCAATCTGTATTCATAATAAAGGTATAATTTTTTTTGGTCTTTTTGAGACAGGGTCTCCCTGTAGCCCCAGCTGTCCTGGAACTCACTATGTAGACCAGGCTGGCCTTGAACTCACTGAGATCTGCCTGCCTCTGCCTCCCAAGTGCTGGGATTAAAGGTGTGCACCACCACGCCCAACATAAAGGCATAATTTTTGGCTTTGTGATAACAATTAATAACAATTAAAGTCCAAAAATATGTTCCAATGAAGTCTGGTTCAACTACTATCTTTTTCTGTGACATGTGGGCATTTTTCCTATAAATTTATGCATTCTGAAAATATATCTTGTTCTTCAAAATTGTGCAGTGTAATCAAGTTATGGAGAAATCATACAGAATCAGAGCAGTGACAAAAAAAAATTTGAGGGACTGGGAAGATGGTTCATTTGGTAAAGTATGTGTGGCACAAACACAAGGACCTGAGTTTGGATCCTTATGCAAAAAGCTGGACATGGTGGGCATAGCTCTAACCATAGCAGATAGCTAGAGGTCAGTGGCCAGCCAATCTAGCTGAATCTGTGAGCTCCTGGTTCAGTGAGAGACCCTCCCTCAAAAAATAAGGTGATGAACCTGGCATGGTGGTGCACATTTTTAATCCCAGCACTTGGGAGGCAGAGGCAGATGGATGTCTGTGAGATCAAGACCAACCTGGTTTACATAGTAAGTTCCAGGCTAGCTGATGCTACAGGGAGACCCTATCTCAAAAAAACAAAACAAATAACACAAAACAAAAAAAGGTGACAAGTGACTGAGGAAGATATCTGATGTCATCCCTGGCCTCTACATACATGATCACACATATACACACATTTCCACATGTGCCATGTGCACATACACGAGCATGTAAACACATATATACCTTCCCCTGCAAAAAAAAGAAAAAAAAAGCCACCCCCTCCCCCCAAAAAAAGAAGAACAAAATTGATGTCCTGGGAAATAACTTCGGCAACCTAGTCTAGCAGTTCAGCATGTCTAGAAGTCACCTTAAATGATATAAAGTAGAGGAGCTATTGTGTGGGCATGTGGAAGTGACACTCTGATACATTTGGGCTATTGTTAAGCTGGTATGTAAATTTAACCTACCATGACTCTGGAAATATACAAGTTTAATAGTATAATTTGTTGGAAAATGGTCTCTAGTACAGTGCTCATTTAAAAATTTAAATGTATAATATAAATTTTAAATTTAGAAGTATAGATCAGCATTCTTTCATGATAAAGACTCAGCAAAAGAATGAATATAATTTCTTTTTTCCTGATATGTATGGTAATATTTATATACTATGTATTATATATTTTATATTATTAACTCATTAATTATACATATTATGAGT
>NW_008330578.1:20508-23070 GCF_000622305.1 Nannospalax galili
TTTTAATTTTATGTGTGTGTGTATATTGCCTGCATGTAGGTAAGTGCACCCATGTTGTGCAATGCCCACAGAGGTCAGAAGAAGCTGTCAGATCCACTGGGACTGGAGTTATGGACAGTTGTTAGCTGCCATGTGAGTTCTGGGATTCAAACCCTGCTCTTCTGCAAGAACAACCAGTGTTCTTAACTGCTGAGCCATCTCTCCAGCCCCCAGGTCATAATTTTTTATTGGTGTGTTCCATCTTGCTTTTCTTCTCTTTGCTTAGCTTTGCCTCCCCTTCCCCTCTCCTCCCTTCTCCTGTTCTGTCCTCCCTCTTTTCCTCTGTTCCACATGAAATACAACAAGAAATAATTGTTTTTCTGTCTGGCTTATTTCTCTTAAGGTGATCTTCTTCAGTTCAGTCTATTCACCTGCAAATGACATGATTTCATTTTTCTTTATGGTTGAATAAATTGTATACCATATTTTCTTTATCTCTTCATCTATTGATAGGCTGATTTTATATTGTGGCTGTTGTGAGCATTGCCAAAATAAATACAGGCATTCTCTATTGAATGCTGACTTCGTTGTCTTCACATATATAACCAGGAATGATATAGCCACATTTTATGATAATTCTGCTTTTAGTTTTTTGAGGAAGCATCATACTATTTTCCATAGTGGCTGTACTAATTTCTACTCATACCAACAATGTTTATACGTATTTCATTTCATTCTTGTTAATTTTTGTTATTGTTTTTGTTTGGCATGAGGTGAAATTTTAGTTTAGTTTTGATTTACATTTCCTTAGTAGCTAAAGAGGTTGAGCATTTTTTACATATGTATTGACCACTTGTGTTTCTCTTATTGAGAACTATGTTTTCAGATCATTTGCCATTTTTCTTTTCATTGGATCATTTGTTCTTTACTTCACTTTAAGTTCTTATATAGCCTGGGTATTAATGCTTAGGTTTGTAGCTGGCAAAGTTTTTAAACTATTTCTCTTTTCAATCCGTTGACTAATTTGATATAGTCTTATATATCAATTCTTGCTTTTACATCCTAAGATATTAGAGTTCCATTGCGGAAATATTTGCTTGTGCCAATATCTTGAAGTGTTTTTCTTCTGTGTTACTCTAGTAGTTTTAAAGTTAGGTCCTGTATTAAAGTCTTGATCACTTTTCAGCTAACCTTGTATAGGGTTAGAGATAGAGATCAAACTTTAAGCCTTTACATGTGATATCCAATTTACCCAACTCCATTTGTTGAAGAGGCTGTCATTTCTCCAAAATGTATTTTTGTCACTTTTGTTGAGAATTAGATGTTTGTAGATGCTTGAACTTATTACTTGGCTCTTTAGTTTATTCCATTGACCTGTGAGTCTGTTTTTAATGCAAATACCATACCTTTTGTGCTACCAACGCTATAGTATATCTTTTTTTTTTTTTTTTTTGCGGGGGCGGGTCTCCCTGAAGCTCCAGCTGTCCTGGAACTCACTATGTAGACCAGGCTGGTCTTGAACTCAGAGATCTGCCTGCCTCTGCCTCTGCCTCCCAAGTGCTGGGATTAAAGGTGTGCGCCACCATGCCCAGCTATAGTATATCTTTTTTATGTTTAAAATTTTATTTATGCCTGTGTATATGTGTGTGTGTGTGTGTATGTGCATGTGTTTGTGTGCAGATACACAAGCACATGTGTGCACGTGTGTATAGAAGCCAGAGGATAAACTTGGTTCTCATTCTCAGAAACTAGCCCACCTCTCTGAGGCAGGGTTTCTCTTTGGCCTAGAGCCTCCAATTTGGTTAGACTAGCTGACCAGCAAGCCCCAGAGATCCTCCTGTCTGCTGGGATTTCAAACATGGACCACTATAGCTGGCATTTTTAATGTTGGCTTTGGGGCTTGAATTCAGGTTTTCCTACATGTGAGGTAAGCAATTTACTAATTGAGCTATGTCCCTAGTCCTGTAGTATGTCTTGTAATCAAGTGTTTTGATGTCTCTGTCATTGATCTTTTTCCTCAGAATTACTTTTGTTTATGGTATTGCTTCTGCATTTTTCTTGCTATTGCTTTATAATTGAAAAAGGTTCCATGGGCTGCTGAGAATATTAATTCCATGTTATTGCATGAAATATTCTGCAGATATCTGTTAAGCCCATGTAATCCATAGAGTTGTTTAACATAAAAATTTCTTTGTAGATTTGTTTTTTTATGTGGATTATCTGTTAATGAATGTGGTAGTCATCTACTGTATATCTGGACCTGTCTGCCTATATTATTTAGTAGTTTATATATATATATTTTGATGTTTAGGCTGCTATTTTTTTTAAATTTTTTTTTACAATTAAAGTTACAGTTTTAACAATATACAAAGCAAAATATTACAGTAATTCAGATTTTAAAAAAGATTTTAAGAGTCAAAGGTGGTGGATGACCATAAGGAAACAGAGATTTCCAGACATCTGATTAGTTACTCATGTGAACTCACAGCAATGATGACAGCATGCACAAGTCCCATGCAAGCTCAAACCAGACAAAATCCCAGCATAGACATGGAGAAGTGGGTAAGAAACCCCAACGAAGCC
>NW_008330578.1:28292-35776 GCF_000622305.1 Nannospalax galili
AAGAGCCAAGCGCTCCTCCCAAGCCCATGTGACCCCTGAGGAACAGATCCTCAAATGACCTTAAGTGTAAAAATAAATTGATTTATCTCAGAAAAAAAATCGACATATGTTCTCCCTCATATGTGGATCCTAAGATCAGACTCTGATAAATATGTATGCAAACAGACATAACTGCAGGAACCAGGACAAGGGTAAGGAAACAGTGAGGTAAAGGAAAAGAAATAACCTGAAGGAGAAGAATAGTAGGCAACAGTCCTTAAGGGAGATATGGATAAAAATTGGGTTAGATTAAGGGAGAGGGGAGGGAAGGGTATATGAGGAACCTAGGGGATAAGGAGAAAGAAGCAGTTCAACAGAGGTAGGATGATAGGAGCAAGGGTATTAGTAAGGAAGAAAGGGAGGAAAGTGCAGGCACCTTAAGTGGGAAAACCATGAGAGAGGGGTGAGGGCGGGGCCAGGACCAGAAGCGGTGCTCCTGGAATCCAAGAAGGGACTGAGTTGGTCTGGGTGAGAAGGATCAGGAAGCAGTATTGGTTCCCCAGGTGTCTGGGGCCCCAAGACTAGGAATGGTGCAGGGCCCAAACTAGGAGTATAGAACGGCGGGAGGGATGGAAGGGTGAATGTGGCTTAGGGAGTCCTGGCGCGGAGAGCTTCATAGACTTACCCCAAGAGGCCTGAGGATAGTAGTGCCAGTAGTTTATATTTTTTGAAGTTTGATGTACCACCATTCTGTATACATACATAAAATACATTGCAATTATTATATCTTCTTTATATATATACAATATATTACAGTTATATATTTTGATGAATTGTTCCTTTTCTTAAAGTGACTTTCTTTACTTTCTTTATATCTTCTGATTAATTTTGAAGTCTACTTTGTAATACTAGTATGGCTACTCCTGTTGACTTTTAAATTACACTGTTTGGTATATCATTTTTCTTTTTTAAAAAAATATTTTATTTATTATTTTTATTTTATGTGTATGTATTGTCTGCATGTAGGTAAGTGCACCCGTGTCATGCAATGCCTGGGGAGGACAGAATAGGCTGTTGGATCCCCTGGAACTGGAGTTATGGACAGTTGTTAGCTGCCATGTGAATGCTGAGATTCGAATCTGGGTCTTCTGCAAGAACAGCCCGTGTTCTTAACCACTGAACCATCTCTCCAGCCCCCTGTATATCATTTTTTATCCTTTCACTTTTAGACTGTATGTCTTTGCCAGTGAGGTATGTTTTTTTATGAGACCAAATGGCTGGATTTTTTTTTTTTTTAATGTAGACAGCTAGTCTGCATCTTTTAACTGGAGAGTAAAGTCCATTTACATATAGCATCATTAATGTTAAATATTTGCTGACTTTTGCAATTTTGTTGATGTTTTTCCTGGTCGGCTTGAATAGTGTTTGTTCCTTTTCCCCCCTCTGTTATCCATTCCAGGAGTTTGCTGATTTACAGAGCTGTGCATGTTTGGCTGTTCCCTGGTTCTCATTTATTCATCTGTTTTTCATGAAATTTGTTCTTCCTTGAGTGCTTGTGTGCTTGTGTCTGTGACTGTTTTTCTTCCTTGGTGTGTACTATTTTCCTCAGTTCTGTCTTAATGGCCATGAATTGCTTTGGCTTGTGTTTATCTTGGAAAGTATTTTTCCTTCAATGCTAAAAGGTAATTTGTTACGTGTAGTAATTTTGGTTGGCAGTTATAGTCTTTCAGGACTTGAATTAATATCATTCCATGAATTTAGGGTTTCTGCTGAGAAATTTGATGTTTTTCTGATGAGTTTGCCTTTATTAAATAGGGTAGCTGTTTTTCTCTTGCAGTTTTTGATTTTTTTAAATTTAAAGAAATTTTATTCCTTGAGTACCCATGAAAAATTTATGCCACTAGAACAGATGCTGTGGGATGACTCATATTTCCAGTAGGGTGGGAGGACCTGCTTAGTCTTGTAACAAAAAGCTAATGGGTGTATTCAGCTCTCTATCAGATACAGGCAGCAGAATTTGGCATCTTCATTCTTTTGGTTCCTCTCAAGATGCTTGCAAATAGCAACTGCTTTCTTAATTAAATGGTGGAGATCCTTTGGAAGATCAGGAGCAAATCCTTCAGAACTAGGATTCTCAAAATTTTCCTGCCAGTTATAAAAGGACTTGTGTAACACCATGTGACTCCCTCAGGATCATACAGATTTGTGAGGGAGTCAGACTTTTCTTGGCCACTTAGTAAATCTGTTCCTTCACATCATCAGATGTTAACTTCAACCAGGTGGGGACACTATGGCAGGGCAGAGCTGACTGGGACAGGCCCTTCTCAGGAATGTGTATGCTACCCATGGGGGCAGTTGTCTGGTAGCAAAGCCGGCTTTTGTTTTTTTGTTGTTGTTTTGCTCTATAGTCTCAACATTTTGACTATAATGTGACTTGGAGAAGACTCTTTTTCTGGTCATGTGTATTTGGGGTTCTAAATGCTTACTGTTCTTGGAGGTCCATAGCTTTCCCTAGATTTGGAAATCTATCTCACACATTCTTATTTTGTCTCTCAATCATGTTCCAGAGTTCTTGAATCTCATTTGTGGACATACTTGTTTATTTTCTATTGATTTCTGGATGTAATATTTCTTCAAACTTGTTATCAATTTAAAAATTTTAATTTCTATCTTATTTTATGTGTATGAATGTATTGCCTTCATGTATGGAAGTGTACCCATGTCACATAGTGCCCACAAAGGTCAGAAGAGGGCATCATATCCCCTGGAACTGAAGCTATGGTTGATTGTTAGCTGCCATGTGGGTACTGGAAACCAAACCTGGGTCCTCTACAAGAGCAGCCAGTGCTCTTAACTGCTGAACCATCTCTCCAACCCCTCAAACTTGTTTTTAATCCTTGGTATTATTTCTTCTGCATGATGTAGTCTCTTAGTGATGCTTTCCATTGTATAATTTGAGTTTTCCATTCATTGCATTTTTTTCTTTCATAATCTGTTTTCTTACTGAATATCTCATCCATGTTCCCACCTTTCTTATTGAGGACCTGAATTAACTTCCTTACTTCATTTATCTGCTTACTTTAATCCTCTCTGAAGTCACTGATAATTTTTAAAAGTAGACTTTTGAATTCTGCTTCCTGCCCTCCCCCCCATACTGGGAATTGAATGTAAGGCCTTACTAAGTTGAGTACTTTGCCACTAATTATATGTCCAGGCCCATTGTATAACTTGTATTTTTTTTTAAAGTAAATAGAAACAGTGCTACTTTATTAAAATACTGAGTTTATTTCACATGTATATTTGTCTCCCCACCATTTCCATGTCTGACCACCATTACTACAGCCTATCATAACATTCCATACATACTTAAAACCAAGTAAAGGGTGGAGTTCCATCCTTAGAAACTAAACAGACATTTTAGACAACACATTCTTGACAATGAAACCTGGACACGCCCTCTGGTGGTTCTGCTAAAGAACCAGCGCAGCCGGTGTTGTCAGATCAGAATGTGAAAGAGTATGCATTAACCTTCTTATAAATCCCTTTTCAAACAGTGAAAACCACTTATCCAAACCCACAGAAGTACAATTTGAAACGTGGCAAAAGATCAATCCACTTACTTTTTCTATACTTGCTTGCATTTTTGCTTTAATGTCTTCTACAGAACTAGGTCCTTTTGGCGTTTTGGGAGTTTTTTCCTGTTTTTTGAAAGATTCTTGACCTTTTGATCTTGGTGTTGATGGTTTCAAGTCTTTTCCATTCTGGTTTGATTTTTGTGCATTTTTGGCTGGAGTATCTCAGATAGATTTCTTCACTGGAGCTTTTTCTTCTGTTTCCTCATCATCAAAATCATCATCATCATCATCTTCATCCTCATCTTCATCTTCTTCATCATCCTCATCATCTTCATCAGCAATTTTACTTTTTTCTGTGGAACCTTGCTACCACCTCCAGGGGCAGACCGCTTTCCAGATATACTTAAGAGTTTTACATCCTCCTCCTCTTCATCTTCTGACTCTGCATCTTCCTCCACAGCTACTAAGTGCTGTCCACTAATATGTACAGGCCCTGAACCACACTTCAACCTTAAGACAACAGGTGGTGTAATTTCAAATCCCCCAAGGGAAACTGTTGGTTGTACAGACATTTTCAAAGTTGCCAGTGTTACTTTAATTGGACTGCCTTCATAATTCATTGCCTCTGCTTCAACAATGTGTATCTTATCTTTTGCACCAGCTCCTAAACTGACCGTTCTTAATGATAGCTGGTGTTCATTTTCATCATTATCCACCTTAAAGTGATAGTCTTTGTCAGCCTTTAGTTCACAGCCGAAAAGATAGTTCTGGGGCCTCAGAGGGCTCATGTCCATGTCCATCGAGTCTTCCATGAGGCAAAGGCTCTCACTTCGCCGTGAGAGAGTCCGGAAGGAGACAACTGACTACAGCCCCTCACAACAGACGCACAGGATGGAATCTTGCCAGCTATAACTTGTATTTTAATACAGTGTCTCACTGAGTTGCCTAGGCTAGGCTTAAACTCACTGTAGTCTAGGCAGGCCTCACACTGGCTCCCGAGTAGCTATTATTGTAGGCCTGTGCCACTACATTTCGTTTGCCTTTGAATTCTTTTTCTGGTATTTTAGTAATTTTAGTATTGTAAGATTCAGTTGCCAGGCTGGGCGTGGTGATGCACGCCTTTAGTCCCAGCAGTCAGAGGCAGAGGCAGAGGCAGGCGGATCTCTGTGACTTCAAGGCCAACCTGGTCTGTGTAGTGAGTTCCAGGACAGCTGGGGCTACAGGGAGACCCTTTTTTAAAAAAACCAAAAAAAAAAAAAAAAAAAAAGATTCAGTTACTGAGTTGTTAAAATTTGAGAGTCATGTTGCTTTGGTTTATCATATTTCTAATGTGTTATAATTTATACATTGTTGGAATGAATATTTATTTTGTAATTTTATCTAGGGGGAATCTTCTGGTTTTTAAAAAAATTATTTATTTAATAACCACATGCTTAGAAGAAGCATTTCTTTCATTACATCAGCATTGACATATTCAATAAAAATTTTCTAAGCTAAGATGCATCTTTTTCAGAATTGGCTATAAATTTTTAGGTTTACAGTTGAATTATTACAGTTATACAATATTGTACTCAGTATAAACCCTATAAGACATAAAATTAAATGAAGTTTTAACCTTTAAAAAAGCTCTTAAGCTGGGCGTGGTGGCACACACCTTTAATCCCAGCACTCCTGAGGCAGAGGCAGGCAATTCGTTGTGAGTTCAAGGCCAGCCTGGTCTACATAGTGAGAAAAGGTCAGCTGGGACTACAGGGAGACCCTGTCTCAAAAAGACGAAAAAAAAATCTCCATTTCATTATTAAAATATACAGTTTCATACAATAAAAATTCATTTTTAATGCAATTGACATTAAGATGTTTGCACATTTGTTTCTAATCTCTCTCTGATTATTAGTAGTCACAGTTGGTTACTTTCTGAGCTCCTTGGCATCTGAGCATGGATATAAAGTCGTCAGGTAGATTTCAATGGTAATGTTTTTCACATCTACTAATTATTAAGGAGCAACTTTTTATGCTTTGAAGAATTATTTTTTAATCATTTTAAAAATTTTAATAACTACATGATTAGAAGAAACATTTCACTACAGCTTTAACATATTCAGTAACACACTCCAGAGCAAGAGTACATCTCTTTCACAAGTGGGTGTAAGATTCTAGGTTCACAGTTGAATTTAATACAATTATGTATTATTGAACTCAGTATAAGCCCTGTAAGACATAAAATTGGATGAGTTTTTAACCTTTAAAAAAGATCTCCATTTCATTTTAGAGTATATTGTTCCTTGCAGAAAGACTCATTGTTTTTGCTACTAACATTGAGATGTTGGGGCTTGCACCTCTAATCTGTGTTATCTTATTATTACTAGTCATAATTGGTTGCACTTGGATCCTTAGCGCCTGTGTATGTCTATAAAGTCATCAGGTAGATTTCAATGGTATTGTTTATCACCTCTACTAATTAGCATGACGTAAATTTCCATGCTTCCTCCTCAAATATAATACAGTTTTAAAAATTAGTTGATTTTTTTTGTCTGTATAACACACAGAAACCCAAACCATCCTATTCAGCTATACACCCACTTCCCAGATGGCACCCTCCCATAGCTTCCCTCCCCCACGAGAGCCCTTATACTCTGATATCCCTGCTACTGTCTGCTGTGTTGTCGGCACCCCTAGCCATTCCCTATTACTTGCCCTTCTGGTGAATATAGTCAGCCTATCTAGAGGTCTTTGTTTTAGGAGAGTCATCTATTCCTCATGTATCAGCAATCAGTTGTCAATATTCCTTTAGATAAGATAGGGGTCTGCTGTTCGTTTTCCCAGTTCTATGCTGGGTTACCATCTGGGAGTCCCTTTGGCCACCCTGGCCAACAACTCAAAAGAAGGTATCTCCTATCTGGCATTGTTCCTTGTTATGTAGCCTTTAGCTATGCATATGCACTCTTTCATAATTATATTGGCCCCCTTAAGCTTTGGTTATACTTTCCATTTGGGTGTTTAAGGCCATACAGTAGGCCCAGATAAACCAATTTATTTTTACTCTTAAGGTCATTTGAGGATCTGTTCCTCAGGGGTCACATGGGCTTGGGAGGAGCCCCTGGCTCCTTTCTTTTACCAGTTCCGCCTATGTGAAGATAAGTCAAAGGTCCTGCTCAACCATGGTTGTCTTCACTTGGAAGCATGGAGGAAATGATTCCTCTGTATTGACCCTCCTCTTTATAGCCTGGACACTGATTCAAGTCCATCTGGTGGGGTTGCCTCGACCTCCTTGATCAAGAGGACAGGTGACCCACCACAATTACAGGACATTTTGAGAGATGCTCATAGTTCCCTGGAACTAGTCGACCTAGGATGGCAAGGAGCAAAAACTGTCCTTTATGTCCCTCTTACCAAATTATTATAGGCCTCAAAGTATGTCTGTTAAACATCCAAGAAGGTTAGTTCTACCAGCCTGGTACTTTTAATTACTGAGTGTCATGTAGATAAATCTTGGGCAAAGACCAATTGTTCTCAGATAAACCTTACCTAGACATATATTTCTTGATCTGCTATGTATAATTTGTCAGTAGGTTGTAGGAGTAATATGGTTCCCTCTGGTTTTCAAAACTAGCTAGGCATTATTTATCTCTCACATCATTGCACCCCTTCATCATGGTTTTCCCACTTAAGGTGCCCCCATTCCTCCCGCTTCTCCTACCGTCCTACCTCTCTTGAGCTCCTTCTTCCCCTTTATCCCCTAGGTTCCTTGTATATCCTTCCCTCCCCCCTCCCTTAAACTGACCCAATTTTTATCCATATGTCCCTTATTAAGGCCTGTTTCCTTCTCAAAAGTGGCTATAAAATTTTTAGGTTCACTGTCGAATTAATACAGTTATACAATATTGAACTCAGTATTAACCCTGTAAGACATAAAATTGAATGAGATTTAAC
>NW_008330578.1:37550-37966 GCF_000622305.1 Nannospalax galili
TTCTTTCTCCTTATCCCCTAGGTTCCTCATATACCCTTCCCTCCCCCCTCCCCTAATCTGACCCAATTTTTATCCATATCTCCCTTCTTAAGGTCTGTTGCCTACTATTCTTCTCCTTCAGGTTGTTTCTTTTCCTTTACCTTACTGTTTCCTTACCCTTATACTGGTTCCTGTAGTTCTGTCTGTTTGCATTCTTATTTATCAGAGTCTGATCCTAGGATCCACATATGAGGGACAACATATGTTGATATTTGTTCTGAGATTATGTTACTTCACTTAGTATAACAGTTTCCAGTTCCATCCATTTACCTGCAAATTTCATGATTTCATCTTTCTTTACTGCTGAGTAAAAAACTCCATTGTATAAATGAACGACATTTTCATTATCCACTCATCAGTTGAGGGACACTTAGGTT
>NW_008330578.1:42971-47364 GCF_000622305.1 Nannospalax galili
TCTTGGGGAGTCAAAGCGGGGAGGGCTGCGCTGTAGACTTACCCCAAGAGGTCTGCGGATGGGAGTGCAGGCTAGGAGAGTTAGCCTGTGGTGCAGGTCCTGGGAAGCAGAGAGAGGTGAGGGCGGGGACAGGTCCAGAAGCGGTGGTCCTGGGTCCCAAGAAAGGGACTAAGTTGTTCTGGGTGAAAAGGATCAGGAAGCAGTATTGGTTCCCCAGGTGTCTGGGGCCCCAAGACTAGGAATGGTGCAGGGCCCAAACTAGGAGTAGAGAACAGCGGGGGAGATGGAAGGGTGAATGTGGCTTGGGGAGTCAAAGCGCGGAGGGCTGTGCTATAGACTTACCCCAAGAGGTCTGAGGATCGAAACCATAAAATTTTAATCTTTAGAAAAGATCTCCATTTAAATTTAAAATGTACTGTTTCTTATAGAAAGACTCATTGCTTTTGCTACTAACCCTGAAGAGGAGAGATGTCTTAGTGGTTAAGAGCAGTGACTGCTCTGGCCGAGGACTCAGGTTAGGTTCCCAGCCCCCACATGGCAGCTAATGAGAGTCTTTAACTCTACTCTCAGAGGACAGGCTCCCCTTCACAGGGATTACATGATACGGGTGCATTTACATATATGTAGGCACTCACACACAGAAAATAAAAATAAATAAAAAAAAGTTTAAGGCTTAAGAAAAAAACATAGTTGGTATACTGAGTTCTTTTTTGTGTCTATATTTTATACAGAATATCTCAATCTTAATTTTCTTTATACCCCAGTCCGTACTGGCATCCTCCCATAGTCCCCTCACTGGAACTTGTATACTGTATCGCCAATTTTAAAGCCCAATGTGTCAAGTCACTGACCCCAGACATTCTCCAGTGCAAGTCCATCCACTGAGGTCTAGTCAGCCTATCTAGAGTCTCTTGTTTTAGGAAGATCAGCTCTTCCTCACCTAGCAGTAATCAGTTACCAGTGTTTCTTTGGGTAAGATTGGGGTCTGTTGTTCATTTCCACAGTTCTGTGCTGGATTTTTGTCTGCCTGAGTTTGCATGGGATGTGTGTATGTTGACACCATTGCCATAGACTCATATGAACAGAGTCCCAGGGGCTTGTAGGACTCTGTTTCCATATGGTCATGCACCTCCTTCTTGGCTCTTACAGTCTTTCTGCCCCCTCTTCTGCAGTGGTCCCTGATCTCTGGTGGGTGATGTTTAATATAGGAGTCCTGTCCAAGGACCAGCAATCTGCAGACTCTTAATCTCTACATTTTGGCCATTTGTGACCTTTTGTGTTCCTGGCTCTTTGTTGCATGAGGGATCTTCATTAACGAGAGTGGAGAGATTCATTAGTATTGTCTTCATTACCCCTGTTTTGTGTTGTGTCTGCCTTAGGTGTAAGAGGTTGCATTTTAGATAAGTGATGTAGACCTGGTCAATACATAGACAGTGTCTGTGTGTGACCAGTTGTGATACTTGATAATAGTCTCTGACTGGTGCAAAATAAGCTTCTTTTGATGAGTGGTGACTTAACTGTTTTCTGTAAATATAAGGGTACATCTTTTGCACATAGCAAGAAATTACATTAGTCTAGGGATGTGACAGTCTTGTGTTTTTCTCTAAGATCTATGATCTCTCCAGCCATGTATATTTGGTTATGTTTACAGTACCACACTTGAGTTTCCTCCCATTGAGTGGGCTTTTAGTCCAATTAGGTAGCTGTTAATTGCCCCCAAGATAAAAGTGCCACTGCTGCACCAGTGTCGTATGCTATGCTGTCCATTGATGTGGTTATTTGGTCTCGAAGCTGGTGTTGACCATCAATTTATGCTTTCCCTTGGCACCTTCATAGAGTACTCTCCAAAGCAATGAGAGCTAGCCTTCAGGGGAAGTGGTTTGAGGTCAGTTGCAGCTCTGTTGCTCTAAATCCTGTGTCCAAAGTATGTTCTGTCTTCGGCAATAAGGTCTTACCTTCAAGTTTTGGGAGGCCATCAAGGGCAGAGGCAATAGCCTGTATAATTTTGGGAGTCTCTTGGACCACCCTGGCCAACAGCTCATGGAATGTTTCTCCTGTATGGCACTGTTTCTTGTTATGTAACCTTTAGCTATACACATGAACTCATGTAGAGCTACTGCATGTATAATTTGTCATTAGGTTGTTGGACTAATATGATTCCCTCTGCTTTTTTTTATTTTTAAACCAGCTAGGCATTGTTTATCTCTCCTCTCTCTCTCCCTGTCTAACCCTTCTGCCATGGTTGCCCCATTCAAAGTGTCCCCGTTTTCCCCATTTCTCCCTTGATGATACCAGTCTCCTATGGCCCCACCTCTCTTGAGTGTCTTCTTTTCCTTTATCCCCAAAGTTCCTTTTATAACCCTCCCTCACCCTTCCCATTTAACTACCCCCATTTTTGTCCATTTCTCCCTTAGTAACACCTGTCTCCTATTGTTCTTCTCTTTCAGGTTCTTTTTTATTTCCCTTTACCTCTCTGGTTCCTTTTCATTATTCTGGTTCCTGCAGTTGCATCTGGATATATACTCACATATAAGAATTTGGTGCTAGGATCCACATATGAGGGAGAACATACATTGTTTGTTTTTCTCAGTCTGTGCTTCTTCACTTAATATAACAGTTTCTAGTTCCATTCATTTACCTGCAAATTTCATGATTTCATCTTTCTTTATTGCTGAGTAAAATTCCATCGTATATATGAGCCACATTTTCATTATCCACTCATCAACGGAGGGACACTTAAGTTGTTTCCATCTCCTAGTAAGAGCTGGTTCTTTGAAAAGCACCCTTAGCCCAGTTAACCAAAAGAAAGAAAGAGCAAATCCAAATCAACAATGTGAGAAGAACAGCAACAAACATGGATGTGCAAGTGTCTGTATAATAGGACAAGTCCTTTAGGTATATGACAAGGAGTGGTATAACCAGGTCAAATGGTAGATTCATTTTTAGTTTTTTAAGAATTCTCGATCAGCGTAGCGTCTGGGAGCTCAGCAGACTGCCAGAGAGTGCCAGGTTCTGGTCTCCCTCTGGCCTCCAACTATCAGAGGGCCTGAGAACCCAGGGGACAGCCTGACGACCCCCGGATCCTGCCTCCATATGGTGGTAAGCTTCCCCTAATTGTGCCATACCATCCCCCTACCTGGGATTTTGTGAGTCCCCTCCCAAGGCCCCAGGGCAGATCTGGCTTTGGTTGACTAACCTGGGATCTCAGCAGACTACCAGAGAGTGCTGAGTTCTGGTCCCCCTCTGGCCTCCCTCTGGCATAGGGTTGACAATGCACACGACTGCCTGAGAGAGCCTGGATCCTGCCTCCATATGGTGAAGGAACCCTGAGTGTACCTGACTGGAACCTGAATTGGGCTTCTGTGGTTACCCTTGAATAGCTGCTTTGAAGCCATCAGTTCCCTCCAAAATAAACCTGAGAGAACCTGAACACTTACCATCCAGCTTTACATAACCAATAAAGAAAGGATCTAGGCACCCAGATAATATAAACAGAAGCATACTTCAACTTAATTCTCATATCAGAATCATAAACAACAAAAGAAATTCACATGCCAAAGCCATAATGAAAGAATAATAATATGGAAAGCCAAAATACTCTGTCCCCACCAAACCCCAATCCTGTAGAAGAGTTCTACAAGGAGAACCCCCTAGAGATAACAGACATTGAATTTCAAAGAACAATCATAAACATGATCAAAGAATTCAACAAATTTAAAGAACACGTGAACAAACAAAGAACTAAAAGAAGATAGGGATAAACTTCTGAATGAATTCACAAAAGAGATAGAAACATTGAAGAAAACTCAGGCAGAAATGAAGAAGGAAGTGCAAAACTCAATAAGCCAACTTGAAACAACAGGGGAAAGCTTCACCGCTAGACTGAATGAAATGGAAAACAGATTATCAACACTGGAGGATAATGTTGAAGAATTGGACTACTCAAGCAAAGAGTATGGAAAATTTAAAACAACACAGGAATGGAATATACAAGAGATGTGGGACACCTTGAAAAGACCAAATCTATGGATCATAGGAATAGAGGAAGACTTGAAACAACAGGGGAAAGCTTCACCGCTAGACTGAATGAAATGGAAAACAGATTATCAACACTGGAGGATAATGTTGAAGAATTGGACTACTCAAGCAAAGAGTATGGAAAATTTAAAACAACACAGGAATGGAATATACAAGAGATGTGGGACACCTTGAAAAGACCAAATCTATGGATCATAGGAATAGAGGAAGGAGGAAGGAGAAAGGCTAATGGTGTTGACCAGATCTTAAACAGGATTGTAGGAGAGAATTTTCCAAAATTAAGGAAAGACATCCCCATACAAATACAGGAAGCACATAGAACACCAAATAGACAGGATCAGAAAGGAAACTACCT
>NW_008330578.1:47702-48079 GCF_000622305.1 Nannospalax galili
AAGACACTTCTTATGTCCTAGTTTGTTTCTCCATTGCTGTGACAAAACACTCTGACCAATACCAACTTGGGGAGGAATGGCTTTATTTAGCTTACATCTCCCAGGTTACAGTTCATCAGAGAGCCCAAGGTAGGAATTCAGGGCAAGAACCTGGAAGCAGGAACTGGAGCACAGGCCATGGAGGAATGCTGCTTACTGGCTTGCTCTCTTGGCCCTTGCTCAGCTTGCTCTCTTATTCAACACAGGCCCACCTGCCCAGGGGTGGCACTACCCACAGTGGGCTTGGCCCTCCCACATCACTTAATCAAGAAAATGCCCCACAGACTTGGCCACAAGCCAGTCCAATAGAGGAAATTCCCCAATTGAGGCTCCCTCAA
>NW_008330578.1:48259-49027 GCF_000622305.1 Nannospalax galili
ATATGCACCAAACTCTGGTGCACCCAACTTCATAAAAATAACACTACAGGACTTTAAGACACATATTAACTCCAACTCAGTAATAGTAAGGGACTCCAATACCCCACTGTCTCCATTAGACACATCAACTGGACAAAGAATAAACAGAGAGAAGTCTGAATTAAATGATACCATACATCAAATGAACTTAACAGATATCTTTTGGTTATTCCACCCAAACACCAAAGAATGCACTTTCTACTCAGCACCTCATGGAACTTTCTCAAAGACTGGCCACATACTGGGCCATAAAACAAACCGTAACATATACAAAAATATTGAAATAATTCCATGCATTCTATCAGACCACAAAGCAATAAAGCTCAAAATCAACACTGGATGAAGCCGTAGTCACTACATGAACTTATGGTGATTGTACAACACACTCCTAAACAATGAGTGGGTCAAAGGAGAAATTAAAGAAATAAAAGAATTCCTGGAATTCAATGAAAAGGACAATACAACACAACCTCTGGGACACATTAAAAGCAGTCCTAAGAGGGAAGTTTATAGCTCTAAGTGCCTACATAAAAAACTCAGAAAGAGCCCAAATAAATGACCTAACACTGCAACTGAAGGCACTGGACAGGCAAGAACAAATGAAACCCAAACCCAGCAGAAGAGAAGAAATAACAAAAATCAGAGCAGAAATTAATGCAATAGAAACAAAGAAAACAATACAAAGAATCGAACAATTCCAAGAGCTGGTTCTTTGAAAAGATAAACAAG
>NW_008330578.1:49167-50770 GCF_000622305.1 Nannospalax galili
TGGAACTGGAGTTAAGGATGGTTTGTAGCCACCATGTGGGTGCTGGGAATTGAACCTGGGTCCTCTGCAAGAGTAGTCAGTTCTCTTAACTGTTGAGCCATCTCTCCAGCTCCTAGAAAGGAATAATTTAAAAACCTATACTCTGTTAAATTTGAAAACCTAAAAGAAATAGATGGATACCTAAAATCATGGAAACACAACAGTTCAACAAAGAAGAGATCAACAGTTTATACAGACCCATAACACATAAGGAAATTAAAACAGTAATACAAAACCTCCCAACTAAACAAAGCCCAGTCCCAGAAGGATCCACAGCAGAATTCTACCAGATATTTAAAGAAGATTTATATTTAATACTACTTAAATTATCCAAAAGGATAGAAACAGAAGAAGAACTCACAAATTCATTCATTCATCACTCTAATACCCAAACTAGGTAAAGCTGCAACCAAAAAAGAAAACGATTGACCCATATCCTTTTTTTAACACCCATAGCCTTAATGAACACCATTGCAAAAATTCTCAACAAAATACTTGCAAACCACATACAGACACACATCAAAAACATCATTCACCATGATCAAGTAGGCTTTATCCCATAAATACAGGAATGGTTCAATATACGCAAGTCAATAAACGTCATTAATCATATAAATGGACTCAAAGAGAAAAACTACATTATCATCTCAATAGATGCAGAAAAGGCTTTTGACAAAATTCAGCATGCATTTATGTTCAAAGTCCTAGAGGGAATTGGACTGGAGAGAACACACCTCAACATAATTACAGCTATACATAACAAACCCACAGCCAATATCATTCTAAATCGAGAAAAACTGGAAGTATTCCCATTAAAATCAGGAACCAGTCAAGGATGTCCACTATCTCCACTCCTTTTCAACATAGTGGTTGAAACTCTTGCTAGAGCAATAAGACAGGAAAAGGAAATTAAAGGAGTACTAATTGGAAAAGAAGAGGCCAAACTATCACTTTTTGCAGATGATATGATACTATACCTAAGAGATCTCAAAAGTTCCACCAGAAAACTCCTAGAACTGATCAACACTTTCATTATAGTGGCAAGTTATAAAATCAATCTACAAAAATGAGTAGCCTTTTATATACCAATAATAAGCAATTGGAGAAAGAATACAGGGTAATGTCCCTATTCAGAATTGATGCAAAAAAATTAAAATCTTGGAATAAATCTGATGAAAGACACCAAAGATCTCTACAATGGAAATTTTAAGTCATTAAAGAAAGAGATTGAGGAAGACACCAGGAGATTGAAAGACCTCCTATGTTCATGGATTGGAAGAATTAATATTGTTAAAATGACCATCCGACCAAAAGCAATATAGATTCAGTGCAATCTCAATCAAAATCCCTGTGACATACTTCACAGGGAATTAGAAAAATGCATCCTTAAATTCATAAAGAGGCACAAAAGACCCTGGATAGCCAAAGCAACCCTGAGCACAAAGAGCAACACTGGGGGGATTACTATACCAGATCTCAAAGTATACTACAGAGCCATAGTCATAAAAACAGCATAGTACTGGTGCAAAAACAGACACATAGATCAATGGAACATCATTGAAGA
>NW_008330578.1:50924-53477 GCF_000622305.1 Nannospalax galili
TGAAAGTTAACTCCAAATGGATCAAAGACCTCAATGTGAAACTGGAAACTCTGAAATTATTAGAAGAAGATATTGTTAGTCACTTACAGGATATAGGTGTAGGAAAGGATTTTTTAAATCGGACAGAAGTTGCTCAGGAATTAAGGTCAGCAATCAATAAATGGGACATCATTAAACTAAAAAGCTTCTGTACAGCAAAAGAAACAATCAAAAAAGTGAAGAGAAAACCCACAGAATGGGAAAAAAAAATCTTTACCAGTGACACATCTGACATAGGTTTAATGTCCAGAATATATAAAGAACTCTAAAAACAAAGAATTGAGAAACCAAATGATCCAATTAAAAGATGGGCTAAAGATCTAAACAGAGTTCCAAAAGGAAGAAATAAAGATGGCTAAGAAACATCTCAAGAAGTGTTCAACATTGTTAGTAATTGGGGAAATGCAAATTAAAACCACCTAAGTTATCACCTTACACCAATCAGACTGGCTAGGATCAAGAGAACAAATGATACCAAATGCTGGTGAGGATGTGGAGAAAGGGGAACGCTCATTCACTGCTGGTCGGATTGCAAAGTCATGCAGCCTCTGTGGAAAACAGTGTGGAGAACTCTTAAAAAACTAAAAATTAACCTATCATATGACCCAGTTATACTACTCCTTGGCTTATACCCAAAGGACTCTCCTATTGTAGAGACACTTCTACAATCATGTTTGTTGCTGCTTTTTTCACAATAGCTAAGAGATGGAAGCAATCTTAGTGTCCGTCAGCTGACAAGTGGTTAACAAAAATGTGGTATATTTACACAATGGAGTTCTATTTAGCAGTAAAGAAAGATGAGATAATGAAATTTGCAGGTAAATGGATGGATCTAGAAACTTATACTAAGAGAAGTAACCCAGACTCAGAAAAACAAATGACATATGTTCTCCCTCATATGTGGCTCCTAGCACCAAATTCTTCAAATTCCAGGTCCTTTAGTAAGAAGATTCTATACAGCAGCCCCTTCTGCATGAAATAACTACCATCATCACGACTTCTGCTGAGCCTGATCGCTAAACACAGTCATAATTGGATTTGCTGACGGTTGTGGTTATTCATTAAGGGAGTGCCAGGCAGGATCACTGGATCCTCACCTGAGTATCCAGCCACTTTTCCAGCCAACTAGTCCAGCCTTGGAAGACAAAAGAAAAATGAGGACGAACCCAATAGAAGGATGCTTTTGGAAGCCCTTCTCAAGAAATTCCAGTGGACTTTCATATAAACATTTGAAAATTGCCCTCTTCTGACTTTTTTCTAGTTCCCTATCTACAACTTGTAATGCTAACTACTCTTGCCTTTACTTCTCCTTCACATTTCCTATTCATGATTCAAGGACTTTCTTCTTCCCTTAGAGACAAGAGTTATGCAATTTGGGGGTCTTTTAGGTAGACCTACTGAAGGGGTACTCCAATTGCCTCACCTTGTGTCACTGTTCAGCATGGAAGAAGCCAGAGCGGTCTGTGTCCCTATTCCCTATTGGCAATTTGGGTAACCCCTTCAGAGGATGTTGTGATAAGAATAGGAGGTAGGAGTTGGCTAGGTAGTTAGGATAAAAAGACCCCAAAGAAATGTAGCCAGTTTCTTGGCTAAAAGTCAAAATGTCTTTAGCAACATACTCTGTTCCAAAGGCCCAAAATGTCAAAAGTATTTGGGAGCCTGTATTTAATTCTTAAAAGATTTTATGGTTACCTCTTAAGGGGGGGAATGTTGGAGGGGAGGGAGTGGGCATGGATTTGATCAAAACACCTTATATATACGAATGAAATTCTTAATAACATTTTTGTAAAAATTAAAAAAAAGAATCCTCTACACTGCTTTCTATAGGAGTTGTCTAAGTTTTCAATCCTATCAGCAGTGGATGAGCTTTCCTCTTTCCCCAAATCCTCTCCAGCATTTGTTATTAGTTGTTCTCTTGATCTTAGCAGTCTGACCGGGGTAAGAGAAAATCTTAAAGTGGTTTTAATTTGCATTTTCCTAATTACTAATGATGTTGAACACCTTTGAAGCTGTTTCTTAGCCATCTTTATTTCTTCTTTTGAGAACTGTCTGTTCAGATCATTAGTCCATCTTTAATTGGGTTACTTGCTGTCTTGATCCTTTTTTCCCCTTTTTTTTTGATTTCTTTATATATTTTGGTTGTTAAATCTATGTCAGATGTGTCCCTGGTGAAGATTTTTCTCTCTGTGGGCTTTCTCTTCACTTCCTTGATTGTTTCTTTTGCTGTACAGAAGCTTTTTAGTTTAATGATGTCCCATTTGTTGATCTTAATTTTCCTGAGCAATTGATGTTTGATTTAGAAAATCCTTTCCTACACCTATATCTTATAGGTTATTGCCAATGTTTTTGTCTAGCAATTTCAGAGTTTCAGGTTTCACATTGAGGTCTTTGATCCATTTGGAGTTGGCTTTTTTTTATTAAATTATTTATTTAATAACCATATAATTAGAGGAAGCATTTCATTACAATAGCATTGACATATTCAATAACAATTTCCAGAGCTAAGATGCATCT
>NW_008330578.1:53969-56587 GCF_000622305.1 Nannospalax galili
CATTCAGTTGTCTATATTCCTTTGGATAAGATTGGGGTCTGCTGGTCATTTTCTCAGTTCTGTGCTGGGTTAATATCTGGGAATCCCTTTGGCCACCCTGGCCAACAACTCAAAAGAAGGTATCACTTGTCTGGCATTGTTGCTTGTTATGTAGCCTTTAGCTATACATATGGACTCTTATGAAGTTATGTTGGCCCATTTAATCTTTGGTTATACTTTCCTTTTGGGTGTTTAAGGCCATACGGTTGGTCCAGATAAACTGATTTATTTTTACTCTTAAGGTCGTTTGAGGATTTGTTCCTCACGGGTCACATGGGCTTGGGAGGAGTCCCTAGCTCCTTTTACCAGTTCCGCCTATGTGAAGATAAGTCAAAGGTCCTGCTCAACCATGGTTGGCTTCGCTTGGTAGCATGGAGGAAATGATTCCTCTGTGTTGACCCTCCTCTTTATAGACTGGACACTGGTTCAAGTCCATCTGGTGGGGTCTCCTCGGCCTCCTTGATTAAGAGGACAGGTGACCCATCACCATTATAAGACATTTTGAGAGATGCTCATAGTCCCCTGGAACTAGTCGACCTCGGAGGGCAAGGAGCAAAAACTGTCCTTTATGTCCCTCTGAGCAAATTATTATAGACCTCAAAGTATGTCTTTTAAACACCCAAGAAGGAGTTGACTTTTGTGTAAGGTGAAAGATAGGGGTGTAGTTTTATTCTTCTACAGGTGGAGGTCCAGTTTTGCCAGCACCATTTGCTGAAGATTCTGTCTTTCCTCCAGTGAATGTTCTTGGCCCTTTGTCAAATATTAGGTGGCTGAAATTGCATATACTCTTTTTTTTTCCATGCTGAGCATGTTTATTCTGTTTACACTCTGTGCACTGCAATCAAATAGTGTGGCTCTGCTGCCTGTGTTCTGACCAAATCCGGTGTTGCTGTCTGTGCCATGGATGTCCTGTGGTGGACATGCTAGGAAGACACTGGGGAACACCAGCCTGCTGTGCCTGCCCATTTGGCCTGGCTCAGCCCTTCTAGAACTTTCCATCTGACCCTACTGCTCTGGGTCTGGCGCTCAGGAGCCAGTGGGTGTGTCCTAGTCCTGAGGGGCGCAGTGTCAGTGGTGCCCAGTGGGCCATGTTTGGGTCTTCAATTATGTTCCATTGATCTACAGGTCTATTATTGTGCTGGTACCATACTGTTTTTATGACTATAGCTCTATAGTACAATTTGAAATCTGGTATAGTAATGCCCCAGCATTGCTCTCTGTGCTCAGGGTTGCTTTGGGTATCTGGGGTCTTTTGTGCTTCTATATGAATTTTAGGATTTTTTTTTTCTTTTCTAATTTTGTGAAGAATGTCTTAGGTATTTTGATTGTCATTGCATCGATCTATTAATGGCTTTTGGTAGAATGGCTGATTGAGCATGGAAGGTCCTTCAATCTCCTAGTGTCTTCCTCAATCTCTTTCTTTAAAGAGTTAAAATTTTCATTGTAGAGGTCCTTAATATCTTTGGTCAGGTTTATTCTGAGATTTTTTTTTGGAGGTTATTGTTAATGGGAGGGTTTCCATATACTCTTCCTCCAACTATTTGCTATTGGTATATAGAAAGGGTACTGATGTAGATTAATTTTATAACCCACCACTTTACTGAAAGTGTTAATCATTTCTAGACATTTTCAGCTGGAATTTTTGGTGTCTCTTAGGTACAATGTCATACCATCTGCAAAAAGAGATAATTTCACCTCTTCTTTTCCAATTCATACTCCTTTAATTTCCTTCTCTTGTCTTATTGCTCTAGCAAGAGTTTCCAGCACTATTATTAAAAAGGAGTGGAGATAGTGGATAATCCTTGCCTAGTTCCTGATTTTAATGGGAATTCTTCCTGTTGTTCTCCATTTAGAATGATGTTGGCTGTGGGTTTGTTGTATATAGGTGTAATTATGTTGAGGCATGTTCCCTGTAGTCCAGACTTTTAACATAAATGCATATTGAATTTTTTCAAAGGCCTCTGCATCTATTGAGATGACCATGTGTTTTTTGTCTTTGAGTCCATTTATGTGATTTGTGACATTTATTGACTTGTATATATTCAGCTATCCTTGCATCTCTGGAATAAAGCCAACTTGATTGTGGTGGATGATGTGTGTCTGTATGTGGTTTGCAAGTATTTTGTTGAGAATTTTTGCATCTCTGTGTTCTATATGGGTCTATAGTTTTCTTTTTTTGTTGTATCTTCACCTGGGTTTGGTATTAGAGTGATGCTGGCTTCATAGAAGGAATTTGGGAGTTCTTCCTCTGTTTCTATCTTTCTGAATAAATTAAGTAGTATTGGATATCGATCTTTAAATGTCTGGTAGAATTCTGCTGTGAAACCATCTGGGCCTGGGATATTTGTAGTTGGGAGGTTTTTGTGTAACTGCTTCAATTTCCTTACATATTGTGGGCCTATTTAAGCTGCTGATCTTGCTTTAGCTTTGGTGATTCCCATGATTTTAGATACACATCCATTTCTTTCAGGTTTTCAAATTTAATAGCGTATAGGTTTTTAAAGTATTCCCTTATAATGTTCTGGATCTTTTTGTTGTCTGTTGTGATGTTTCCCCTTTCATCTCTGATTTTATTGATT
>NW_008330578.1:56735-83867 GCF_000622305.1 Nannospalax galili
CATCTCTGATTTTGTTGATTTGGAGGTGCTCTTTCTTTCTTTTGGTTTGGGCTAAGGATCTGTCAATCTTGTTTATCTTTCCAAAGAACTAGCTCTTAGATTCATTGATTCTTTGTATTGTTTTCTTTGTTTCTATTTCATTAATTTCTGCTTTGATTTTTGTTACTTGTTCTTGTTTGCTGGGTTTGGGTTTCATTTGTTGTTGTCTTACAGTGTCTTGAGTTGCAATGTTAATTCATTTATTTGTGTTCTTTCTGATTTTTTTTTAACGTAGGCACTTAGAGGTATAAACTTCCTTCTTAGGACTGCTTTTTAAGTGTCTCAGAGGTTTTGTTGTGTTGTATTGTCCTTTGAATTTAGTTCCTGGATAATTTTTATTTTTTTATTAATTTCTCCTTTGACCATTCATCATTCAGGAGTGTGTTGTTTAATCTCCATGAGTTCATGTTGTTACTAGAGCTTCTTCTGGTGTTGATTTTAAGCTTTATCACATTGTGGTCTGATAGAATGCATGGAATTATTTAAACTTTTTTGTATTTGTTGATGCATGTTTTGTATCCCAGTATGTGATCAATTTTTGAAAAAGTTTCCTGGGGTGCTGAATATAAAGTATATTCTTAGGTGCTTGGGCAAGATATTTGGTAGATGTCTGTTAGGTCTATGTGATGTATGGTATTGCTTAATTCAGATGTCTCTCTGTTTATTCTTTGTCCTGTTGACCTATCTAATGGAGACAATGGGGTATTGAAGTCCCCTAATATTAGTGTGTTGGATTAATCTGTGTCTTAAAGTCCTGTAGTATTGTTTTTATGTAGTTGGGTGCACCAGAGTTTGGTGCATATATGTTCATGATTATATCTTCTTGGTTAGTTGTTTCTTTGATCAGAATCAAATGGCCCTCTTTTTCTCTTCAGATTAGTTTTAGTTTGAATTCTATTTAGTGACATACTAGAAATTCAACTCCTGCTTTTTTCTGAATACTGTTTGCACTGGTATGGGAGGACTGAGGGAGCCTGGTATTTTATTACATGGTTTTAGTGCTTTCAGATCTTGCTCAACAGTAAAATGTATTGTGGGAAGGAGGAAACCCTGGAAGTGAAGTGATCTGCTGAAACTTCACACAGTTTTCAGTCCCATTTGGTGACAATTTACATGTGGCAGCTAGGTACCTCTAGAGGCTGAGCAATCCAGTGACTCCAGGCTCTGGACTATCAGCTGATGGAGTTTGCTTCTCCCCACAGAAAGTGGAGCCATTGACCACTGTACCATTCAGACCCCAAACTTCTTGCTGCCTAAATTTCTTAGTGTCTGAACCTCTCCCTCACCAAGACTGCTTTTGTACAGTCTCTTACCCAGACACTGTGGTAAGCTATCCCCAGGCTCCTCGACTTGTGATTATTTGCTTGTTTGTAGGTTCCTTGACTTTGATCAATTGGCTCCTATCAAGATGGTGCCTGACTGTACCACTCTGGCATATAATAGGAAGTGTCAAAATAGTTTTTTTCTCTACTGCTGGCCTGCCTGGCAAGAAGAGTCACTGTCTCACCAAATCACCTCATTGAATTTTATTTTTATTTTTATTTTATGTGTATGAGTGCTTTTCCTGCATGTATGTAAGAGTACCATATGTGTGCAATGCCCTCAGGGGCCAGAAGAGGATGGTAGATCCTTTGAAACTGGAGCTGAACTTGGTCCTCTGCAAAGGCTGTCAGTACTCTTAACCACTAAACCATCTCTCCAGCTCTCACCTCATTGAATTTAAAGCTTGTTCTGTAGCTAGGAGACCCTGTTTGTTTTTACCAAGCCTGCCAGCCTTACCTTGAGTATGGTATGTGGCTCGGAATTTTCTCCCCTGGAGTGGAACCTGAAGTCTTGGACTGTTTCCTGCTTTTTGCTGTACAGCCTTTCTGTTCTTTTGTGCTATTGTGTGCCCTATCACCTTCTAATGTGATTCCCAATGCTCTTTGTCTTGTTCTTTATTTAGAATAAAGTATATTCTTTGTGAACCTGAATTTTCTCATGTATGAATCATTTGGAAGCAGCTTTTAATCTGATGTTTTACTCAGGAAACCCTCCTGTACAAGTTTGCAGTGCCCTCCTGTTTAAGCTTAATTTTATTTTCATAGGTCAAATGTGTCTAGAATTTTTTTCTGTTTATTCTAGATCTGCCAGTTCATTTTTCAAAATACTGCTTTATTCTTTGGGTTTCCCTGGTATCTTTTGTAATGCCTCCTTTTTTTTAGTTTTAATTTTATTTACTTAGTTCTACTTATTTTTTATTAGTTTGACTTACAGATTTATCTATCTAATTTATCTTTTCAGAAAACCAGCTCTTTGTTTCACTGATCCTGTGTATTCCTTTTAGTCTTTATTTTACTTATTTTGGGTCTGAGTTTTTTTTCCGGTATTAATTTTGGATTATCATTTTTGCTTTAAGAGAGTGTTGAAGTTTTACTATATCAGGGCTCACCAGTTTCTTTATGTCCAGTAGTGCTTATTTTGTAAAACAGAGTGTACCAGTATTCAGTTATATGTGTTCACAATCATATCTCCTTGGTAGATTGTTCCCTCTGTCAATACCTAATGCCCTTCTTTAATTTTTCTGTTTTGTCACATATGAGTATTTCTGCACACTGCATGGCTGAGTGGTGGTGATCACAAAAGAGGAATGGCAAAGTATATAATAAGATATTACGTGAAACAATTTAATAGTAAAGAAAGTTGGGGACCAGGAGAGACTCCCTGTTCTATAGACCAAAGTGCTCCTAGTTTTCAACTACCTAGTTTTTATTCACAGGGATGAAGTATTGAGGAACAAAAGGTAGGCAGATCAAGGAAATTTCTCTCCAGGGGCTCAGGAAATAATTAGCAATGAAATATGTTTTGTTATTAGTAGAAATATGTTTTGTTATTAGCAAACTAAAATGCTTGTTTACAAGGTATACAGCAGATGTTCACATAGCAGTGTAAATAAAGCATAGTTTGTTAGTTTGTTTTCATCTAAACATAAGGGACACTGCTTCTGCGTACATGCTTCTGCATACATACATACATACATACATACATACATACATACATATTTGGCTTTGCCATCATACATATTCTTGGTTGGTGGTGACTGTGTATATGCCAAACATGCTTTCAGCAGAGTTCAAACATGGCAGTAGTCTCCAACAGACTATAACATTTGCTTAGAATATTATTTTCTAGCCTTTAACTTATACTCTGTGAATTTTTTTTTATAGATAAGAGTTTCTTTCAGGCAGCCAATATAGTTGTTGGATCTTAGAAATACCCAGTCATTGTCACAGGTGGCACATGCCTTTAATCCCTCACACTTGGGGCAGAGCAAGCTGATCTCTGTGAGACTGAGGCCAGCCTGGTCTCCATAATGTGTTCGAGGTGTCTCAAAAAGACCGAAAAAGAAACAAAACAAAACAAAACAAAACGAAAACCCCAGTCAACCAGTTGGCATCTTTTTCAGTGTGTATGTGTTTTTCTGCTTGTCTGTACACATATGTGCCACATGCATGCAGGTGTCTTTGGAGGCTAGAAGAGGGTGTGGATCCCCCTGGAACTGGAGTTAACAGGTGGTTGTGAACCGCTTGATATGGGTGCTGGGAATTGAACCTGGATCTTCTGCAAGAGCAGTCAGTGCTCTTAACCACTGAGCAATCTCTCCAGCCCAAGATTAAGTTCTCATGATTGTGTTTTTATTTTTATTCCTTTTCTGGACAGTGAGCTTCTTCTGATGGTCTTCTTTAATTCTTGGTGGTCTTAAATTCCTTTCATTTATGCTTATTTTAGAGAGTTTTTATTTTTTCTTTAATGCTAAAGGATATCTTTTCTAGATAGAAAAGTCTAGATTAGAAGTTACTTCCCTTGGAACTTAAATCATTCCATAATGGACATTTAGAGTTTGTGCTGAGATGTCTGATTTATTTATTTATTTATTTATTTATTTGTTTATTTATTTATTTTTGAGACAAAGTCTTACTATGTAGCTCCTGGCTGGCCTTGAACTCACAGAGATTTGCCTGCCTCTGCTTGCATGTTCTGGGGTTAAAGGTATGCATCACCATGCACAGCCAACATATTTGGTTTTAAGTATAGCACAGCACTTTTTTCTTCAGTTTTTAATATTCTTTCTTTGCACTTTTGACAGTTAATTATAGTTTGACAAGGAGAGTTTGTTTTTTGGCTGTGTCTCTTTAGAATTCTAAATGTCTTCTCTACTTGGATATCCACCAAGAGACAGGAAAATTTCCACTATTATTTCACTGAATGGTTTTTTATGTTCGCATAAGTCCCTCATCTAGTCAATTTTTTTTGTGTGTATTGTCTTCTAGTTATGTCTCCTAGGTCTTGTGTGCTTCATTTATTCTGTATTTTTTTCCTTTGTTGGTGTCTGAATGTGATAATTTGTCAGCACTGTCTTCCAGTTGCAGTGTTCTTTCTTCTGTTTGATCTAGTTCATTGGTGAGGATTTTTCCACATTTATTGAGCTTTCTACATTTCCGAGGTCAGATTTGGTATTTTTCAGAATCTTTCTCTTTCTATGAATTGCTTTCATATCTTGCAAGATCATCATTAATTTTTTCAACTACTTTTATTGTCTTTGAACTCACTGATCATTTAAAAAAATCATTCTTTTAATTTTTGTTGTCTAGCATTTCATCTACTTCCATATCTTTGCAATCATTTACTGGAGAGTTTATAACTCACATTGCTTTACTTTCCTCCCCCTATGCTTTTGTGTTTCTATACTGAGATTTATTTATGGGTTGGGATGGAAATCTCTTCCACTTTTATGTGTTGGTCTTTTTAGGGCAATTCTTCTTTTGATGATGCCTTGGTATATTTATTTATTATGAAATGTTTAATTTAATTCCAAATGGACTTTTTAGTGCAGTTTCTCTGTGGCTTCTTTGGCTTTGATTAGATAGTCTTTACATGGTGCTTCCTTTGTTGGGGTGTTCTCTACAGGTCTTATAAATATGGGGCCTGCTGAAATTTAAACAGATGTGCTATAAACAGCAGAGTACATTGGGTTCATTCTGTCACTCTTGTTAGTAGTATGCAAACTCTCTTGAAATCTCTCATAGATCTGGGTCCACAAAGCAGTGTTAATCCTCTCTGCCCTATTGGTGTGAATGACTCAGAGCAGGACTTCAAGCCTCCGTAGGTATGCCTACCTGGGGCCATGGCATTGGCTTGGAATTTTTCTTTCTTTTAAGTTGAAATGTCTAATAAGATTCATACAAGATAGGTCTTAGCTAGATTTTGATGAATTTTCTCTCAGTTGAACTCAGAGTGTAACCCAGTGGCAATGTACCTACCCAAGTTGTTCAAGGCTTTTGGGTCTGATCCTTAGCACTGTTCAGAAAAAAAAAATCAAAGACAGCCACAACATAAAAATGATATAGATATATAATAATAACCAATTCCAAACAACAGTCCTCACAGCACCAATAAGAATAACAAAGAAAGGGACAAAAATGATAATTAACTAAAAAGTAATTAATAAAATATATAAAATATAGTATACATAACATGATTATATATAATATATAATGTATATATAATCTTACTGAACAGATTATCTTTTAGTGACCTCTTAGACTATGTGACCCTTAGAGAGAACTTGGGCTGTGAAGCTGCTGTCTTAGTGTTCAGTAGTGCAACTTATGTTTTAGCTAGTTTTCTTGTTGCTGTGACAAAATACTTGACAAAAGCAATGTAAAGAAGGAAAGAAAGATTTATTTTGGCTTACAGTTAGTTCGTCACACAGGGGAAATTATGACTCCAGGAGTGAAAGGAGCTGGGCATATTGCATCTACAGTCAGGAAGCAGAGAGATGAATGCTCTACTTTTACCTTTCTATTCAGTCCAAGACTTTAGTTCATGAACTGATGCTGCCCACGCTTAGTGTGTGTCTTCATTTTTCAGTTAACACTTTCTGGAAATACCCTTATATACCACCAAGAGGTGTGTTTCCATGGTAATTCTAAATATAGGCAAGTTGACAATGAAGCTTAATCATCACACTGTAGTGGTTTGTTACTGGAGCCAGTTGTGGTATCTCTCAGCTACCTTGTTTGTAATAGAAGGTAGTGCATAATGAATCCCCCACTCCCCTTAGCAACTTACCTTTTTTTTTTTTTTAAATTTATTCTTTATTCTCATAGGGCAGAGCCTAACAGTGCAGCATATCAGTCACTGGTACCTTTTGTATCTACTGGGGACAGGCAGGGTAGTACTATGGGGTAACAACTTTCCACAGTAAAGAAGGGTGCGTAGTATAATGGCAGCTGCTTTGCACACTAGATTTAGCTCCTGCATTTAATCACATTAGGCCATATATCCCATCACTACCCAGCTCCCACAGCTGGTTTCCCTAGTTGCTAGTTTGAAAGTGAAAGCATCCTTTACCCCCTTATGTATCATAGACTGCCTTCCTTCCTTCCTTCCTTCCTTCCTTCCTTCCTTCCTTCCTTCCTTCCTTCCTTCCTTCCCTCCCTCCTTTTCCTCCCTCCCCTCCCCTCCCCTTCATCCCCTCCTCTCCCCTTCATCCTCTCCCCTTCTTCCCCTTCCCTCCCTTCCTCTCCCCTCCCTTCCTCTCCCCTTTCTCCCCTCCTCTCCCCTTCTTCTTCTTCTCCTCTCCTCTTCCTCCCCTCCTCTCCCCTTCCTCCTTCCCCTCCTCTCCCCTCTTCTTTTCTCCCCCTTTCCGTCCCTTCTCTCCCCTTCCTCTCTTCCCTCCTCTCCCCTTCTTTCCCTCCTCTCCCCTTCCTCTCCTCTTCTCCTGTCCTCTCCCCTTGTCTCCCCTTCCTCCTCTCCTCTCCCCTTCCTCCCTCCCCATCCTCTCCCCTTCTTCCCCTTCCCCCTCCCTTCCATCCCTCATTCCCTCCCTCTCTCACAGGAACATACAGAAACCTCTGACTCCTTGAGTAGGAATGTCAGACAAGACTGTCTCAAGATGGCTCAGTGGGTAAAGACACTTGCCATCAGGTCTTATGACCTTAATTTCATCCCCAGAACCCACATGGTAGAAGGAGAAAACTGATTCCTGGCAGGTTATTCTCTGACTTCCGTGTGTGTGCTGTGGCTAACACATCTAGTCCATACCTACACCCACACCCACATCTATACCAAGTTGTTTTTTTTTTAAAGGTGACTCCCTGTTACCGTACTACAAGATATACAAGATATTCTGGGAAGATAGAATTTTTCCATTCTGGAGTGGTACATAGATTCCAGGCCTGTTGTCCTTTCAGACTGAAGTTCTGCGTGATGCTGAGTTCTGTGTGTATTGGACTGTCTTGGGTTTCTTTCTCTCTTTCACTCTACCTCTGCCCTCTTTTACAATGATAAGAGAGTGGTTTTGGGTGCTGTCTTACCCAATGTTCTGCTGTCCAAAGTCTCTATTTTGTTTCCTCTGTTCACAGTTGAATTTCAGTGTTTCCCGAGTTACCCTAATTGATGAGTATCTGCTCTCCAGTTGTTTTGAGACTGTCTCTTGGAACGAGTGAATGTGGGGTGCTTTTAACCTACTGACTTGAGTCTACTGTAATTTTTTTTGATCTGATGAAGAATATCTACTAAAAAGAGCACAACAGTTATCAGTTGTAAAATATCAAATTACAAATATTCAATTGTGAAATATAGCAAACTTTCTCACTAGCTGGACCTGGTGGCATAGCTTTGGGAGACTGAGGTAGGAGGATTGCAAGTTCAAGGCCTGCCTGGGTTACAAAGCAAGTTTATGGCCAGTCAGGGCAACTTAGACAGTGTGCCAATTTTCTTTTTAAAGTTAAAAAAGAGGATTGAGGGTATAGCACAATGCTAGAATGCCTAGCATGTCTGAGGTCCTAGGTTCAATCCCCAGAAGTACAAACAACAATATAAAATTTCTCACTGAAATTTAAAAAAAACAAGACCATGATGATTTAGAATATCCTATAGAACTCATACAAAACTATAAAAAATAAATAAGAACTTGGCAAGTTTGATGACTATAATTTTAGTATTAAAAATACATTTTGTAGGTTCTCAAGAAAGAGATGAACCAAAGAAACAATACTACTTATAATAGTATTGAAAACATGAATAGCTACAATAAAAAATTATAAAATATTATTACTAGAAATTAAGTAAATGGAGAGATTTACTTGGTTTTAGATTGAAAGACTCACTGTGATAAAGTTGCCAGTTTCACGAAAGTTGATCTAAACATTGCTTCCTTCACTTAAAAAAAAAATCTATTGATCTTAGCCAGTCTGACTGGGGTAAGATGAAATCTTAAAGTGGTTTTAATTTGCATTTCCCTAATTATTAGTGATGTTGAACATCTTTTAAGATGTTTCATAGCCATCTTTACTTCTTTTGAGAACTCTCTGTTCAGCTCCTTAGCCCATCTTTTAATTTGGGTTACTTCTTGTCTTGATTCTCTATTTATTGAGTTTGTTATATATTCTGGATATTAAACCTCTGTCGGATGTATCGCTGGTGAAGATTTTCTCCCATTCTGTGGGTTTTCTGTTCGCTTCCCTGTTTGCCTCTTTTGATGTACAGAAGCTTTTTAGTTTAATGAGGTCCCATTTGTTAATTCTTGCCCTTGTTTCCTGAGCAATTGATATCCGCTTTAGAAAATCCTTTCCTATGCTTACATCTTGTAGGTTTTTCCCAAAGTTTTCTTCTAACAGTTTCAGAGTTTCTGGCTTTACATTGAGGTCTTTGATCCATTTGGAATTGACCTTTGTGCAGGGTGAAAGATAGGGGTTTTGTTTCACTCTTCTACAGGTTTTGCCAGCACCATTTGCTGAACATGCTGTCTTTCCTCCACTAAATATTCTTGTCCCCTTTGTCAAATATCAAGTGTCTGAAATTGCATTTACTCATATTTGGGTCTTCAGTTTTGTTCCATTGATCTATGGGTCTATTTTTGTGCTAGTACCATGTTGTTTTTATGACTATAGCTCTGTAATACAGCTTAAAATCTGGCATAGTAATCCCCCCCCGCCCCGGCATTGCTCTTAGTGCTCAGGGTTGTTTTGGCTATCCGAGGTCGAGAACAAATGATATCAAATGTTGGAGAGGATATGGGGAAAGGTGAACACTCATCCACTGCTGGTGGGGCTGCAAACTTGTTCAACCCCTGTGGAAAGCAATGTGGAGAACTCTTAAAAAACTATGGAAAGCAATGTGGAGAACTCTTAAAAAACTAGAAACGAACCTACCATTTGACCCAGTTATACCACTCCTTGTCATATACCCAAAGAACTCATCCTATTGCAGAGACACTTATACATTCATGTTTGTTGCTGCTTTTTTCACAGTAGCTAAGAGGTGGAAGCAACCTAAGTGTTCCTCAATTGACGAGTGGATAATGAAAATGTGGTTCATTTGTAGGATGGAGTTTTACTCAGCAGTAAAGAAAGATGAAATCGTGAAATTTGCAGGTAAATGGATGGAACTAGAAACTGTTATACTAAGTGAAGTAACACAGAAAACATAATTATAGGAAACAGTATAATGGAAAGGAACCAGGGAGGTAAAGGAAAAGAAAGAACCCGAAAGAGAAGAACAGTAGGAAACAGGCCTTAATAAGGGAGATATGGATAAATATTGGATTAGTTAAAGGGAGGGGGGAGGGAAGGGTATATAAGGAACCTAGGGGATAAAGGGAAAGAAGGAGCTCAAGAGAGGTAGGACTGTAGGAGAAGGGGGGGAATGGGGGCACCTTAAGTGTGAAAACCATGATGGAAGGGTGAGACAATGCGAGAGATAAATAATGCCTAGCTAGTTTTAAAAACCAGAGGGAACCATATTAGTCCAACTACCTACTGACAAATTATACATACAACTAGATCAAGAAATATACGTATAGGCAAGGTTTATCTGAGAACATTTGGTCTTTCTTGGAGGTTTAATAGACATACTTTGAGGCCTGTGATAATTTGGTCAGAGGGACATAAAGGACAGTTTTTGCTCCTTGCCCTCCTTGGTCGACTAGTTCCGGGGGACTATAAGCATCTCTCAAAATGTCCTATAATTGTGGTGGGTCACCTGTCCTTTTGATCAGAGAGGCCGAGGAGACCCCACCGGATGGAGTTGAACCAGTGTCCAGTTTACAAAGAGGAAGGTCAACACAGAGGAATCATTTCTTCCATGCTTCCAAACGAAGCCAACCATGGTTGAGCAGGACCTTTGACTTATCTTCATATAGGTGGAACTGGTGAAAGAAAGGAGCCAGGGGCTCTTCTCAAGCCCATGTGACCCCCGAGGAACAGATCCTCAAACAACCTTAAGAGTAACAAAACAAGCAGGTGACCATTTGCCCAGCAGAAGGAGGACTTTCACCAGGAGACTGAGTTGGCAGAGTTCTTGATCTTGGACTTCGAGCTTCCAGAACTCTGAGGAACAAATTTCTGTTGTGTCAATCACCCAGCATGTGATATTTTCTTTAATCAATTGCAGCTGATGAATACAATGGATAGATATTTGAAGATTCTCTTCAGGAAAACAGACTCATCAAAGCCACATCAGTGAGGGAACTTTTGAGTCTGGGGATGTATCTTAGTTGGTAGAATTCTTGCCTAGCATGTATGAAGCCCAAGTTTGAACCTCAGCACCTTATTAATTGGATGTGGTACAAAAACCTGTAATCCCAGCACTCAGGAGGTAGAGGCAAGAAGTTCAAGATTATTCTTGGGTACATATTAAATTCAAGGCCAGCTTGGGTGCTAAGGAGACCCTGTATCAAAAAAAATTTTTTTAATGAGGGGAATTTCCTGTGAAGTACTATATATAGAAACTGAAGTCCAAGAAAGACAGTGCAACTGAGAAATTAATAACCACAAGAAACAGCCAACCTAGCACTGTAAAGACAATGGGGAAAAGTACTTGAGCACAGGGGCCAGAACCAGTGGGAAGGAATTCAGACAAGTACAGAAAGGTCCTCCCTCAGAGCCAGATCCAAGTGGGTACCGTCTAGGTAAGACTGGGCTCATGGAGGAAGTCTGATGGAAGAGGCAAGAGATCATAAAAGTTGATGCCAACAGCCATGCAAAGAATGAACTGAGAAGCATCTTGTTTCCCTCCACTTCCTCTTTTCTAGTCTCACACTGTTGTTCAACCTCCCTAAGAAATCAGTGAGTAGGAGCTCTGCAGTTTAGCCAGCAGAACTCAGGACCCATGTCAGTAAAGGCGGGAACAGTATGTGAACCTATAGCACTCACATAGGGTAAAAGTCAAGATCTGGGATGTCTTCAGGTTCCCTTATCAAATCTAGTTTCTGTCTGTAATGTCAGAGAATGAGACTCACATGCATACTCTATGAAGATGAATTTACAGTCTCACTCCTCTTTTCCCTAAGCCGCATTAAGTACCACTTTACCAGAAAGGACTGAGTTCAGTGCAGAAGAGTTTGAAGTGAAGAGCTGACTGAAAGTTTTGGGGGCTGAGTCATAGCTTGACTAGGATCGTACCTCTCCCATGAGAAGGCAAGGCTGAGATTCAAGCTATCTATGAAGACCTCTTGGTCTTCCAGACCCTCAGCAGTAGCCTCCATGTCCACAGGATTCCTTGGACTCAAGGAAGCATTAGCATATATTAGAAGAATGGTCTCCCATCGTGGATTTGAGATTTAAGGACTAAGAAATACCAAATGCTGGGGCTGGAGAGATGGCTCAGCAGTTAAGAGCACTGACTGCTCTTGTAAAGGACCTGGGTTCGATTCCCAGCACCCACATGGCGGCTACGAACTGTCCTTAACTCCAGTTTCAGGAGAACCCGAAGCCCTCTTCTGACCTCCACAGCAATGCATGAAATGGGTGCACTCACATACATGCGGGCAATACACTTATACACGTAAAATAAAAATAATAAGAGGCTGGAGAGATGGCTCAGCGGTTAAGAACACTGGTTGTTCTTGGAGAAGACCTGGGTTTGAATCCCAGCACCCACATTGCAGCTAACAGCTATCTGTAACTCCAGTTCCAGCGGATCTTACAGCCTCTTCTGTCCTCTGTGGGCATTGCATGACGCAGGTGCACTTACCTACATGCAGGCAATACACGCATACACATAATATAAAAATAATAAAATTAAAAAATATATTTTTAAAAAAGAACACATACTGGTTTCTCAAAGACCCAAGTTTGATTCACAGCACCTACACCATGTGACTCACAACTACCTGTAATTCAAGCTCTAGATGATTGGAGACCAGATTCATGGACTCCAGCATTCATTTGTACATATCTAACATAGATTCATAGACATATACATAATTAAAAGTAATGAAATAAACTTTAAAATCTAATGTTTATTTGGATATGTAAGCTATATAGCTGATTCTGATATTTATATGAAAATACATGGGATTACTAAATAAGAAAAGTTTAAAGAATATAATCAAAGCTCATTGATTAGGTCAGGTAAGGTGACACATGACTATAATTACAACACTTGGGAGTTTGAGGCAGGAGGATTGTGGTATTGAGACCATTTGCAAAGCAAGATCCTGACTTAAAAAAAAAACAACAAAACAAAACAAAAAGGAACTAAAGAACTAGAAGGTTTATACTATCATATATAAAAAAATTATGAATTACAACACTGTCATTTTGGGGTAAGAAGACTAATGGAGTTAAGAACAAGGGGGCCAAAAACAGATTCCAGAGGGCTGTGACTATGGGAAAGCTGCTGACCACTATACCTTTCCACTGCTTGCCATATAGTAGGTTGCTTTTCTAGACCACCTTCAACCAATGTACTCTTGACAAATTTTGTCACCACTGTTGGGCCTACATTTTCATATGACAACCATATTCTTTTTGCAGAGATTCTTAATCTTCAGTTTGATGGTAGAGGAGTTAAGTTCTTAGTTTCCTGGATTGTCTGTTAGTTCTTAGTTTGCTGTTAGTTTTATGAATAATCCATTGATTTATGAGAAAGATGATATTTTAGCGCCTTGGAGAAATTACATCCTTACTAGGTATTGGAAATAAGATGATGCCTGTTCAATAAATCGTACTAGAGAATAAGATCTCTTCTTTACAGCACGTACCTATTCCATATAGATGGTAGGTCTAAATATGAAAGGAAAATAATGATTTACCTTTAAGAAAACATTTTTCTTGAAGTTGGAGTAGGCAGATCTTTTTTTTAAAAAATATTTTATTTGTTTTTAAAATTTTTCATGTGTATGAGTGTATTGCCTGCATGTGTGTGAGTGCACCCATGTCGTACAATGCCTCAGAGGTCAGAAGAGGGCTTCAGATTCCCCTGTAACTGGAGTTAAGGACGGTTCCTAGCTGCCATGTGGGTGCTGGGATTTGAACCCGGGTCCTCTGCAAGAGCAGTCAGTGCTCTTAACCATTGAGCCATCTCTCCAGCCCTGACAGATTTTTTATAGGAATCCAAAAAGCATTAACCATAAAGGAAAACATTGACAAGCTGTCCTGTATTAAGGCGATTATCTTCTATTTGAAGAATATTAAAGACAGGGAAAAGATTCTGTTCTTCAAAAGATATTAAGGAGGGAAGAAAAAGACATAAAGTGGGTTACTTGATGAAAGATTTGTATTTAGAGTCTATAAAGAACCACTAGCAATGAAAAAATAAAATAATCCAGTAGAAGAACTGGCAAAGTCTTGAAATAGTTCTCCCAAAACAGTAGTCTGTAAATATAGAAAGGTGGTTATTTCAGTCATCAGGAAAATATATATTAAAACTACAGTGATATCATCAAATAACTACTAGAAGGATGAGAGAGGGAGAAGGAAGGAAATTGATTTCAATGCCAACTGGGGTCCTATACTCTACTCTGAGAACATGTTTCCAATGACCTAATGCTACGCTTTTTAAAAGTCTACAGCACTTTTCAATACTACACCTTTGGGGACCAGGCCTTTAATATAATGAGCTCCCGAATGACACTAATATTACACCCAAACTGTTGCATCTGTACCTTCAATTATTTTACTTAGTTCTTTCCCTCCCTCCCCCCCTCCTTAAAAAATAGGTTGGGGCTGGAGACATGGCTCAGCAGTTAAGAACACTGGCTGTTCTTGCAGAAGACCTGGGTTCGAATCCCAGCACCCACATGGCAGCTAACAACTGTCTGTAACTCCAGTTCCAGGGGATCCTCCGGGGGCATTGTACGACATGGGTGCACTTACCTATATGCAGGCAATACACACATACACATAAAATAAAAATAAATAAAATAATATTTTTAAAAAGGTTAAAATTTCCCTCTATTGTGAATACCTAGTTTTAAGAAATTAAAATAGGGCCTGTAGAGATGGCTCAGTGGTTAAGAACACTAGTTCTTGCAGAAGACCTGGGTTCGAATCCTAGCACCTAGGATTCTAACATGGCAGCTAAAAACTGTACATAACTCCAGTCCCAGGGGATCCAGCAGCCTCTTCTGACCTCCGCAGGCATTGCACAACATGGGTATACTTACCTACATGCAGGCAATACACACATATACATAAAAAATTAAAATAGAGGGGTTAGGCAGATGCCTCAGTAGGTAAATATGCCCCATACACATAAGGACCTGAGTTTGGATCCCCAGCACTCTTGTAAAAATATGGGCCTGGTGGTGTGCATTTGTAATCCTAGCACTGAGGAGGTAGAGACAGGAGGATCCTTAGAGCTCTCTGGTCAGCAAATTTTGCTGAATTGGGAAGTCTCCAGTTTGTTGAGAGACCCTGTTTCAAAATATAAGGTGGAGAGAGATACAAGGAAGATGTTTGACATCAACATGTGACTTCCACATGCACACGCACACACATGAACACATGCACACACAACACACAAAAATAGTACAATAAGCATTTTTATATTATTTTAAGTCCAGTAGAATACCATTATGAATGTATGGCTTAAGCAGGCAGAATGTAGATGGCCTCTGGCATATCAGCAGAGTAACTCCAGTATTGTGCTGTTGCCCGTATGTTTGAGAATCATTTCATTCAGTAATGTCTGCTATAGGTAGACCCTTCTTGACCTGGCTTTCATTTTCATAAATAAAATGTTAAAATTCATGTCTGCCTGCAAGGTGTGCTTATCTGCATAGGGTGATAGGTATGCGAACATGTACTTATACTAGAACATGTTAGGTAGAAATGTAGTGGAATGTTCATGACTATTTTACAGATGTCAGAGATATTAGCTTCATCAGTGCAGGAAGTGGGCAAGGAGAGGAACAGGGAAGATTTTTGTAAATTATTTGGTATTGACTTGCTTTGAAAGAGATGTTTAAACTAGGTTTTAGGTTGATGGGTATTTGTTTTAGATAGTCTGAAAAATGATCTGTGGTAGCCACACTTTCAGTTTTGAATGAGCTTAAGTATATAGCAAGCAACAGAAAAAAGAATAGTGAATAGCAGATAGATAGCAAAACATCACCAACTCTAGGGCTCACATGCATACAGCAGAAATCAGCTGGGAAAGCCCTGTTGAGACAGTTCATCCGAGGTTAGAGTAGAGTTATAGTGGGCAGAGTAGACCATTTTCTCCAGTAACGCTTTCATTCAAAAGAACAAGTGACAAGCAGCAAATAGCAAAACATTATCATATTGGGCACTCAAAACATTCAGCAAAGACTGACCAGGGAAGTTGAGACAGTTCCCAATTGAAGTTTCTCTCCATGTATGAGCTTCCCATGGTTGAACTTTTAGGTTTCTCTTCCCATTGCAGGAATTTTATATTATGGGATAAACAATAATAACTTCCATTGCAAATAGTTTACCTTCTAGCTGTTCTCAGGGGCACAGTGTTTCTAATCTTGGGACTGTTTTGCTCTTCTCTTTCCTCCCTGTTGTCAGAGAGTTCGGGGGGCCCATCCCATCCCCAGACAAGGTGCCTTGGAAGACACTTTGAGACAAATATGCTTGAGCCACTTCCAGAGCCAGCTTTTCAGTGAGCTCAAACAGCCCATGGTAATTTGCCAATATAATGCACATCACAGTACTTAAAGTATTCAGAAATTAGAAATCGTTCATGATGGCAGTCAGGTGACCTCAGGCTATGGCATGGTATTGATTAATGTAGTTAATGTAATTCTGTTCTAAGAAAAATAAAATTTCAGATTCTAAATATTTCAAGAGCCAGTTCACATAGGTACTTTATTTTCGTTATACTATCTGTAATATATATACAAATTTTGACCCCATGCTTCTAAATGAAGGTATGCAAATACTCCTTTGGCTTTAGTAATGAGATAAAGTTTCCTAAAACAACTGCTTTGTGCTGTGGAAGACTCATGCTACTTACTCAAATTGCATCATCTTGTTGGATTGTTGTCTATATAGTCCTCTGAAGCCATCTTTTCATGTCCTGTCTTATTACCTAGACTGCTTTGACTTTGGTTCTTTCATGTATTTCTGCTATAGGTTTATCATTTGATTCTATTTCAACTTGTCTTAAACATTTCTGCCTTTTAATTCACTTAGACTCTTTGAACTTAGCTGTGTGTTCCTATATTCCCTATAGACTTAAAATTGATGCCAGCTGTTCTCTAAGAACATTTCTATTGTCAAGCTGGAGAGAATTAAATCTGATATTTTTCTAAATTATATTGTAGGTACTATTTCACATAAATTTAAAAGCAGCTTTCTTTTCTAAAGTGGTATTGGACAAATGATTCCTTAAATTAGCACATGTTAAAACCAATCTTTTGGCGGCTGGAGAGATGGCTCGGCAGTTAAGAACACTGGCTGCTCTTGTAGAAGACACAGGATCGAATCCCAGCACCCACATGGCAGCTAGCAGCTGTCCATAACTCCAGTTCCAGGGGATCTGACGGCGTCTTCTGTCCTCTGTGGGCATTGCATGACACGGGTGCACTTACATACATGCAGGCAATATACCCATACACATAAAACAAAAATAACAATTAAAAAAATCCAATCTTGCATATAAGTCTTGATTAATCCTTTTACTTTGGGGGGGAAGGGTAATGTACCAGATATTGAAATAATTTCTCAGAGAGGGGTTGGGCCTGATGAACTTCTCCCCCATCCATGATAAAATACTGACAGACCCAATTTTATTCAGATAGCCACAGCTTCAGTGAGTTTATGAGTGCAGTTGGTCATGTCATGTCTAGAAGATGTCTTTTTCTGGCACTCCTCTCCATCCTCTGGGTCTTATGTTCTTTGCACCTTTTCTTCTGTGATGTTTCCTGAGCCTTGGGGGTAATAATAGATGTCTCATTTATGATCAAAGATTTATTTTTCATAAACATTAAATAAAGCATCTTTTGATTGGTAGATTTCTTGCAGAGGTGAGGAAATGGGTACAATATTGAGAACTGTATTAAGTAATGACATGCCTTTTGAATACTAAAACTTTTAGCCTTCAGCCTCAACTTGGCTCTTGAAATCTAGCAGCCAGACCTAACCTTTAAAACAGGAACCATCTAGCCAGAATAAGATCTTACAGATGTTAACTGTGCCAGCTTTTGATTTATTACTTCTGAGATGCAAGTGTATTCTTTTTTGACTTTTCCATATGATACTGGAGCTGGAGTCTGTGAAGCACTTTTTTTGGGAAGGGGAATGAACCGGATATTGAAATAATCCCTCAGAGAGGGGTTGGGCCTGATGAACTTCTCCCCAATCCATGATAAAATGCTGACAGACCCAATCTTATGCAGATAACCATAGCTTCAGTGAGTTCATGAATGCAGTTGACCATGTCATGTCCAGATGTCTTTTTCCTTAGCTTAATATCTATCTCCCCCTCCCTCCCTCCCTCCCCCTCTCTCTCTCTGCATGTGTATGTATGTGAATGTGTCTATCAGTGGAAGAGTAATATAGAATAAGAAAGGATACAGATTTTCATGTCTTATCCCAGAGACAGGCTGCTCTGTAGATATTTGGTGCTTTGCATGTTTTCTCATGGCAGACAGTAGTCTTGCTTCTGGTGATTAGCTTCCAGCCACATTCTTCTCACTGAGCAGTCAGAACATAGCATGTTTCTGTGGTAGTGTACCATTTCCTCACAAATCTGTGTCAGTCTTTTGGACCACTTTTCTAAGTTGCTGACTTTTGTTTTTTTCTGTTTACTTTCTTCTTAGATTTAAATTTGACAGTGACTTTGTACAAATTCTGGGAACTTTTTTAGAGTTTTCTTTTACATTGTAGTTTACCATGCATTTGGAGTTCCCAGTTAACTTTTTATTCCTTTCCCATATATTTAAGGGAAATATGAGCTGAGAAAACCAAGAATATAAGATTTTTTAAAAAACATCTTTTTGAGACAAGGTCTCTCTGTAGCCCCATCTGGACTGAAACTTGCTATGTAGACCAGGCTGGCCTCGATCTCACAGAGATCTGCCAGCCTCTGGAGTGTTGAGATTAAAGACACGTGCCACCATGCCCTGCAGAATATTTTGAGGGCATCTCTAACAGAAAGGATAACTACCTGCTCCTTTCCATCGAAAGGAAGAAAATAGAAGAAAAATCAGGATCTTAGTAATGGCTAGAAAGAAGAGAAGAGCTTGAAGCCTCTAAATACAAAGTAGTTGTAGAAGGAAATGTTAACTGCCTTGATTTGATCATTACACACTTGTATAATATATCAAATTATACTGTACATCATACATTTGTACAATCATAATGTGAACCAATTTAGGAGAAACAGACTACATAAGGTAAAGAAAAATTATTAACATCTTTTGAGAGAAAGGAATATTTTTTATCTCTGAAATAAGAACTGGATGTTATATAAAAAAAGGAACATTTAAACAATAGAAAAGAGCTCTTAGAAATTAAAAACATGGGGACTGGAGAGATGGCTCAGCAGTTAACAGCACTGGCTGCTCTTGCAGAGGACCCACGCAGCAGCTAACAACCATCCATAACTCCAGTTCCAGGGGATTCAGTGTCCTCTTCTGACCTTAATGGGTATTGCATGACATGGGTGTGTTCACACACCTGCAGACAATACACTCATACACATAAATTAAAATAATAAAATATTGGGGCTGGAGAGATAGCTCAGCAGTTAAGAATACTGACTGTTCTTGCAGAAGACCCGGATTTGAGTCCCAGCACCCACATGGCAGCTAAAAACTGTCCATAATTCCAGTTCCAGGGATCCGACAGTCTCTTCTGTCCTCTGCGGGCATTGCACGACATGGGTGCACTTACCTACGTGCAGGCAATACACACTTACATATAAAATAAAAATAATAAATAAAATATTAAAAATAATAAAATATTTAAAAATAAATAAAATATTTAAAAATACATTTATGAAGGCTGGGGGAAATGGCTCAGTAGGTAAAGTACTTGCTACGCACACATTAAGACCTGAGTTCAGATCCCCAGCACCTAGTAAAAAATGAGGCACAGCAGTACTTACCTAGAATTCCACCACTGGAGAGGCAGTGACAAGAGGAGCCCTGGAACTTGCTGACCAGCCAATGTAGCCAAATTGGTGGGCTCCAGGTTAAGATGGAGAAGACATTTGGTATTAACCTCTGGCATGTGTGCGTGCGTGCGTGCGCACGCACGCGCACACACACACACACACACACACACACACACTAAAATGTCTGGTTCTGGCACTAACAAAATGCTTTGGATGGGCTGGAGAGATGGCTCAGTGGTTAAGAGCACTGACTGCTCTTGAAGAAGACCCAGGTTTGATTCCCAGCACCCATATGGTGGCTAAAAACCATTTGTAACTCCAGTTCCAGGGGATCTGATGCCCTCTTCTGACCTCCATGGGCATTGCATGACATGGGGGCACCTACTTACATGTAGGCATTACACTCATACACATAAAATAAAAATAAAATAAATGTTTGGGCAAATATCAAACATAAAAAATTAACAAAGTGCATGAAAAAAAGGTAAGAAAAGAAATGTAAATATTATAGATAGGATTAAAAAAGAAAACTAAGGTGGGCATGGTGGCTCATGCCTATAGTCCCAGCACTTGGGAGGCAGAGGCTTTCTGTGAGTTCAAGGCCAGCCTGGTCTACATAGTGAGTTCCAGGACAGCTGGGGCTACAGGGAGACCCTGCTTCAAAAAGACAAAAAAAAAAAAACAACAAAAAAAAAGGAAACTGTATCAAAGTGAAGTCTTCCATTCAACTGATATTTTCCCCCCCGAGGATACTAAGATAATAAGGTTGAAATTGAAGTCTACAGTCTTCAAGGATAAGTCTGCAGTCTTATAAGGACTTCCTTGTAAGGAAGTCAATTACAGTAAATCCAAAATTGTATATACAAGCTCCACTCCTGAGACTTCCAGTTTTGTATGATAATATGTAAGGAATGGCTCCAAGAGACAGGAGATAGCAGCAGCTCCAGTGCTGAAGAGCAAAGCAGAGTCACTTCAGCTTTAGGAGAGAGCAGTGATTTTCAACAGAAACTATGGAAATCAAGTAAAATATCTTTATTTTCTTATTATTTGTGTGTGTGTGTGTGTGTGTGTGTGTGTGAGAGAGAGAGAGAGAGAGAGAGAGAGAGAGAGAGAGAGAGAGAGGAATTGGGGGGAGGTACACACATGCCATGGAATGTGTTTAGGTCAGAGGACAACACTGTGGAGTTGGTTCTCTCTTTCCACACCTTATGTGGTTCCAAGTATTGAAAGCCAGTCTTCAAGTTTGCACAGCAATTGTTTTTAACCACTAAGCCATCTTGACAAAGTAAAATCTTTAAAATATTAAAATATCTAGCAACTCCAAATTCTCTGCCTAGGGAAAACAAGGACAAATTACAAAGAGATTCACAAAAGCAGATGCTAAAGGAATGCAATAAATCTGCACTAAAAGAAAATGCCACTACAGCTGGGACCGAAGGGAGACCCTGTTTAAAAGAAAGAAAGGGAGGAGGGAAAGGGGAGAGGGCGGGGAGAGAAGAGGAGGGAAGGGAAGGAAGGAAAAATACAACTTAAAAGGAATTTAGCTAGAAGTAAAATGTATGACAGGCAGGGCTGGGAAGATGGCTCAGTCAGTAAAGCACTTGCCTTACAAGCAGTTCAGAGGCCTAGAACCCAAGTGTGGTGGCACACACCTCTAATCCCAGCAATGGCAAGATGGGAGGCAGATGAGTAGATCCCTGGAGGCCCAAGGTCTAGCTATATGACAGAGTTCAGGATGCCAGAAGACAATTCCCAAAGTTGCCCTCTAATCTCCTTATGTGTGCCATGTACATGCACACCTGTATTCATATGTGCGAACATATAAATTAAATGTATACATGTATATCAGTATATATACATGAAGTAAATAGATGTCAAGACTAACACAAAACATGAAAGGTGTAAATGCAATTAAATCTTTGTAAAGTTTATGAATTGTTGACAATATAAAGGCATATCTTTGTGAGTTCGAGGCCAGCCTGGTCTCCATTAGCGAATCCAGGCTAGCTGCAGCTATAGGGACACCTTGTCTCATAAAGACCAAAAAAAAAAAAAAAAAGTGTAAACTGAATGTAGACTCTAATGAAAGTCAAAGTCATGTTTTAAACTCTAGAGCATTGTCATCAACAAATGAGTTGAGCCACGTTTATAGCTATCCTGGGTCACAAGTGAGCTATAGGTTACAGCTTAGACACACCTGTTCTAGGGTAATCACTAAGGGAAAAATATAAACACTGTAAAAGCGAGAAGCTAGTAGAGAAGAGTAAATGGAAAAGTTTTAAAGTGTGGTTAATTAAAAAAAAATAAGTCAAAGGAAAAAAGGCACAAAAAGAAAACAATAAAAATGGAATAGACCTAAATCTATATCAATAACAAGTTCAAAAGGGCAGAACAATCCAGATTATCAGACTAAATAAAATATACCCCTCCTAACAAGCTATTTATACATGTTACAGACTGTTCTCCCCCTCCCTCAAATTTATATATTGAAACTTAACCCCTAATGTGAGACTAGCTAAAGATGGGGCCTTTGAAAGATGAGTAAGTCACAGCAGTAAGGTCCTCATGAATGGAATTAGTGTTCTTATAGAAGAAATCCCTTCTACAATGTGAGGACACATCCAAAAGATTTTAATCTATGAACTAGGAAGTGCATCCTCACCAGATACCATATCTGTCAGAACCTTGGTTGTGGGCTTCTCAGCCTTTAGAACTATAAAAAATAAATATCTGTTGTTTATAAATCACTTATTCTATAGTATTCTGACTTGGGAGCCCAAACAAACAAGGTTAATGTACAACATATAGTCTAAACATAGAAATGAATAAAAGTTAATAGGAAAACAATCAGCAACTTCCAACATGACCACAGAATAACGGCAGACAATGAATCAATCACTCCACAGTCTTCAAAAGGCTATGCAGGTCAAAAAAAAAAAAAAAAAAAAAAAAAAAAAAAAAAAAAAAAAAAAAAAGGGTAGGGAAAAATGGCGGAGAAGTAGAGTACATATTGCTCTTACACCAGGCTTGGTGGCGCATGCCTTTAATCCCAGCTCTTGGGAGGCAGAAGCAGGCGGATCTCTGTGAGTTCAATGCCAGCCTGGTCTACATCGTGAGTTCCAGGTCAGCTGGGGCCACAGGGAGACCCTGTCTCAAAAAGATCAAAAAAAAAAAAAAAAAAAGGAGTACATATTGCTCTTACAGATGACCAAGTTCAATACCTAGTACCCATGTCAGGCAGCTCAACAACTGCCTCTCCAACTCCAGGGGGATCTGACACCTCAGGCCTCTGCACCTGCATGCATATACACATACATATATACATTACCTATTTAAAAATAAAACTTTTGGGGCTGGAGAGCTGGCTCAGAGATTAAGAGCACTGACTACTCTTGCAGAGGACCCGGGTTCGAGTCCCAGCACCCCAATGGTGGCTAACAACCATCTATAACTCCAGGGGATCTGATTGATGCCGCCTTCTGACCTCCGTGGGCGTTGCACAATGTGGGTGCACTTACACACATGCAGACAATGCACACATAACACATAAAATAATAAAAAATTAAAACTTTTTAAAGAAGAAAAATAAAACTGTACATACCTGTGCCTTCATTATTACTATGTATTCAGAGAATACTATGAACTTCCAAATAGATTTCTATATATAAAAAAATCTCCAAAATTACAACAACTAATTCTAGAGCTTCCACCACTGTATTCTTCCTTGTCATAACAAAGAGTGTCTCACTCCTACTTGGCTCTTTCCTCTCCCGATGAAGGACCTTTCTAAGACTAGCACTTCTTTTTCATGTAGACTCTTCAGACTATCTGCATACTGCACAAAGATTTACATTGGCAAAATGAGTGGTCTCAGCTGATAAAGAAGACAGAGCAAGAAGAGTACCAGAACATTGTCATAACCTGTCAAGTAATAAAAATCTGGGCCAAGTTCAAAAGGACATCTATCTCAGATTTAAAAAATGACACAGTGGTAGCAAGGAATATGGTAGTGATTCCCTTCAATATATCTGTCTTTCAAGCCACAATTCTAATTAGTCCTGAATCTGTTCTATACCTGGTATCACACACACACACACACACACACACACACACACACACACACACACACATCAAAAAAATTTAGTCTCTTGTGCTGGATTTTCCATTTTCTGTATCCTACATTTTTCTTTTTTTGGGGGGGGGCTTTTTTGAGACAGGGTCTCCTTGTAGCCACAGCTGGCTTGGAATTTGCTGTGTAGACCAAGAAGACTTTGATCTTACAGAGATCTCCTGCTGGATTAAAGGTGTGCACTTCTGCGTTTGGCTATTTTGCTTCTTGAAAGCAGGGAAACAAAAAGATTTGTATGTAAAAAAAATATGTTCTATGTATTCTCATATTAAGTTCCTAATTTGACTAGGTTATAAAATCTAATATTAAAAATCATTTCCCTTAAGCATTTTGAATATAGTGTTGCACTGTCTTTTAGCTTCTATAGTTAAAATTCAAGGAATCTTATTTTTGACCTTTTCAGCATGTAATGTTTTTTCCTGTTTATTGATAAATTTTCTTCTATTCCCATTTCACAATGATATGTGTATATTTTCTTTTTTAAAACATTTATTTTAGTGTGTGTATGTGTGCACACATGTGCACTAGGGCCACATCGCATGTATGGAGGTCAGAGACACTTTTGAGAGTTGGTTCTCTCCTTCCCCCATGATTTATGGGGATCGAGATTTGTTTAGGGCTCTCCAGAGTAACTAATTTCAAGGCAATAGTGACTTATTTGGAAGAAAATTATCAGTTTTTGAGTGTACATTTATTTATTACTGATTATCTTTTGTAGTTACAGGTCATAAATGAAGACTTAAAATAACATTAAATTATGTGCATGAATACAGAAGATTATACTTTCAGCTTTCAATGGAAATAATGGAAAGATGATTGTGAAAGTCAGCCTTTTGAATAATTATGTTCTCCCTTTTGGGAGCTGAATTCTGCTAGAAGTTTCTTAGTTTTATAATTGGTTAGCACTTTCTTTTTTGCCTACTGTTAGTTATCTAGTGGGAAAAGAGACCCAGAATTTGAAGGCTGTGAATGGTTTTATTGATGTTCCGAAGGGGGGAAAAATAGTATTTTTGAAAGGTTTCTAGGTTTTGGTTTTGGCCTCCAAATTTAGTTAATTAAATGGTTTTTATAATATACTCTTGTGTATGTCCTTCACAAAGAAACATGATTTAAGTAAAATTATTAGTGTGTGTGTACATGTGTGCATGTACATTCGCATGTGCCATGGTGGCTGTGTGGGGGTCAGAAGACAACTTTGTAGAGTTAGTTTTCTCCTTACACCTTTATTTGGGTTCTGAGGGTTGAACTCAGGTTGACAGGCTTCTGTAGCAAGTGCCTTTCTCACTGGCCCATCTCACTGGCCCGAGTTATTATTATTTTTTTAAATTAAACCATTTAAAGTCATGGGATGGAGGAAAGATTGTAATTGTCTTCTATATATCCTGTACTTGTCTATGATCTGTCTCTGCTAACTGGGCACTTAGTAGCTGTGGTTGAAGGCCAATAAATTTGAATTTGTTTTTCCTTTTCTGTTAGTAAGAAATAATGTTACAGCTTTGAAATAAAAATTGTGAAACTTCTTGACAAAGGGTACTTCTATTGGACTGCATTTGGTGCTTTGATCCAATTTGGTTGGTTTGCAACTGGTTTGAATGCTGATTGTTGACTGTCACATGGCCTGGTCTGTATAGAGGCTTCATTCCCTGAGTTAACACTGCTCAGATTGTTCTGTAGCCTCTCTGTCAGTAGCAAACATTGTAGTGGTACTTTTTGGCTCCTTGGGTAGTATGCTTTTACTTGCATTGGGTGACTGGCAAGTTCATTTCACAAACTAAATAATAATGTATATTCACCAAAGGGATATTCAACAGTGTTTGAGATTATAGTTGTTAAAACAACTAGCAAAAATGTAGGAAGAGCAAGTCTTTGCCATTTTATGTATGTGTTTAAATAATTGTGTTTGATAAATGTTTAAATATTTCACACAAATTAATCTTGTATTTATACCCAAGACCAAGAACATTTTTCCAAATAGATTTTTGTTCTAGTTTGTCTTCAATTGCTGTGACAAAACACTCTGACCAATACCAACCTGGGGAGGAAAGAGTTTATTTGGCTTATATCTCCCAGGTTGCAAAGTTCATCACTGAGGGAGCCCAAGGTAGGAACTCAGGGCAGGAACCTGGAGGCAGGAGCTGAAGCACAGGCCATATACAAGCATGCTAGTCATCACTCATCAAAGAAGCTTCTTTTGCAACAGGCAGAGACTATGACTATTACAGAATTCCACAGTTTGTCACACATAGACATTAAGTGTCTATGAATTGCCCAACCCTAAGTGACACATCTACAATGTAACCTTTACACCAAGGCTCACAGAACATAATGGAACAAGTGATAGAATCCTAAATGCATCTCTTAACTCTAATCAATGAAGCCCCCTCAGGCAACAAAGGGCAATGAACACAAAGGGTCACAAATGGCCAAAGCATAGAGAATAAGAGTCTGCAGAGTGTGGGTCCTTGGACAGGACTTCTTTATTAAATTTTACCCACCCAGGGCTCAGGGATCATTGTGGAAGAGGGAGTGGAAGGATTGTAAGAGCCAGGGAGGAGGTGCATGACTATATGGAAATAGAGTCTTACAGGCTCCTGGGACCTTGTTCATATGAACTTAGAGCAATAGTGACAACATGCACAAGACTCATGCAAACTCAAGCAGACAAAAACCCATCATAGAACTATGGAAATGGGCAGCAGACCCCAATCTTAGCCAAAGAACTTGGGCAGCTGATAACTGCTGGGTGAGGAAGAGCTGATTTTTTAAGGGATGACCCTAGATAGACTGACTAGACCCCAGTGAATGAACTTGCACTGAGGGACGTCTGGGGATACTAACTTGATTTGATAGGCCTTAACATAAATGACAGGATGCTTGAAATCCAGTGGGGGTGGGACTATGGGAGGGTTCTTATGAGGAAGGATGATATAAAGATGATTAAGATGTTGTATATGAAATACACAAAAATTCAATAAAAATAAAAAAGTATAGTTAATCCAGGTCTTTCTAAAACCCACGGTTTACTTCTTACTCTTCAGCCAAATGTGGTTATTTTTTTTATTTAAAACATCTTCCTGTATTATTTTCATTTCCTTTGTGAACCAACTGCTTAAGCAGAATGAGCTGTAAATAACCTTTTTGTGATGGTTAATTTTCATTGTTAATTTGACTTGATTGGAAATCACTTAGGAGATACAACTCTAATTGTGTCTTTGAAGGCATTTCTGGAGACTTAATTTAACTGAGGAGGGAAGATCTACCCTGAGTATGGACAGCACCATCTTACAGGTTAGGGTCTAGGAATAAAAAGGGAAAATGAGGAAATCAGCTAAGTACCAGCATGCATCTGCTGCCTTACTTTGGAGGCAGTGTGACCATCTGTCTCATGCTCTGTCTCATTCTTCTGCAATCAGATTTTCTTTGCCATGATGGACTTTATCTCTTCTAACCATGATCCAAAATAAACCCTTAAGTTATTTTGTCAGGTATTTTGTTATGACACAAGAAAAGTAACTATTAAATTCTAAAATCCCTAGTGTAAGATAGGAATTAATATTCATATCTTAGAAATTTAGTTTCATTTCCTACCTTGATTTTTAAAAATTAAT
>NW_008330578.1:84416-88926 GCF_000622305.1 Nannospalax galili
TAGAAGAAGCATTTCATTACAGCTTTAATATATTCAGTAACACACTTGAGAGCAAGGATACAACTCTTTTAAAAGTGGCTATAAATTTTTAGATTCCCAGATGATGAATTAATACTGTTATACAATATTGAACTCAGTATAAACCCTGTAAGATATAAAATTGAATGAGTTTTAACCCTTTAAAGATCTCCATTTCATTTTAAAATATGCTGTTTCCTACATTTTTAATGCTACTAATGCTTAGATGTTTGCACATGTGTCTTTAATCTCTATGTATCTGATGATTACTAGTCACATTCGGTTACATTTGGATCCTTAGTTCCTGAGTATGGATATAAAGTCATCAGGTAGATTGGACTGGTAATGTTTATCACCTCCACTATTTAACATGAAGTAAATTTTTATGCTTCCTCCTCAAATGTCTTTTTTTAAAAAAATTGTAGATTTTTCTGTGTGTATATCATACAGAACATCCCACACACTTATTCATTTATATACCCACTTCCCAAATGGCACCCTCCCATACCCACCCCCATACTGGAGCCCACATACTCTGTCATCCCTGTTACTGTTCTCTATGTTGTCGACACCCCCATCCATTCTCCAGTGCTTGTCCATCTGCTGAATCTAGTCAGCCTATCTAGAGAGCCTTGTTTTAGGAAGATCAGCTGTTCCTCATCTAGCAGCAATCAGTTGTCAATATTCCTTTAGATAAGATTGGGGTCTGCTGTTCATTTTTCCAGTTCTATGCTGGGTTACTGTCTGGGAGTCTCTTGCACCACCTTGGCCAATAACTCAAAGGAAGGTATCACCTGTCTGGCATTGTTTCTTGTTATGTAGCCTTTAGCTATACATATGGACTCTTAAAAATTATACTGACCCCATTAATATTTGGTTATACTTTCCTTTTGGGTGTTTAAGACCCTACAGTTGGCCCAGATAAAACAATTTATTTTTACTCTTAAGGTCATTTGAGGATCTGTTCCTCGGGAGTCACATGGACTTGGGAGGAGCCCCTGGCTCCTTTCTTTTACCAGTTCCGCCTATGTGAAGATAAGTCAAAGGTCCTGCTTGACCATGGCTGGCTTCTCTTGGAAGCAAGGAGGAAATGTTTCTTTTGCGTTGACCCTCCTCTTTGTAGACTGGACACTGGTTCAGGTCCATCTGGTCGGGTCTCCATGGCCTCCTTGCTCAAGAGGACAGGTGACTCACCACAGTTACAGGACATTTTGAGAGATGCTCATAGTCCCCTGGAACTTAGTCGACCAAGGAGGGCAAAGAGCAAAAACTGTCCTTTATGTCCCCCTGACAAAATTAGTATAGGCCTCAAAGTATGTCTATTAAATATCCAAGAAGATTAGTTCCACCAGTCTGGTAAGTTCCTATGTGGTATGTAGATAGAGCTTGGGCAAAGACCAAATGCTCTCAGATAAACCTTGCTTGTATTACATTCTTTGATCTAGTTGTATGTATAATTTGTCAGTAGATTGTTGGCCTAATGTGGTTCCCTCTGGTTTTCTAAAACTACCTAGGCATTGTTTATCTCTCACATTGTCTAACACTGAAACCATGGTTTCCTCATTTAAGGTGTCCCCATTTTTTCCATTTCTCCCTTAATAATACTCTTTTCCTGTGGTCCCACCTCTCTTGAGCTCCTTTTTTCCCTTTATCCCCTAGGTTCCTTGTATAACCTTCCCTCCCGCCCCTTAAAATAACCCCATTATTGTCCATATCTCCCTTGTTAACACCTGTTTCCTACTGTTCTTCTCTTTCAGATTCTTTTTTTTCCTTTACTTCCTGGTTATTCTTCATTATCCTGGTTCCTGTAGTTATGTCTGGATACATATTCACTTATAAGGATTTGGTGCTAGGATCCACGTATGAGGGAGAACATACACCGTTTTTTTTTCTTTTTTTTCCGAGTCTGTGTTACTTCACTTAGTATAACAGTTTCTAGTTCCATCCATTTACCTGCAAATATCATGATTTCATCTTTCTTTACTGCTGAGTAAAACTCCATCATATAAATGAACCACATTTTCATTATCCACTCATCAATTGAGGGAAATTTAGGTTGCTCCCATCTCTTAGCTACTGTGAAAAGAGCAACAATAAACCTGGATGTACAAGGGTCTCTGCAATAGGATGAGTTCCTTGGGTATATGCCAAGGAGTGGTATAACTGGGTCAAATGGTAGGTTCATTTGTAGTTTTTTTTAAAGAGTTCTCCACACTGCTTTCCATAGGGGTTGAAGAAGTTTGCAGCCCCACCAGCAGTGGATGAGTGTTCCCCTTTCTCCACATCCTCTCCAACATCTGGTATCATTTGTTCTCTTGATTTTAGCCAGTCTGGGGTAAGATGAAATCTTAAAGTGGTTTTAATTTGCATTTCCCTAATTATTAGTGATGTTGAACATCTTTTAAAATGCTTCTTAGTCATCTTTACTTCTCTGTTCAGCTCCTTAGCCCGTCTTTTAATTGGGTTACTTCCTTTCTTGATTCTCTGTTTTTTGAGTTCGTTACATATTCTGGATATTAAACCTCTGTCAGATGTGTCGCTGGTGAAGATTTTCTCCCATTCTGTGGGTTTTCTCTTCACTTCCGTTTGCCTCCTTTGATGTACAGAAGCTTTTTAGTTTAATGAAGTCCCATTTGTTGATTCTTGACCTTGTTTCCTGAGCAATTGATGTCTGGTTTACAAAATCCTTTCCTACACTTACATCTTGTAGGTTTTTCCCGATGTTTTCCTCTAACAGTTTCAAAGTTTCCGGCTTTACATTGAGGTCTTTGATCCGTTTGGAATTGACTTTTGTGCAGGTGAAAGATGGGGTTTAGTTTCGTTCTTCTACAGGTGGAGATCCAGTTTTGCCAGCACCATTTGCTGAACATGCTGTCTTTCCTCCAGTGAATGCTATGCTCTTGGCCCCTTTGTCAAATATCAGGTGGTTGAAATTGCATGTACTCATATTTGGGTCTTCAATTGTGCTCCATTGATCTACATGTCTATTTCTGTGCCAGTACCATGCTGTTTTTATGACTATAGTTCTGTAATATGATCTGAGATCTGGTATGGTGATCCCCTAAAAATCATATTCTTGGGCAAAGATGACTCCATGGATAACAGCTCTTGCTATGCAACCATGAGAACCTGAATTTCGATGCCCGTGATGCCTGGTTTTTAATATAGGTTCTGGGGATCTGAACTCAGGGCTTCATGCTTACACAGCAATCACTTTACCCACTGTACCATCTCCACAGCTCCTAAAATTGTACTCCTAAGGTATGATTAGCAACTTGGAAAAGTGTTATCAAAACGAAGCAAGTGCCTTCTCTGCTCAGTAGGTAGATGTGTGAGTCCATTTAAAATTTTCATTTTAGAGGTATTTAATGTCTTTGGTCAGGTTTATTCTGAGATATATATATATATTTTTGCAGCTATTGTGAAGGGGAGCTTTTCCATGTACTCTTTCTCTGATTGCTTGTTATTTTTATATAGAAAGGCTACAGACTTTTATAGGTTAATTTTGTAACTTGCCACTTTACTGAACATGTTAATTTCTATGAGTTTTCTGGTAGAATTTTTGGCATCTATTAGATATAATATCATATCATCTGCAAAAAGCGATAATTTGATCTCTTCTTTTCCAATTATTACTCCTTTAATTTCCTGCTCTTATTGCTCTTGCAAGAGTTTCAAGCACTATGTTAAAGAGATGTGGAGATAGTGGACAGCCTTGTCTGGTTTCTGATTTCAGTGAGAATGCTTCTAGTTTTTCTCCATTTAGAAAGATGTTGGCAATGGGTTTGTTATATATGGGTTTAATTATGTTGAAGTATATTTCCTCCAGTCCACTTCCCTCTAGGGCTTTGAACATCAGTGCATGTTGAATTTTGTCAAAGGCCTTCTTTGCATCTATTGAGATGACCATGTGTTTCTTGTCTTTGAGCCCATTCATATGATTTATGACATTTATTGATTTATGTGTATTGAACCATCCCTGCATCTCTGGAATAAAGCCGACCTGATCATGGTGGATGATCTTTTTTGATGTGTGTCTGTATGCAGTTTGCAAGTACCTTGTTGAGAATTTTTGCATCTATGTTCATTAAGGATATGGACCTATAGTTTTTTTTTTTTGGGTTGCATCTTTACCTGGCTTTGGTATTAGAGTGTTGCTGGCTTCATAGAAGGAATGTGGAAGTTCTCCCTCCATTTCTGTCTTTTTGAATAAATTAAGTAGTATTGGATGTAGATCTTCTTTAAATGTCTGATAGAATTCTGCTGTAAATCCATCTGGTCCTGGGCTTTTTTTAGTCGGGAGCTTTTGTATTACTGTTTCAATTTCTTTTTGTGTTATGGGTCTGTTTAAGCTGTTAATGTCTTCTTGGTTTAGTTTTGGTGGTTCCCATGGCTTTAGATACCCGTCCATTTCTTTTAGGTTTTCAAATTTAGTAACATATAGGTTTTAAAAGTATTCCCTTATAATATTCTGGATCTTTTTGGTATCGTG
>NW_008330578.1:89320-113236 GCF_000622305.1 Nannospalax galili
TTAATCTCCAAGAGTTCACGTGGTGACTAGGGCCTTTTCTGGTGTTGATTTTAAGCTTTATTGCATTGTGATCTGATAGAATGCATGGAATTATTTCAGTCTATTTTTATTTGTTGAGGTTTGTTTTATGTCCCACTATATGGTTGATTTTGGAGAAGGTTCCCTTGGGGCACTGAATAGAAAGTATGTCCTTTGGTGCTTGGGTGGAATACTTGGTACGTGGTGACTAGGGCCTTTTCTGGTGTTGATTTTAAGCTTTATTGCATTGTGATCTGATAGAATGCATGGAATTATTTCAGTCTATTTTTATTTGTTGAGGTTTGTTTTATGTCCCACTATATGGTTGATTTTGGAGAAGGTTCCCTTGGGGCACTGAATAGAAAGTATGTCCTTTGGTGCTTGGGTGGAATACTTGGTAGATATGTTGCTTCCATTTGATATATGGTATTGTTTAATTCAGACTTCTGTTAACTCTCTGCCCTGTTGACCTATCTAATGGAGACAGTGGGCTATTGAATTCCTCTTCTGTTAATGAGTTGGGATTGATCTGGGCCTTAAAGTCCTGTAGTATTGTTTTTATGAAGTTGGGTGCAGTAGGGTTTAGTGAATATATGTCATGATTGTAATATCTTCTAGGTTTATTGTTCCTTTGATCAGAATGAAGTGGCCCTGTTTATCTCTTCTGATTAGTTTTAGTTTAAAGTCTATTTTGTCAGATATTAGAACTGCAATGCCTGCTTTTTTCTTAGTACCATTCGCTTGGTATATTTTTTTCCATCCTTTCACCTTAAGATAGTGCCTGTCCTTGAAAGTGAGGTTTCTTGCAGACAACAAAAAGATGGGTTTTGTTTTTTAATCTTTTCACCTAGTCTGTGTCTTTTGAATGGGGAATTCAGTCCATTAATATTTAAAGTTATTAATGATAGATGTGTATTGAATCCTGCCTTTTTTTTATTTCTGTTCGCATTCTTGATATAGCTGTACTTTTCCACAGTTATACCTTCATTGAATTTCTTTCTGCAACCCCTGGGTATAGTCATTCCTTTCTTCAGCTCTTTGTATTGCTTCCAGAACTGTCTGAATGGCTGGTTTTGTGGACCTGAATTCTTTCAGCCTACTTATGTCATGGAAGATTTTTCTTTCCCCTTTGACTGTAATAAACATTTTGGCTGGGTATAGGAATCTCGGTTGGCATGTGTGGTCATTTAAAAGTGGGAATACTTGGTCCAGGCTCTTCTGGCTTTCATAGTTTGCACTGAAAAATCAACTGTAATCCTAGCAGCTTTATATGTGACTTGTTTGTTTTGCAGCTTTTAGTATTGTCTCTTTGTTATGTGCATTTATTGTTTTTACTATGATGTGCCGTAGAGAGTTTCTTTTCTGGTCCTGTCTGTTTGGTGTTCTATATGCTTCTTGTATTTTTATGGGCATGTCTTTCTTTAAATTTGGGAAGTTCTCTTCTACGATTCTGTTGAGGATCTGGTCCATGCCATTATCTTGGGATTCTTCCCCTGCCTATGATATGTACGTTTGGTCTTTTTATGGTGTCACACAATTCCTGCATATTCCATTCTTGTGATTTCTTAAATTTTTCATAATCTTTGCTTGAGGGTCTAGTTTGTCCACTTTATCTTCCAGTCTTGATATTCTGTTTTCCATTTCATTCATCCTATTGGTGAAGCTTTCTCCTGTTGTTTCTAATGGGCTTCACTTCCTTCTTTATTTCAGCCTGAGTATTCTTCAATATTTCAATATTTCCCTATTTTCCTTCAGTTCTTTGATTTCTTTGTGTGTTCTTTAAGTTCACCGAATTCTTTTATCATGTTTATAATTGTTCTTTTGAGTTCCATGTCATGCATTATCTCTAGGGGGTTCTCATTGTACTTCTCTAGAGGACTGTTGGTATTTTGTGAGGATATATTTTTTTGGTTTTTCATGTTATTTTTTCTCTGTGATTTTTGACATGTGAATTTCTTTTGTAGTTTCTGATTCTTGTGTGAGACTCAAGCCTTCAAATTTAGGTCTGCTTCTTTTGTGAACTTTTTGTGTCTTTGTGGTTTACTTTTTGGGCATGAAAAGCTGGTTGGTCTAGGCTTCAGGTTCTCTCTTTTTATTTTATATTGGAGTGGCCAAATTGCTTTTGTCTCCAGGAGTTCCCACAGGCCCAAGTCAGATGAGGATCAGATGCTCTCAGGCTTTCTCCTAAGGTCTGGATCCCTCCAGGAAAGATGTTGTCCTCAGGAATTTGGGTGTTGGACTGGCCTTGGAGCAGGCCCCAGGAAATTTGCTGGTCTCAGGCAGCTGGTGGCTATGCCACCCAGAAATGAAAATGGAGATGGGGTCAAGAAGAGGCCCTGAGGGCTCCTGGGGACCAGGAGAGAGGCTGATGGGTTGTGCAGGCCCAGGGAAGCAGAGGGAGGTGAGGGCAGAATCAGGCCCATAGTGCTCCCGGGGACTGTGAGAAGGACCTGGGTTCATCTGGATGCAAGGGATCAGGAAGCAGTGGTGGTTCTGAGCCGAGTGGTCAGCTCTGGTGCCCAGGAAAGAGGGTGGCAGGATTTGCAGCCCAGGGAAATAGAGGGAAATCAATTAATTTTAATTTTATGTGTATGAGTGTTTTATCCATATGTATGTTAAGTATACCTGTGCCTGCAGTACCCATGGAGGCCAGTAGAGGGCATTGTATCCCCGGACCTGAAGTTATGGAAAGTTGTTAGCTGCCATGTGGGTTTTGGAAACCAAATCTGGGTCCTCTCAAGAGCAGCCAGTGCTCTTAACCACTTAGCCATCTTTCCAACCTCTCCTACCTTAATTTTTAATCACCTTTACTTATAAATGGCATTTAAGTAATGTATTATTATTGTGTATGCATGTGTGTGCACATGTGCATAGTGTTTGTGTATAAGCACATATGTAGAGGTTAAAAGACAACTGTGCAATTGGTTCTCTCTTCCCACCTTTATGTGAATTCAGGTGATTCAGCTCAGGTTACCAGGCTTGTATCACAAGAGCTTTCACCTACTAAACCATCTTGCTGGCCATATAAATGGCATTTTTAGGAGTTGAGGTTTTAAAATTTTAATGTATAAAAGTTTTAAAATATATGTTACTGAATTTTCTATCCTTAGTAAATGTATTTAGATTAACCTTTTAAAAGCAAATATAATTAGTAATGTTTGCATTGAAATAGAAATGTTTTATCTTTCAGTATTCTTCACTAAAATTACATAATGTCTAAATGAATTAATTTACGTAGCATAGGACCATTCTATTTCAAGTTAGGCCAAAGTCAAAGGAATGAAAACAAGTCCAGTTAATAGTTTAGAACCTTTGGTTTTACTGTTGCTGTTTTTATTTTTCTCATTATTTTGTCATTTTTCTATTTTATTTAGGAAGCCTTAAGAATCAGCTTTTTTTGTTGTTGTTGTTTTGGGTTTTGAGACAGGGTCTCCCTGTAGCTCCAGCTGGCCTGGAACTCACTATGGTGACTAGGCTGACCTCTGTCTCTCACAGAGATCTGCCTGCCTCTGCCTCCTGAGTGCTGGGATTAAAGGCTTGCACCATCACACCTGGCTCAAATCTGTTATTTTTTAAGTGACATTCTAATTAGCATTAATATTATGCCTTCCAAATGGAATTTCAACCTGTTTTATTTTATTTACTTTGTAGCATTTCTTTGCCTGGCTCATTTCAACATAAAATGTTTAATGTATTTCTTTTGTCAGCAAAATAGGTGGTATTATGAAGGATTTTTGTAAACCTGGTTTAGAGGACATCCAGTTTGTCTTTTCATGGAATATTCTACACTCAATAATAAACAATGTAAACTAAGAACATAATTTTGTTCTTTTCAGCCAGTCTGTATTTGGGGACACTAAATCAAGAGAGACATTTCAGTTTATTTCATATCCCTAATTTACTTTCTGTATCTTGTTGGTTTTGGTTTAAGTCTCCTTTTAGGTCATGGTTTAAAAGAGCACCAAAATGATGTGTATCTTTAGATAGCATTTTATGTGAAGGTAAGTTATAAGTAAAAGTCAGTTGAAATAGAACTATGGTTAGAATCATGAAAGATTCAGTGGTGATGTGTTAAAAATAAGGGGATTATGTGGGGCTGGGAAGATGACTCAGTAAAGTACTTGCTTTGTAAGCATAAAGTTCTGAATTCAGGTCCCCATAACCTGCATAAAAATCTGGGTCCAGAAGCACGTGTCTATAATCTCATTACTGGGGAGATGAAGACAGGTAGATAGAGCTCTGGAACTCACTGACCAGCCAGCCAGCCTCGCTGAATTGATGAGCTCTAGGTTCAGTGAGAGAGCCTCTCTCAAAAACCAAGGCTCTTCATACACTCTGTCTTCATTCAGGCTTAGTGATTGGCATTTCATTGCAATAGTAAAGTCTCTTTCATAGTGTTTTTATTCACATTTTGTTGGTTAGAATGAAAGGATAGATGCTAATTCATGTACTGGTTTGAACCCTTATTTTTAATTTAACATCCCAACTTTTTCAAAAATGGGCTTTACATAGATCTTTGGAAGTGTGTTATTTTTTGTGTTTTTTAAAAATTTATTATTTTATTTTTTATTTTATTTATGAGTGTATTGCCTGCATGCATGTAAGTGCATCTGTGTTATGCAGTGCAGCTGGAGGTCAGATGGGTGCTGGGATACGAACCCGGGTCTTCTGCAAGAACAACCAGTGTTCTTAACCGCTGAGCCATCTTTCCAGCCTCCGGAAGTGTGTTATTTTTGATCTCCTAGAATCCACACCATTTATATTAAACAGTTTCAGAATTATTTTATGTCATAGGCCCACTCTTCTCTGGGGAAACTTCAGAAATCAACACTTTACAATCTTAACAAACAAACAGCACTAGTGTTTCTTGTTCCTTCACCTGTCTCTTCCCCCAATAATTGAGTTATGAGTTAGAGTCTATGTAAAGACATTTTACATCAAGTTAAAACTTACCAACAGGCTTGTCACGTGCTTATTATCACCCCATATATTACAGATCCATTCAGTTTTTTTTCAGCTACCATATATTTGAATGTCTAGTATAAGTCAATCACTCTTTAGGCTACTGGGCCTCATCTATAAAAGAATAAAATACAGTCTAAATATCTAGAAGAATAAGGAAGATGAAATAGGTGGAAGGGGATATAGTGATTTAATATAGGAGAGCCAGAAACTCATGTCTTGTATATATTTTTATATGATGATTAGGGAAGAACTTTCTGAGAAGATAACATTTTGGTAGGCAACATACAGAAGTGAGTAAACACTCCTGTAGTTCTCTGGGGAAGTTGAGTCTTAATTTATTAGCAGTTTGTTCTAGCCAGAGGGAAATTACATGTAGGTAAGGAGTATCTCATTTCACATTAGTAGTTCTAGGTCTTTGGGTGCTAATGGTTTATGGTGGGCTGTCAAATTCAGAAGTTTTTAACTCTAAGCCCTGAAAACAAGACTTATTGGTTCCAGGCTTTAAAAACCAGAGACAACTTTAAGTGCCTAAGTCAGAGGCCTATTGCTCTGGGCTATGATTGCCTTGGCTGCCAATAGCAGTTACAGACGGCATCAGTCACTGGCAGCTAGTGCCATAGCTCCCAAGTCTTAGTTGTTGAGGCATTTCAGCCTTTTAGGCTTGGCAGGTTTCTGGAACCCTGGCTCTTCACAAACTTCTATCTTTGACAGTCTTGACTCTCCATCTTCAACCTTCTCTTTGTCTCTGTTTCCACTGTCCTTTTTCATCTCTGTTGTCTCTTTGCCCTTTCTGCTCCTGGCTACTTTCAGGAACAGTTGAGTTACCCTCTTTCTGGCATTGTGACCACTGCTGCTGCTATAGCCACTCCTTTTTCTCCTCTTCATATTTCAAGTTCAGCCTGTTCTACTTATAATAAAAATCACAGTACGTAAAGAAAATACCTCTTGGGAGAAGCTTTATATTGAGTCTACTTGTAGTATGGAGGGGGGTGGTATGCAGCAAAGGAATGTGACTAGGAAAGATAGTTGAACCATCTAGTTATATAGTCAGGAGAGGTGTGAGGAGTGCAAATGTATAATGATTGTAACTAATACCAATCACAGCACCAATTTCCATTTTTATCAAGACTAATTATCCAAGCATAGGTACGGCCCTCAGCATCTGTCAATCACAGGCTTTTTGCTGAGTGGCTAGGGTAGTATTCAGACCATTGAGGACAGTCTTTTCAAGGTGAAGCTCTAGGAAGTAACTGCAAGCTGGGTTTTCTAAAGTTAATCTATTTGGAGTGTATGTTTCTGGCACTGGTACCTACTGTTATTGAAAATAAAGCCTCCTGAAGCGGGAGTCTTGCCTTCACCCATGATTATGATCTTTCTTTTACCTGGCATACATTCCTGTCTGAATATTTCCCTGCTTAAGACTTCCAGGCATAAAGGAAGGGTCTGTAGAATAGGTTGCTCTTGACTGACTCAGTCATTAAAGGGTGCTTATAGAAAAGGACTTAATGAAAATTTCTACAAACCAGTATTTTCCATAGCATTCAACAGTGTTTAACAGTCCTTAATTCTTGCCCGTATACCATAAAGGATAATTTGGTTCCTTTATTTGTCTGATGATACAAAAAGTGAGACCCTGAGTTGAGAGACTACTTAGTGAGTGAAAGGAATTGCTAGTATGACTGGAGTGGAGGAGTGACTTAGGAGCAAAAAGAGTGATGTGAGATGAGGTCAGCAAAGGCTCTAGTAAGGACTTTGATTTTTTTTTTTTTTTTTTTACTTTTTTAAAAAAAATTTATTTTGGTCTTAGTGAGACAGAATCTCCTTGTAAGCCACATTTGGTATGGAACTCACTGTGTAGATCAGGGTGTCCTCGATCTCACAGAGATCTGCCTGCCTCTGCCTCCTGAGTGCTGGAACTAAAGATGTGCACCACCACACCCAGCTTCTCTTGGAGAGTTTTGAGCAAGGAAGTAACTTAGGCATCAAGAGTTATATTTGCCAGACATTCTCCTTGAGAATGGCTTTGGTTTCCTGCTTCAACAGTACTTGAATGGAACCTGAGCTCTACCCCTCCACCCCCAACCAGCTGCTCGGAACACAGTCCTCCACCAGCAACTCACACCACAGCTGCTGCCATGACTACTAACATGTCCCCATTTCAAGGTGCTCCAGAACTACCACCAGGACTTGGAGCTGGCCATGTAACCAGCTTGCACAAGATGGGAGCCCCTGAATCTGGCATGGCAGAATATTTCTTTGATAAGCACACCCTGGGACATGATAAGGAGAGCTAAGCGGACTTCCCCAAAGCCACGGAGGGACTTCACAGGTCACTAAGGCAGTGCATGTATGCTGGGGCTACCTTTCCCTTTTCTATAAGTTGCAGCAAAATGTCTCCATAAGTTATTTAATTTGTACCATTCCTTCAAATAAAGAAATTTGCTATCCCCCCTACTCAAAAAATAAATAAATTAATTAAAAAGTTATACTTTATTTTTGGGATTAAGGAGAAGATACAAACCTTAACCACTAATTCTTGCATTGTGAAGTTTTGTCATCAGACATTTGGGTAAAATGTAAAGTTTGTGCTTCCCCTAACAGTCCTGTAGTTTAATGTACTCCTAACTTAGGTGGAGAGTCACAACAAGTCATTGAAGAAAGTAGTGTTAGGAATTAGGAGTTTTAACTCTCCCCTGGTTTCAGCACCAAAATGTTAGAAAAAGAAGTTTTGAGCTGAGAACTCTCTCCTGGGTTTCAAATGTTAGAATTAGGAGTCAAAAGAGGTGCAGATAGGAGAAGAAAATAACCAACTTGAAGGATCCAAATTCACCTTTATTTATTAGTCAGTGAGGGGTGACCAACAGGAGTCTGCTATAGCCACACTGGCCAAAGAGCAGGGGAGCTTAAGAGTACCTTTGTGTATGTAAATAGAGTTGTGGGAGTTGGGTGGCAACATTTGTAAATGATTTAGTGGCCCCTCCCCCCCCACATAAGGGTCTCAAAAGGACTTGTTTGCAGAGCAGGACCTGTTTGCAGGGCAGAGACTACTTTATGGTTTGAGGGTTATGGAGGTCTTGGATGGACTCATTTGTAGGGTGAGAATTGCTTCATGGTTTGTCATTTATGGGGGTCTCCCTCTATTCCAAACCCTGAAGAGGAATAGATTGGGAATAAAGGTGTCTTATATCAGTCTAACTGCTTCCTGCTGAAGGGGGTTGTTAGGGGAAGAGGGGATTTAGGGTCCAATGGAAGAAGGATGTAAGGGAATTCTTTAGTGCTGTGGAGCAGGAACATAGTCTTATTTGATTCTGGGTGGTAGCTTGGACAGTCATACAGGCTACTGCAGTCAGGTGATTCTGTATGAATCTTTGGAGACAATTGATTAATCATGATGCAATTGTTTAGAACAGTAGTGGGCTTGTTTCTCTTGGCTGCACATAGGCACTGCAGTGTTGAATTAGGACAAGATTTGATCTCTTTCATTTAAGCAGCATTTTTTTAAAAAAATTAAGAATGAAATTATTAGTGAGGAATAATTGTCTGAATAACATTTTATATAAACTTAAGCCTAATGTCTGGAAAGTGCAATCCCTTGAACTCTTAAAGAAGTATTCCAATCACTTTAATCTTTGGTTATACTTTTTTTTTTTTGGCTCTTTAAAACAATGCAGTTGGCCCAACTATTAATTAATAGAAATTAATTAATTAATTAATTAATTTCTGGTCCTCAACTTGTGGTCACTTGGGTTTTGGGGAGTGCCTTGGCTCCTTAGGCATTTCTTTTTACTAGTTCCATTGTTAATGATGTTGTTTCACCAGAGAAGACCACTCAGACATAGAAAAACATGCCAAAATGAGTCTTTATATATTATTTAGCTGGCTGATGACTACACTGGGCATTTGGTTCCCAAGTACAGTCTGGAGCTGTTTTTTGGGTAAGCTTTTATACAGAAAAACTACATCCAGGGGCGAAAAGTTTAAGTTCCTAAGCTTAGGGGTGGAAAGCCCCTCCAACAATTTCTATTCCATAAAACAATGACTATTCTGTAAGAGCAAGCCAAACAAAAAAACAGAAGCCATAAATCTGCAGTTAGCAGGAGAAACCAGGAATATGCTGACCTCTTCTCAAGGCAATCAGGATACCCTGGGCCAACTGCCTTTTAGTTTCAGAGGTTAGATTCAGCCTAGACTTCAACATGGCATAGCGATGGTCAAGAAGGTGCCTTATCACACCATCAACATGAGGGTAAGTCAAAGTCCATACTTGTTCATGGTTCCACTCGAAAGCATTAAGGAAACTGTTCCCTCTGTGTTGACCCTCCTTTTTGTAGACTGGACACTGACTGGTTAGAGTCCATCAAATGAGGTTTCCATAGCCTCTCTGAACAAGAGGACATGCAACTCTTCACAGTTACAGGACATTTTGAGATCCCATAGTCCCCTGGGTCTTATTTGACCTTGGAGAGCACGTTACAGGACATTTTGAGATCCCATAGTCCCCTGGGTCTTATTTGACCTTGGAGAGCACGTTATAGGACGTTTTGAGATCCCATAGTCCCCTGGGTCTTATTTGACCTTGGAGAGCACGTTATAGGACGTTTTGAGATCCCATAGTCCCCTGGGTCTTATTTGACCTTGGAGAGCAAGGGGGAAAAATTGTTCCTTTAAGTTCCTCTGACCATTAGTATATGCCTCCAAGTATGGTTATTAAACATCCAAGAAGATTAATAACACTGATCTCATACTTTTAATTACTGTGTAATATGTAGATAAAGCTTGAACAAAAAAGCCCATTCTTTCTTTCTTTATTATTATTGTTATTATTTTGTCTTTTTGACTTTTTGAGACAGAGTTTTCCTGTAGTCCCAGCTGCCCTGGAACTCGCTATGCAGACCAGGCTGGCCTTGAACTCACGGAGATCCACCTGCCTCTGCCTCCTGAGTGCTGGGATTAAAGGCATGCACCATACCATGCCCAGCAACATTCATTTTAAAAAAAATATTAAATTTTACGTGTATGAGTGTATTGCCTGTGTGTTTATAAGTGCACCCATGTCATGCAAAGCCAGTGGAGGCCAGAAGAGGGTGGAAGATCCTCTGGAGCTGGTTGGAGACAGTTGTTAGCCACTATGTGGGTGCTGGGAACTGAACCTGGGTCCTCTGCAAGAGCAGTCAGTGCTTTTAACCACTGAACCATCTCTCCAGACCATTAAAAATTTTTGTGGGTTTTTGAGCCAGGATCTCCTTGTAGCCCAAATTTTATTTATTTTTTATGTGTATGAGTGTTTTACTTGTATGTATGAAAGTGCACTATCACCTGAGTGCCCATGGAGGCCAGAAAAGGGAGTCAGATCTCTTGGAACTGAAATTAAAAAGAGATATTAGCTACCATGTGGGTGCTGGAACCTGAACCCTGGTCCTCTGCAGGAGCAGCTAATACTCTTAATCACTGAGCCATCTCTCCAGCTCACCCAGACATTCTTTTTCTTTCTAATATTTATTATTTTTATTATATGTGTACAAGTGCATTACTTGCATGTAGGTAGGTGTACCCATATCATGCAGTGCCCACGGAGGTCAGAAGAGGGTGTCAGATCTCCTGGAACTGGAGTTACAGACTGTTGTTAGCCTCCATGTGGGTGCTAGGAATTGAACCCAGGTCCTCTTCAAGAGCAGTCAGTGCTCTTAACCACTGAGCAATCTCTTCAGCCCCAAGCCCATTCTTTAAAAAATTTTTTTTAATTTAAAAAAACTTTATGTGTATGCGTGTATTGCCTGCATGTAGGTAAGTGCACCTGTGTCATGCAGTGCCTGCAGAGGTCAGAAGAGGCTGTCAGATGCCCTGGGACGGGAGTTAGGGACAGTTGCTAGCTGCCATGTGGGTTCTGGGATTCGAACCCAGGTCTTCTGGAAGAACAACCAGTGTTCTTAACCTCTGAGCCATCTCTCCAGCTGCAGCCCAAATATTAAGTAAACCATGACTGGGCATATATTTTGTTTCTTAAGCCAGCCTTTGTAATTGTTAGCAAGATCCAATTTAAATAGATTTGTCTGAACTTTGACCTTAGAAATTTTAAGATTAGTTATACTGGAATCTTTAGCATTGTGGATTCCCATGAGGAACTAAGCTTTTATGGCCCAAGTCAGAGAAAGAAGAGATCTATCATTTTTCTAGTTTGTATCTTCCTTGCTGTGACAAAGTTCTATCCAATACCAACTTGGGGAGGAAAGGGTTTATTTGGCTTACATCTCCCGGGTCACAATTCATCAGGGAACCCAAGGTAGGAACTCAGGGCAGGAACCTGGAGGGAGGAGCTGGAGCACAGGCCATGGAGGAATGTTGCTTACTGGCTTGCTCCCTGGCCCATGCTCGATCTGCTTTCTTACACAGTACAGGTCCACCTGCCCAGGGGTGGCACCACCCACAGTGGACTGGGCCCTTCCACATCACTCAACAATCAAGAAAATACCCCACAAACATGTCCACAGGCCAGTCCAATGGAGGCAATTCCCCAATTGAAGCTCCCTTTACCCAGGTGTGTCAAGTTGACAACTAAACCTATCCAGCACAAGCATCACACAGATCAAGTAGGCACAAGCCAGAAAAGGGATTTAAAATAATCCTCTTAGGTCAAATGAAGGCTTTTCTACTACAAACAAAAGCAGCCTCCTTCCTTCCCTAGCCCTCCATACCCTGATTATAGTCTTTTAGAAGAAAGATGGGGGATAATATCACATATACCTATAGCTAGGAAACCAGCTGATCAAGATCCAAACCGTGCTCACCAAACTACTGTTTTTTTTTTTTTTTTCTGGACTGTACTTTGGTACAGGGGGGGCAAAACCTAGCTCCCTTTGAGGCAAATCATCTTGTTCTGGGAAAAAGAAAGTACCCCGTGCCCTAATGACAACTAAAAGCACATTTCATAAGTTTTGTACTTTTTGTTGGATGGAAGGAAAAAAATCCATCCCCAAAGCAAGGCTTGCATAGTACAGAGAAACACAAAAGACATTGGCCAGCAGCTAAAGGTAACCCCAATACTTGTCTGTATTCTCTCAACCTTGAGGCTATAACTGGTAGTATGGTACAAGCCAGAGGAGCAACAGCAATTATTGTAATAACAACTCTGCATCTCTGAAGTACCTGGCTACCAGGGGCACAGTGATTGCTTTTAGTAATCCAACCTATTCGTCAGTCCCTCTCTTTACTGAATGCTATTCCTGTAGAGAGGAACAGTTAAGTTATTTTTTATCCTGGCTCCAAAGAAGGTCACAGTAACTAGAAGCCTTACTCAAGGCCATTAGCTAAAGAAATGAAACTAACATTTTTTAAAAGTTAATTTGGTATTTATTAATTTAGTCAGTTAAAATATTTTATTATTTTTATTTTATGTGTATGTGTGTATTACCTGCATGTAGGTAAGTGCACCCGTGTTGTGCAATGCCTGCGGAGGACAGAAGAGGCTGTTGGATCCCCTGGAACTGGAGTTACGGACAGTCATTAGCTGCCATGTGGGTGGTGGGATTTGAACCCAGTCTTCTGCAAGAACAATCAGTGTTCTTAACCAATGAGCTATCTCTCCAGCCCCCATTTAGTCAGTTTTTAATAAACCTGCTCAGACCTTATCACTTGCTCAAAGGTTCTCATTATCTTTTCTATTCTGGAAACACACATCTTAATCTTCATATGTAAATCTTTCTTTACTAAAATATCTTGATTTCTATATCCTTTTAACATTTTTTCATTTACTTTCTTAATATCATGAGACATAACATTAACAATTGAATTTACCATCTGTTTTGAGAATTTACTTCCTAGGGGGTACTGAGCAATCAATGTTTACCCTTTACTAAAGTTTTAGTATCAAACCAATTTTTGATTGCTTACCCCTCTTTTTATTTAGAAACACGATAGTCAACAAGGTCAATTATCATGATCTTTTGCAAAAAGGCACAGCTAAAGTCATAAAGATGGCAGTTATTTGACTCAAAGAGAGTGCTTTGCACCATTATTTTATTAAAAGAATGTGGAATTCAAATTACATTTATAATATAATGTAATAAATTAATATTGCCTGTGTATACATTGGTACTTTGTAGGTTCCCATGTGACCCTAATAAAAAGCATAGTTTAGAGAGTGGTTTGGTCAAACTGTATTTTAGGTTTTGAATGAGTGTAGTCAGTAGATAGAGAGCAAAACATTATCAAATTATTTACAACAAACCCCATGAGGATGACAGTGAAGACCCCACAAACAGAATGGGAGCTAAAATGTGGAGGAAGTCAGTGAGAACTGAAGTGTAAAGGGAGCCCAGTTCCTAAGGAGACAGGAAAACTGAGAACAAACTTGCATTGAGTGGTGAGTGTAGCTTAGGGCAGAGCTTGATGGCAGACTGCTTTGTGCCTTGTGGTATCAGAAAGGTCCAGGGATCTTGGGGTGGGGGAGGGTCAGCCTGTATTGCAGGATTTCCTGCTCTCTCCCACCCATCCCTAGTCCTCCCTTATTACCCAAGCATAGTCCTAAGGAACTGCTGCCTGGAAATGTTGGCCAGAGGGGGTCAGGAAAGTGCCCTAACAGGGCCTGCATGTAGCCCCAGGTAAGCATCATGCTGAAAACAAACCTGTTTGAAAAAAGATGGAGACCATATAGAAATTTTAAATAAGTCTGTGAGTACATATAATAGTAATCAAGTAACTGACCTTCTCCATTGTTGAAGACATACAGGGAGAAAGACTTCAAGTTTCCTTTAGAAATTAATAAATATATTTTGCAAAACAATTATGCTGGATAGCTTTAGTTGTCAGCTTGACACACCTGGGTAGAGGGAGCCTTAATTGGGGAATTACCTCCATTGAACTGGCCTGTGGCCATGTTTGTCAGGTATTTTCTTGATTTTTGAGTGATGTGGGAGGGCCCAGCCCACTGTGGGTGGTGCCACCCCTGGGCAGGTGGGCCTGTATTTTATAAGAAAGCAGATTGAGCCTGGGCCAGGGGAGCAAGCCAGTAAGCAACATGGCCTGTGCTCCAGCTCCTCCCTCCAGGTTCCTGCCCTGAGTTCCTACCTTGGGTTCCCTCAGTGATGAACTGTGACCCGGGAGATGTAAGCCAAATAAACCCTTTCCTCCCCAAGTTGGTATTGGTCATAGTGTTGTGTCACAGCAGTTGAAGGCAAACTAGAACAACAATGTGAAAATTTGAAATAGTCATCTTTAGAAATAAATATTATACAAAAAGATCCAAAATAGTCCTCTTAAAAATGAAAATATTATGTAGTCAGTTTTAGAAACCAGTACATATATAAAATCAAAGTTCAAAATAATTTCCTTTAGAAACAGGTCAAAACAATGTAAAACTCTAAAACAGTCCCCTTTAACAACCAGTTGATCAATCATATAAAAATACATCAAAACTCAAAAATTTTACTTTGGAGTTCTATTAACTCCTTTGCCATAAAAAGGCATTGACCTTATCACATGGGAATGGAGACTATGTTGAAGGCTCTTGGGCTTTTTATTTTTATAGTCCCATTACAGAAACTTTTGATCAAGAATACCAACAAATGGCTGGATGAAATACAGAGGTCAGTGAAGATAGGAAAGAGGAATTGAATAAAGAGAAATACTGAAAAATGACCATTCTGAAATGTAAGAAATGAAACATACAGAAATTCAAGTAAATGCTCTGGGAAATCTCACTACGAGATAGATTAAGAGGAGAACTTAAAGATGAAAATACAAGAAGATGTGAATGAAAGTTCTCAGAAGCTGTACCTTTAAACTGAACCTTTAATGAGGTAGAGAGTTTGGAATGTTGCAAAGCCAGAGCCATTATTATCTTGGGCCATCTTTAGTCCTCTTAATAGCTACTTATTGCCCTCCTCTCTATCTGATCTAACAGTTTTGTGACCAGCCAGTAAATCATTTGGAATGTACAGAGCACCAGGTTTTGCTTTGGGATGTAGTTGCAGACCATTAGCTTCCATCAACCCCGAAGTGTCATCACATAGCATCTGAGGCTGTAACAGAAACTTCACCATTTTGTTGGATTCAGCTTTTCTGATGTATTTAAAAAGATTCTTGATTTATAATTCCAAGGTAAAAACTAAAGAAAAAAATTGCAAGGAGATTGGGACACATGACTAAATGCCTATACTCCAGAAAATTCCCAGGATAGTATGTTTGCGACTGGGGGCGGGGTGTGGAGAAAAACAAAAATTGTGCTCCAGATCATAGCCAGGGGCATAGCAGCCAACCTCCAAAAAGGATGCATCCGGGGGAGGGGGGCAGAGACAGACACTGGGGTGGAGAGGGCCCCTACAGGAGCTATCAATGGGAGTGGCCCTGCTCGAGCTGGTATGCCAACTCATTGGTTCCCTGCAAGAGACCACCTTCTTTGCCACTGGAAGGAGAGGGAATGGGCCACAGGGACAAGGCTCTGGTGGAGGGGGTGTGGGTGCCTGGGTGTGGTAGCTGGTGCTGGCAGAGATTTGAGAGAGGAACAGAGAAGAGGTGCAGAGGTGGAAGGAATGAGTTGTGGCACCATAAGTCTGTTAGCTGAGGCTCAAAGTGTCTCAGGAGGGTGCCTGTTTGTATGTGAAATAGAGTTGCTATAAGCAGCTGTGGGATTTTAACATCATATTCTTGGAATACATATGTATGAAAATGTCATAATGAAATAATTATGTTAGCAAGAATATAAAATGAAGTTTCCTAAAAATATAAAGTTTAAATTAAGAGGAAAAAGTAAAAAGAAAGAAATACATGTTAGAAATGCAGATCAAAACACATATTGGGTTGGAGAGATTACTCAAAGGTTAAAAGCACTGGCTGCTCTTGCAGAGGATCTGGGTTCAAATCTCAACACCCACATGGTGGGTTCCAGGGAACCCGACGCCCTCTTCTGACCTCCGTAGGTATTGCTCGACAGGGGTATACTTCCATACATACAGACAGTATACTCAAATACACATAAAATAAAAAAAAAAAAAAAAACATCAGTTCCAGGTTGGGAATGACAGCACTGTTTTTCACTGTAAGAACAACAGCAGGATAGAGGGGAACAGAAGTGTGAGAGTGAAGGCAGAAGGCGGCTTAAGAAACTTCAGACTTTTGCCATTCCTCTGGAGAAATTATTTAGGTCACACAAAATGGCAGGTTAGAGAGTTCCGAACTCAGGCCAGATATTATTATCTACTTGACAAAGTGGTAGCTTTTGAAGTGGCGATACGAGGGAAGGAGAGGGCAGAATCTGAGGCAGCAGAGTGTCTTCTGATACCATGGAAGGGGCCAGAGATGTTCAGAGCTGGAGTTTTGGTGTAAAGAACAGGTGTCTTTAGATCTGAATATCAAAATGGGAAAAGCACAAGGACCCTGGGTCCAAGGAGATGTTCTGAACATCTCAAATTCCTTACCTTTTTTGCTGTCTGGGTTTGAAAAGATGTTGGATGTGACTTGCAGCAAATGGCAAAAGACCTCTGGATTGGAGGTTGATGAGAGAGAGGGCAGGGATACAAGATCTCCCTTACAGAATCCAATATAACCTTCAGAACAAAGGTCTTCCCTGCCTATATAGCTATGAGGCTGCAAGAGACCTTGACTTCAGGGTACAGAGATCTCCAGGATGCTCAAACTCCAAAGTCCATGCAGGAGAAGAAAAGAGAAGAGAAGGGGGGGGGAGGGAGGAAGGGGGGAAAGGACAGAGGCACTATGAATCAGCCAGGGACTTGGCTCTGCTGAGAGCTCTCTCCCAGCTTTCAGCACCCAACTGCTAAGAGTACCCACATGGTAGCTAATAACTGCCTGTAACTCCAGTTCCAGGGGCTCTGATTCGGGTGAACTTACATACATAAGGCAATACACACATACACGTAAAATAATAAAATATTACAAAAAAGAATTAGGTGTTTTAACTCTCTCCTGGTTTGGGAACCAAAATGTTAGGAATAGGAGTTTTAAACTGAGAACTCTCAGGATTAGGGTTGAAAGAGGCTCAGGTAGGAAAAGAAAACAAGCAACTTCAGTGATCCAAATTGACCTTTATTAGTCAATGAGGGGCGACTACTGACCTCTGAGAGTCTGCCATAGCCACACAGGCCAGACAGCAGAGGAGCTTAAATACCTTTGTGTATGTAAATAGTCTTGGGAGTTGGGTAGGGACATTTGAAAAGGATTTAGGGCTCTTTTTCTCCTGCCTCCCCATAATGGTCTCTGAAAGACTGGTTTGCAGAGCAGGACCTTTTTGCAGAGCAGAAACTGCTTTCTGGTTTGTTGTTTATGGGGAGGGGGGTGTCTCCCTTTAGGAAGTAGCTGTATTTACAGATGAGATAAATGACTAATAACAAACATTTGTGGAGGCAATGCCTCTAAGGCATTGCTTAGAATTTAATCATGACATTATGACTTAAGTCAAATGTATATGTAATTTATTCCCTGAAAGAAGTGGCCTTTTTTAAATTTTATGTGTATGCATGTATTGCCTGCATGTAGATAAGTGCACCCATGTCATGCAGTGCCCGTGGAGGTCAGAAGATGCTGTTGGATCCCCTGGGACTGGAGTTAGGGACAGTTGTTAGCTGCCTTGTGGGTTCTGGGATTCGAACCCGGGTCTTCTACAGGAACAACCAGTGTTCTTAACTGCTGAGCCATCTCTCCAGCCCCCTTTTTTTAACTTTTAAAAAACTTTATTGAGGATTTCATACATGAGTATAAGGTGTTTTGATCAAATCCATGCCCACTCCCTCCCCTCCAACACCTCCCATATCTCCCCATTGCTTTTTTCTATCAATCTTCCTCCCTCCCTCCCTCCCTCCCTCCCTCCCAAAAATTATTTAATTTCTCACTTTTTTTTTTTCAGTTCTGGCATAGAAACCAGTGTACTACCAGTGAGTAGTACACCAAGTTATACCCACTCATCTCCAAAAAATTATATTCTTACCTCACTTTCTCCCTTTATTGTAATTCTGGAAATTGAACTGGGAAGTGTACAAATCCTAGGAAAATGATCTCCACTGAGACATATGCGTAGTGTCTCTAAATTTGTGTCTGAAAATTTTAGGGCATATGTATTTATTTGAATCATAAGTTTCTCATAGTATTCAAAGTGTATCTCTCCTCTTTAGATTAGATGGGAAAGATTCCAATGTATTCTCCATTTAAGTGCATAAGCCAAGGACACAATGAAAGATAATTACAGGATAGTATCTTTGAATGTGGTTAGAAAATACTAAATGAATTAAACAGCACATGAAAAAGTTCATTTACCATGATCAAGTGAGGTTCATCACAAGAAGTCTAGGGTTATTCAACATATCTGTATCAATAAACGCATTTTATCATATCAACAAAATAAAGATTAATATCCTTCAAGTTGATACAGGGGAAAAAAACATTTGAAAAAATTCAGCATCCTTTCATTATACAAACTCTTTACAAATTATAGAATGGTGTTGTAGTTTGCTTTCTGTTGCTGTGATAAAGACCATGACCAAAAGCAACTTGGGGAGGAGAGGATTTATTTTATTTTATAGCTTATAGTTTATCATTGAGAGAAGCTAAGGCAGGAACTCAAGACAGAAGCTTGAAGCCTGAACTATGGAAGAATGCTGTTTATTGGCTTACTTCCAGGGTCACATTCAAATACTTAAACAGCCCAGGCCTACCTGCCTAGGCATGGCACTGCCCACAATAGGCTATTCCTCCTATATCAACTAGGAATTAAGAAAATGCCTCACAGACATGGCCATAGGCCAATCTGATTGAGGTAATTCTTCAGTTGAGGATCTCTTTTCCCAAAGAACTCTATAGATTGTATCAAGTTGACAGCTAAAGCAAGTATGACAGAAGGTGTGTACTGCCAATTCAATTATAGAAGGCATATCCTCAACACAACAAAGGCATATGATAGACCTATAGCTAACATCATATAAAAGAGAAAAGGTTATGGAACAAGACACTGTCTCTGTTTATAGATGGAATGATCTTAATATCCTAAAGGCTTTATCAAAAATGTTAAGAACTTATAAACAAATTCGTGAAGTTTTAGGACACAAAATGAACATAAAACCCAGTAGTGTTACTATAACAATGAACAAGTCAAAAAGAAATCAGTAAAACAAATCAATTTATAATAACTACAAAAAGATATCTACAAATAAATTTTACTAAGGTGGTAAAGATATTTCTAAACCGAAAACTATAAAACAAAATGCATGCATGCATGCACACATAGACACACACACACAAATGGAAAGAGTCCCCATATTCATGGAACAGAATTAATATTGTTAAAAAATAAATGTAGTACCCAACATTATCTACAGATTCAGAGTAGTCTCTATCAAAATTCTTCACAGAACGAGAGCATCACTGCTAAAGTTTTTACAGAACCACAAAGAACCTAAAGAGCAAATAGAACAAAGATGGAGGCATCATGCTGCCTGACTTCAAAATATACTACAAAGCTATAATAATGAAACCAACATGGCATTGCCCTAAAACCAGACTCACACAGACCAGTGCAACAGAAGCAGGGCCAGAAATGTATCCACACATCAACTGCCAAGCCAGTTGCAATGAAGAAACCAACCACCTACCACCAACAGAAAGAAGAATAAATAATAAAACACTGGAAAGGAGCTGGAGAGATGACTTAGCAGTTAAGAGCACTGGCTGCTCTTGTGGAAGACTTGGGTTTGAATCCCAGCACCCATATAGTGGCTAACAACCATCTGTAATTCCAGTTCCAGGGGTTCTGACGCCCTCTCCTCCGTGGACATTGCACAACGTGGGTGCACTTACATACTTGCAGGCATAACACTCATATACATAAAATAAAAATAAATAATTTTTAAAAACACAGTGGAAAGGACAGCTTTTTCAGCAAATAGTACTTGAAATACCACTTTGTTGCTTGACATCAAATACTTGACAAGAAACAAATTAAGGGAGGACAGATTAATTTTGGCTTACAGTTTGAGGGTACAGTCCGTCATGGTGGGGAAGGTATGGCATCAAGAACAGCTTGTGGCTTGTTTACACCTGGGAGAATCATAAAGTAGAGACCAATCAGGAAGAAGAGCTGGACTATAAACCTCAAAATCTGATCCCCAGAGATATACTTTCTCCATTTAGGCCTCACCTCTCAAAGGTTCTACAACTTTAAACCTTTAACTTTTAAATACAGTGCTACCTACTGGCAACTATATCTTCAAACATATGAGTGGGGGGGGCATTGAAACCACAACAGGCTGCCCCTGGTCCTCAGGCTCGTTGACATCTCATAATGTAGAATATATTCAGTTCTACTTCAGAAGTCACCATAGTTCTAACATTTTCAACAGTATTCAAAAGTCCAAAATCCAAGATTTCTTCTGAGCCTGAAGGTAATCTCTTAACTTTGAGTCCCTGTAAAGAAAAACAATAAAAGTTATTTTAAAAACATTCCTGTTCCAAAAGGGAGAAATAAGTGGTTAGCAAGGAAAGTTTGGGTCAAAGACTGAGCTACAGGAGGGAACAAACCCTACTTCTGAACCCTGCAGCTCCATGCCTGACACCTGGAGCTCTTGGTGGCATCATCTGGGTTCCAGTGGTCTGGGGTACCCTTGCACCTACATCTCTTTTTACAACACATATGACTTCTCCTTTGGGTCAGTTCCACTCAGTGCCCACAGTGTTCCTCTGGACATTTCTGGCATCTCCAATATCCTGAGCTATCTAGTGAAACTTAGATTTTTACCTTTATCACCTAATAAGACATCTACTCTGGAAGTCCATGCAGGGAATGTGACACTACTACATGCTGCTTTGCCTCAACAACTTTTTGGAACCTTTGTACAAGCTTCTAGGACCCCCGGTCTCTTGTATCTTATATGCTTGAAAAACCAGAGCCATGTGAATGGAACTAAAGTTCTGCTTCCAACTCAATAGCTGCAGGGGCTTCTGAGGGTCTACCTGGCTGAACCTGGGAAAACAATTCTTTGGTGACTCTTCTCAATAAAGATGCCCTTGAGGCTCTCTCTTTGTTCAACTACTCTCATTTCAAATGAAAGATTTTTTTTAAAAAAAGGAGTTTGTCTTGTTATACCCTGGAACTCTTGATGGGGGTGATCTTGCCTATCCATTTTCTTCAGCAAGGTCCCACTTCTCAAAACTTTCACAACCTCCCAAACAAGCACTACTAAATGGGGTCCAGATGATTGAACTCATAAGTTTGTGGGGGATATTTACATGTAAACCCTGACACTTAGAATATTGGCTATCTTTGCCTATAGAAGAATGAAATAAGACCATATCTCAAACCACTTATGATAACTCAACCTAAAATGGATTCAAGACTTAAATGTCAGACCACTAGATATAAAACTACTAGAAGAAAACATAATGGAAACACATAATCACTTTGGTCTGAGTAAGAAATTGGATTAGGCTTGAAATGCACAGGCAACAAAAATAAATTTAGATAAATGGGATCTTATCAAACTTAAACCTGCTGCATAGCAGAGGAAACCACAGAGTGAAGACAACTTACAGAATGGGAGAAAATATTTGCAAACTGTGTATGTGACAAAGATTAATTATCTTGAGTATGAAAGGAACTCAATAGCATGGAAACAAGTATTTAAAAATGGGTCAGACAATTCAAGTAGAATTTCTCAAAGAAGACTACAAATGGCCAACAAATGAGCATATGAAAAATGAGCAGTATCTCTAATCATCAGGAATTCAAATGTAAAGAAGATTGAAGTCCTATAATTTGCAACCAGATGGCTAGAGCTACAGGACACCATGTTTTGTGAAATTAGCCAGACAGAGAAAGACAGGTACTGTCCATTCTCTCTCATATTTGAAAATTTAAGAAAGCCAACCTGAAAATTAAAGCTATTGCTAGGGATAAGGACGTGTGTGTTGTGGTGAAATTTGGAAAAGAGAGGTTGAGTTTAAATAGTACATACTGAATACATGTATGGAAATAACACCCTCTACCTCATTATTATTACAATTAATTCATGTTAATAAAAAGAAAATGTGATGACTGAGGGAGGTTCAGTGAGCACAATACTCATAACCCTCAAAGTGATTACATCCCAGGGAAATGATAATTTTTTTTGAAGCTTACTTAGGTCAGTGCTTGCCAGGGCTGTGGGCAAAGGCTTGGGAAAAGGTTGATTGCAAGGCAACATACTGTATTACATTTTCATCTCTAGTACATGGTATTAAATGAATGAACAATATACATTTAAAGTTTCAGGCAGTATTTGGTGTTGTCAGTATTTCAGATTTAGGTAATTCTAATATGTTTATAGTTAGATCTAATTGTTGTTTTAATTTTGCAATTTCTTTTTTTAAAAAATCATTTTTATTTTATGTCTATGAATGTTTTACCTGCATGTGTATAAGTGTACCTGTGTTGTGCAAATCCAGTGGAGGTCAGAAGAGAGTGTTGGATCCCCTGGCACTGGTGCTATGGATGGTTGTTAGCCACCATGTGGGTCCTGGGAATCAAACCTGGGTCCTCTGCAAGAGCAGCCAGTACTCTTAACCACTGAGCCACCTCTACAGCCCAATTTTGCAATTTCTTAAATCAGCTACTGATGAGTATCCTTTCATCATATTTTTTCATCTGTATGGCTTCTTTGATGAGCTTTGATGAGCCTATCCCTCTCTTCTCTTCCCCTCTCCTACTTTATTCTCCTTTCTTCCCCTCCTATTCCTCCCTTTTTCTTCTCCTACACCTGGCTAGTTGTTTATTTTCTTAATGTTGAGTTTTAAGCATTCTTTGTATATCTGGGGTAGCTTTTTCTAAAAACCAGATATGCACACTGTAAAGATTTTGTACTATTTAGTGGCCTATTCTTTTGGCATTGTGTTTCATAGGACAGAAACTTCTAATTTTTATGTAGTTCAGCTTATCAGTGATTTCATGAATCACGACTCTGGTTTTGCATCTAAAAAGTCATCACTATAACTAATATTACTGAAATTTTCTATGTTCTCTTGAGAGTTTTATAGATGTTGATACTTTTCATTTAGGCCTATGATCTATTTTGAGTTAATTTTGTGAGGGGTAGAAAGTCTGTGTCTACATTTTTTTTAGTGTTGATTTCAGTATCCAGATTTTTTTGGTGTTGATAACCAGTTGTAGCAGCACTATTGCTAAAAACACTTTTTCTCCATTGTATTGCCATTGCTCCTTTGTGAAAGATCAGTTGACTTCTGTGTGAGTCTGTTTATGACTTTTCCCTTTGGTACTGTAGATTGTTGGATTTTCTTTGCCTAGTACCTCATAGCTTTGACTACTGTAGCTTTAGAGCAGTTTAGTGGCTTTTTATTGAGAAGTTTTTAAGAGAGCTAATATGAGGCGATGTCTCTTAATGTATTAATGTAAAGTGTCATGTTAGCAAGATTATTATTGAACAGCAGACCCCAATCTTATCCAAAGGAATATTGACAACTGATTACCACTAGATGAGGAACAGCTGACCCTCCTAAAACAAAGACCTCTAGATAGGCTGACTAGATTCACCAGAAGGGCAAGTAGTGGGGAATGGCTGGGGGTGCCGACAACACAGCAGACAGTAGCAGGGATATCAGAGTATAAGGGCTCTAGTGGGGGGAAGGAGGCTATGGGACGGTGTTATCTGGGAAGTGGGTATAAAAAATATAATAATAATAAAGAAAAATAAGAAATTGAGTCTGACTTTGTGAAACTAGTTAATGAAAATTGTTATCTCAGCTGTTGTTACAAAAGGAAATAGGATTTCTGTGTTTTTGTAGTCTGTTGTTTTTCATGTGAGAAAAAGTTGATTTTTTTCCTTCATAGTTTTGTTATGAGATTTAAAGGTTAATACATGGGGCAAACTCTCAATCCTAATATGTAGAATTAAGAAGGGGAGGGGGGAGGGAAGGGTATATGAGGAACCTAGGGGATAAGGAGAA
>NW_008330578.1:114874-117555 GCF_000622305.1 Nannospalax galili
TCATAGAAGAAAAAAAAAAGAACAAAAGTTCTCAATTAATATTAGCTGTTATTCTTTCCACTTTTATTTTTGTTCTGAAGGTACTTCCCTTGGCTTGCTCTCGCATGCTGGAACTGCTTCCTCTTAAACCCAAGTTAACTATAGCAAATCTCTGAAAATAATAAATTAGAAGTGGGAAAAGTTGGCAATACAATTTTCGTTACTGAAAATTGGTTGTATTGTGTAATTGAACTTTTTGTTAGTATTGGCATGCATGAGTGCTGAAAGGAGGAAGGCAGATCTTTACTAGCAGGGACACTGACTTCAGCAACTAAGCAGCAGAAAAACCAAACAAACCAAAAACCCACTGAGCAACAAGTGAATAGTATAGTAGACTGCATGGGAGTGTGAGTAGATCAGGAAACCTGTCTGGACTGTGTGTGCTCCCTGTCTGCTATTAAACAAAAACAGCCCCCACCCCCAAATCCTGTCCTTCAGGAGTAAACTGTAGCACAATAGTAGATACTAATAAAGCCAAAGTTAGTATGTTAAGGACATTTTTGTATTCATTTGTTTTGTCTAAAATTACTGTTATGTCTCTTATAGAAAATGGCAATAATATTATTTTGATATCCTTTTAGGTTGGTACAGAGGAGTTTCAACAAAGAAGCCTAATGTAAAGGTAATGAAAAAATTTCATTATGTTTCTTAATTAGGATTTGTCTGGTATGTTATTAACAGTTAATAACAACTGTTATTCCCTCTTAATCTTTTAGTAGTTACAGTTATCTTTTTCTGACAGAAATATGTCAGAATCTTCTAAGGCTCAGCAGTATTAAAATGATTTTTCAGGAAACACAGAAAATGCAAATGTGGTTATAGCTATAAAGCTTATCTTGAAGAAACCTATTTGGACTTTTAAATGTTTATTTTGTTTAAGATTTGACCAGACCTAAACTGATTTACTCGTAGTTTTAGTTCTGTGGAACCACAGGACTAGTTAGATGAACTTATTGCTAAAATGCAAAGTGGGAAAAATTCAATAAAGTCTAACTAGGCATTTCCTTGCTGATATTAATAATTTTGTTAGAATGTGAACTTAAATAAAACTGGCTTGGAGTACTGATTTTGTATGTTAGATTTTATTTGTTTAGTCCATTATGACTGATATTAATTTAGTCAAATAAGATATATTTCAATTAGCTATGTATTTCAATTAACTAGGAACATTCTTTTTCACTAATCCATTTGTATAACATTCTTTTGTTTATTTTTTTTTCAGTGCTGGGGATTGAACCCAGAACACTCTACATGCACTGTATAGGAAAGGGTGCTGCCCCTGAGCTATATCCCTAACCTGCTTTACTCTTTCATAATTTATATTGTTTATGTTCCTTACTTCTTTAGCCTAATATTTGAAGTATTGTGCTTTTTCTTACATAGAAAAGAATCAGCATTATCACATTATTATTAGTTTCATTGAAAATATATTTATCAAGAGTTTTAACCATTGGTTTTGCCAATGGAATGATCCGCTTTATTACCTTTTAAGGCAATTACTATAAGGAAAACAGTATCTTCAAATTTTAATTCATCACAGCTAGGCTTTCTCATACATTTTGGTCTGGGAAGTTATTTGTTAGAAGGAACTCTCATGTAATGTAAAATGTCTAAGTAGCACAAGATACTTATTCAACCCCTTCTCCTCCCTCCATGTTTAACAATGAAAAAGGATGCAAGTCTTTCCTAAATGAATTATAGGGCCCAAATTGTGCTTAGTTGAACTACCGCTCAAAGGTAGTTTTTCCCTGAAAAACCTGTCTTTTTGGTCTATTTGAGACAGGCTCTTCCTGTAGCCCAGGCTGGCCTTGAACTCAAAGAGATCCACCTGCCTCTGCCTCCTGAGTGCTGGGATTAAAGGCATGTGCCACCACCGCCAGATTTTCCCCAAATTTCTAAGCTTGAAGTATTGCAGGTTTTATTTTTCTCTCAAGAATGCTTATATGAGAATAGCTTCAATGTATATATTTAAGAATTTTGATTAGGGCCTGGAGAGATGGGTCAGCGGTTTAAGAGCACTGACTGCTCTTGTAGAGGACCCGGGTTCGATTCCCAGCACCCATATGGTGGCTTACAACTGTCTGTAACTCCAGTTCCAGGAGATCCAATGCCCTCTCTGACTTCCACGGACATTGCATGACATGGGTGCACCTACCTACATGCAAGTAATACACTCATACACATAAAAGAAAAATAATAAAATATTTTTAAAGGAATTTTGATTGAATTTCCCCCAAATTAAAACTTGAATAAATGAGAAATCCTAAATATCAGTGGAAAGCTTTATTAGTGATATTACAAGATATGTAGTTATTTGTGCTTACCATTATTTGTGATCTTTATTACCTCTTTTTTGCTTCTAATACTAGTATTTGGTGATAATTCTGAGACTGTGGATAATGAAACCTTAAAAATATTAAGCACCAGGCATGGTGGCACACACCTTTAATCCCAGCACTCGGGAGGCAGAGGCAGGTGGATCTCTGTGAGTTCGAGGCCAGTCTGATCTACATAGTGAGTTCCAGGCCAGGTGGGGCCACAGGGAGACCCTGTCTCAAAAAAGACCAAGAAAAAAAAAAACACTTTATTTCAAAAAAAAAAAAAAATTGGAAGGGAAAAATCATGGGGGGCTTTTCTCCCTA
>NW_008330578.1:117708-118580 GCF_000622305.1 Nannospalax galili
GTGACTCACCACAGTTATGGACATTTTGAGAGATGCTCCATAGTCTCCTGGAACTTAGTTGACCTTGGAGGGCAAGTAACAAAAATTGTCCTTTAAGTCCCTCTGACCGACAAAATTAGTATAGGCCGCAAAGTATGGCTGTTAAACATCCAAGAAAATTAGTTCCACCAGTCTGGTATGTTTAATTACCATGTGCCATGTAGATAAAGCTTGGGCAAAGACCAAATGTTCTCAGATAAATGTAGCCTAGACATATATTATATTCTTTGATCTAGTTATATGTATAATTTGTCAGTAGGTTGTTAGGCTAATATCGTTCCCTCTGGTTTTTTAAAATCTAGCTAAGCATTATTTATCTTTTGCATTATCTAACCATTCCACCATGGTTTCCCCATTTAAGGTGCCCCTATTTTTCCCATTTCTCCCTTAATAATACCCTTCTCCTATGGGCCCACCTCTCTTGAGCTCTTCCCCTTTATCTCCTAGTTTCCTTGCATAACCTTGCTCCCCCCCTTAAAATAACCACATTTTTATCCATATCTCCCTTATTAACACCTGTTTCCTACTGTTCTTCTCTTTCAGATTCTTTCTTTTCCTTTACCTCCCTGGTTCCTTTTCATTATCCTGTTTCCTGTAGTTATGTCTGGATACATACTCACTTAACAGAATTTGGTGCTAGGATCCACATATGAAGAAGAACGTGTCTTTTTTTTTTCTTTCTGAGTCTGTGTTACTTCATTTCATATAACAGTTTCTGGTTCCCTCCATTTACCTGCAAATTTCATTATTTCATCTTTCTTTACTGCTGAATAGTCTGCTGTATAATATGCCATCCTTGCATTATTCATTCATCTACTGATGAACATCCGGGT
>NW_008330578.1:118868-119888 GCF_000622305.1 Nannospalax galili
CTCAAATCCCCTGGAACTGGAGTTACGGACAGTTGTTAGCTGTCATGTGGCTTCTGGGATTTGAACCTGGGTCTTCTGCAAGAACAGTCAGTGTTCTTAAGAACTGAGCCATCTCTCCAGCCCCAAATCTTTTTTTTTTTTTTAAATAGTACTATTTATTTATTTTTTGGTCTTTTTGAGACAGGATCTCCCTGTAACCCCAGCTGACCTGGATCTCACAAACATCTGCCTGCCTCTGCCTCCCAAATGCTGGGACTAAAGGGGTGTTCCACCACGCCCAACCTTAGGTATATTTTTTAAACATTTTATTTATTATTTTTATTTTATGTATATGAGTATATTGCTTGCATGTATGTAAGTGTACTTGTGTTGTGCGATGACTGCAGAGGTTAGAGGAGGGCGTTGGATCCCCTGAAACTGGAGTTATGGATAGTTGTCAGCTACCATGTGGGTGCTGAGAATCAAACCCAGGTCCACTGCAAGAGCAGCCAGCACTCTTAACCACTGAGTGATCTGTCCAGCCCCCATTTAAATATTTTTATACATCTTACATTTCATTATTTTTTAGTCTGCCTCTTGATGAAAAGTTGATATAAATGGTACCTACTTAATACAGAAAGCCCACTCATAGACCTGATGAAGCCACAATTGACCACATGCTCTCATGTAAACATTAGGAATCAGTGATTTGAGAATTGAATTATATCAGTAATATTTGCTTTTTATAAAATCTCAAATTTTTTGAATGCAAAAGTTCACATTGAATATAATTATATATTTCCAAAATTAATCTCTTCCCAGTTTTACATGTATACACAAGTAAAATATATAATTAGTGTGACTATTCTGTACAAAATACTCAGTAATGTCCAAAGAGCATATGTCTTAGTACTTTCTAGTGAGTCTTATGACATTCATTTAGATGTGTTTTTTGTTTAAATACGTTTCCATATTTATTCTATTCAAATTTTTTTCACTTTGAATTCTCTTGTATTTTCCAAGGCGCATATATATATATGT
>NW_008330578.1:119922-124116 GCF_000622305.1 Nannospalax galili
TAAATTTTAGAATATTTCTGTTATTCGAAAGAGAAGCAATTTTGAACACATTTTTCCAGAAGCAGGTTTTATATATATGTGTGTGTGTGTATGTGTGTATATACATATATATATATACACAGATATATAAATATGTACACACACGCACATACACACATATATATATATATATACATACATACACACACAGTGAAGTTTAAGGGGGGGAAACATAGGAATAAGAAATCAAATTCCAAAGGATTTGCCAACATGCGGTCAACTTTGGGGAATATTGAAGGTTTCTGTTAGTTGTGTTCTTTTTATTTTGTTATATTTTTTGGAAAATCTTAATGAGTTTATTGGATTTGCTAACAGAGCATAGGGTGGGGGTTTATTTACAGAAGAGTAGGGATTCCCCCTCCCCATTTACAGCTGCACTGCAAAGTCCACACTCAAATATAGATCCTGTGACTTCCCAGTAGCCTCACAAAATGGCGAGAGAGGTGCCTCATGGCATTCTTGGGTTATATATCCTTAGCCCCTCCCCTACATGCAGGTAAGGGCCACTGATTGGGTGGGAGGGGTAACTGACTGCCCCCTCGACTTCTTGACAAGTGAGGGAAGGAGGTGTAACTATAGCTTGCCGGCATAGTGGTCAGAGGACACTCCAGGTAACACTCCACCCTTTCCTCTGGCTCTTACATTCTTTCCACTAACCTCTTCTGCAAAAGTCTCTGAGCCTTGGAGGGGGGTGATAGGTGTGGGATGTTCTTCCTCGCATTGTGGCAAGGCACTGAACTTTTGAGTCTTTGCATCATCTGTTTTCCAATGGCTGTTGGCCCATTCCATCTACTATAAAAACACAACAGCAAGAAGCAAGAACATCTAAACAAACAGTGGCTGCTATACTAACTTAACCTATGGGCATAAACACAAATGCTTGAACGGTACTTTAGCAGGTGCATCAGATCCACCTAACAAAACAATTGCAGTGTTTTCCCCACTGATGTCTATATTCTCCCCTGCCACGAGGGGTTGGCCTGCACTACAGTACCAGATGTGTGTTCCACCCTTAATTGCAGGCATATATCCAATCGATAATTTGCTGGTTTTACATACACTAGCTGCACCACTATTGCACCAGCAGCAACATCTTGTTTGGCATGTTGATAGTGCAGCACATGGGGTCCATTGTTGACCAGATTTGTAGGGGACAATTCTACCCCAGCCATCTGCATATCGCCTTCTGGCACTATGAATGCCACCCATCCAGTGGCAGGGACTTTCCAGCTTAGTCCAAGCTTGATTTCTCCCTCTCTTACGCTCATATCCTGTGATGTCTTCAGCAGTAGGTTTTACCACCCCCTTCAGGTGTAAAACCAACATTATTAGCAATGGCCTTTATTGTTTTGGGGACCTCTAGGTCCCCTCTGGCCAACAGCTCATAGTGGGGGCAACCCATCTCTGGTACTGGGATTTTCATTGATCAACCGTATGGCTCTGGAAAGGCTTTCTTCCATCCCTGTAGGATTCCTTCTCTGCTTAAGACTTATTTTTATTTTTTATTTTTACTGTGTTTCAGAAGAATTTTCCCCCCTTTATTCTTGGTATAGCTCTCCTTCCACCCCCTCCCCTTTACCCCCTTTTTACATATTTCTCTGTTAGAAACACTTTTCTCCTACTATTCTCTCTCTGGTTCTTTCTTTCCCTTGACTTCCTTGGTTCCCTTCCATATTCCTGGTTCTTGGAGTTACATCAGGATATGCACTCACTTAAAAGGACTTGGTGCTAGGATCCACAAATGAGGGAGAACATATGTCTTTTGTTTTTCTGGTTCTGTGCTACTTCACTTAGTGTAACAGTTTCTATATTCATCCATTTATCTGCAAATTCATTATCTCATCTTTCTTTACTGCTGAGTAGAACTCCATTGTGTAAATGTATCACATTTTCATTAACCATGCCTCAGTTGAGGGCACTTAGGTTACTTCCATCTCTTAGCTATTGTGAAAAGAGCAGCAACAAACGTGGTTGTACAAGTGTTTCTCCAATAGGATGTGTCCTTTGGGTGTATGCCAAGGAGTGGCATAACTGGGTCATATGGTAGATCCATTTTTAGTTTTTTTTTTAAGAGTTCTCCACACTGTTTTCCATAGTGGTTGCATGAATTTGCAATCCCACCAACAGTAAATGAGCATTCCCCTTTCTCCACATCCTTGCCAGCATTTGGCATCATTTGTTCTCTTGATCTTAGCCAGTTTGGGGTAAGGTGAAATCTTAAGGTAGTTTTAATTTGCATTTCCATAATGACTAATGATGTTGAACACCTTTTAAGATGTTTCTTATCCATCTTTATTTCTCCCTTTGAGAACTCTCTGTTTAGATCTTTAGCCCATCTTTTAAATTGGGTCATTTGTTTTATACCTTCTTTGTTTTTTGAGTTTTTTGTATATTCTAGATGTTAAACCTCTGTCAGATGTGTCACTGGTGAAATTTTTTTTCCCACTCTGAGTTTTCTCTTCACTTTCTTGATTCTTTTGCTGTACAAAAGCCTTTTAGTTTAATGAGATCCCACTTGTTGGTTGTTGACCTTAATTCCTGGGCAACTGGTGTTTAATTTAGAAAGTCCTTTCCTAAGCCTATATCTTGTAGGTTATTGCCAATGTTTTCTTATAATAGTTTCAAAGTTTTGTGTTTCACATTGAGGCCTTTGATCCATTTGGAGTTGACTTTTGTGCAAGGTGAAAGATAAGGATCTAGTTTCATTCTTCTACAGGTGGAGATCCAGTTTTGCCAGCACCATTTGTTGAAGATGCTGTCTTTCCTCCATTGTGTGTTCTTGGCACCTTTCTCAAATATCAGGTAGCTGAAATTGCATGTACTCAGGTTTGGGTCTTCAATGGTCTTCCATTGATCTATGTGCCTATTTTTGTGCCAGTACCACACTATTTTTATGACTATAGTTCTCTAGTATACTTTGAGATCTGTTATAATAATCCACCCAGTGTTGCTCTTTGTGCTCAGGGTTACTTTGTCTATCCAGGGTCTTTTGTGCTTCCATACAAATTTAAGGTTTTTTTTTTCCTAATTCTGTGGAGTATTCCATGGGGATTTTGATTGGGATTGCATTGATTCTATATATTGCTTTTAGTAGGATGATCACTTTCACAATATTAATTCTTCCTATCCATGAGCATGGGAAGTCCTTCTATCTTCTGGTGTCTTCCTCAATCTCTAAAGATTTAAAATTTTCATTGTAGAGATCTTTGATGTCTTTCATGAGGTTCATTCTGAATTTTTTTTTCAGGCTATTGTGAAAGGGAGTGTTTCCATGTACTCTTTCTCTGATTGCGTGTTATTGGTATATAGAAAGGTTACTGATTAATTTAATTACAAAATTAAATTAATTTTGTAACCTGCCACTTTACTGAAAGTGTTGATCAGTTCTAGGAGTTTTCTGGTAGAATTTTTGGGATCTCTTAGGTTTAGTTTCGTATTGTCTACAAAAAGTGATAATTTGACCTTGCCTTTTTCAATTAGTAATTGAAATTCAATTTCCTTTTCTTGTCTTATTGCTCTTGCAAGAGTTTCAAGCACTGTATTGAAAAGGAGTGGAGGTGGTGGACATCCTGTCTGGTTCCTCATTTTAATGGGAATGCTTCTAGTTTTTTTTTTTTCCATTTAGAATGATGTTGGATGTGTGTTTGTTGAGGTATGTTCCTTCCAGTTCAATTCCCTTTAGAACGTTTATCATGAATGCATATTGAATTTTTATGAAGGCTTTTCTACATCTATTGAGATGATGTAATTTTTGTATTTGAGTCCATTTATATGATTGATGATGTTTATTGGCTTGTGTATATTGAACCATTACTGCACTGCTGCAATAAAGCCTACTTGATCATAGTGAATGATCTTTTTGATGTGTGTGGTTTGCAAGTATTTTGTTGAGAATCTTTGCATCTGTGTTAATTAAGGAAATGGGTCTGTAGTTTTTTTTTTTTTTTTTTTTTTTTTTTTTTTGTAATATGGTAGCTTGGTTAGTTTCGTAGATTTGTACTTTACTCCATTAGGGTATTTTTTTTGCTTTTTGTTTGTTTTTGTTTTTGTCTTTGGGAGACAGGGCCTCCCTTGTGCCCCCAGGTGACCTGGAACTCACCATGGAGACCCGGCTTTGGAGTGCTGGAATTGAAAATGTGTGCCACGACGCCCAAC
>NW_008330578.1:124127-131175 GCF_000622305.1 Nannospalax galili
TTCCATTTCCTTATGTGGTATGGATCTGTTTAAGCAGTTGATTTCTTCTTGGTTTAGTTTTGGTGAGTCCCATGATTTTAGATACACATTCATTTTTTTTAGGTTTTCAAATTAATATAGTATAGGTTTTTAAAGTATTCCCTTATAATGTTCCAGATTTTGGGGGTATCTGTTGTGATGTTTTCCGTTTCATCTCTGATTTTGTTGATTTCAAGATGCTCTTTCCTTCTTTTGCTTAACTGCACTTCTTGGTTTAGTTTTGGTGAGTCCCATGATTTTAGATACACATTCATTTTTTTTAGGTTTTCAAATTAATATAGTATAGGTTTTTAAAGTATTCCCTTATAATGTTCCAGATTTTGGGGGTATCTGTTGTGATGTTTTCCGTTTCATCTCTGATTTTGTTGATTTCAAGATGCTCTTTCCTTCTTTTGCTTAACTGCACTAAGGGTGTATCTATGTTGTTTATCTTTTCAAGGAACCAGCTCTTGGATTCATTGATTCTTTGTATTATTTTCTTTGTTTCTATTTCATTAACTCCTGCTTTGATTTTTGTTATTATTCTCTTCTGCTGGGTTTGGGTTTCTTTTGTTCTTGCCTTTCCAGAGTCTTGAGTTGCAATGTTAAGTCATTTATTTTTGCTCTTTCTGATTTTTTAATTTAGGCACTTAGAGCTGTAAACTTCTCTCTTAGGACTGGTTTTGAAGTGTCCCAGAGGTTTTGTTGTGTTGTATTGTCCCTTTCATTGAATTCCAGGAATGCTTGTAGTTCTTTCTTAATTTCTTCTTTGACCCACTTATTCAGTAGTGTGTTGTTTTTATTTCCATGAGTTCATGTAGTGACTAGGGCTTCTTACAGTGTTGATTTTAAGCATTATTGCATCGTGGTGTGATAGAATGCATGGAATTATTTCAATTTTCTTATATTTGTTAAGGTTCGTTTTGTGCCCCAGTATGTGGTCAATTTTTGAGAAAGTTCCATGGGGTTCTGAATATAGAGTGTATTCTTTATTGCTTAAGTGTAATATTCAGAAGATGTCTGTTAGGTCGATTTGATGTATGTTATCATTTAATTCTGACTTCTGTCTGTTTATTCTTTGTCCAGTTGAACTGTCTAATGGAGACAGTGGGGTACTGAAGTTCCCTCCTATTACTGAGTTGGGGTTTATCTGTGTCTTAAAGTCCTATAGTACTGTTTTTACGAATTTGGGTGCACCAGAGTTTGGTGTATATATGTTCAGGATTGTAATATCTTCTTGGTTAATTGTTCCTTTGATCAGAATGAAGTGACCCTCTTTATCTCTTCTGATTAGTTTTAGTTTAAAGTCTATTTTGTCAGATATTAGGATTGCAACCCCTGCTTGTTTCTTAGTGCCATTTGCTTGCAATACTCTTTTCCAGCCTTTCACCTTAAGGTAGTGCCTGTCCTTGAGGGTGAGATGAGTTTCTTGTAGACAACAAAACATGGATTTTGTTTCTTAATCCATTTAATTACCCTGTGTCTTTTGACTGGGGAATTTAGTCCATTGGTATTAACATTATTATTGAAAGATGTGTATTGGTTGCCATCATTTTGATTACTGTTTGCATTCTTTGTCTAATTTTGTGTTTCCACATTTATACCTTCATTTAGTTTCTTTCTGTTGCCCCTGGGGTATAGTTGTTCCTTTCTCTGTTCTTTGTGTTGCTTCAAGTATTCTTTGAAGGGTTTGTTTTGTTAACATGTATTCTTCCAGGCTATTCGTGTAACGAAAGATTTTTCTTTCACCTTCAACTATAATAGACATTTTTGCTGGGTAGAGTATTCTGGATTGACATCTATGGTCATTTAGAACTGGAAATACCTTGATCCAGGCTCTTCTGGCTTCCATAGTTTGCATTAAGTCAATGCAAGTTGATGGGTTAAGTATGATAAGTTATGATGGGTTTTCCTTTGTATGTGAAGTTTTTTTTCTTTTGCAGCTTTCAGTATTCTTTCTTTGTTCTGTACCTTTAGTGTTTTTACTATGATATGTTGTGGGGAGTTTCTTTTATGATCCTATTTGGTGTTCTATGTGATTCCTGTATTTGTAATGTCATGTCTTTCCTTAATTTTGGAAAGTTCTCTTCTACAGTCCTGTTTAAGATTTGGTTAATACTGTTAACCTGAAATTCTTCTCCTTCCTCTATGTCTATTATACATAAATTCGGTCTTTTCATGGTGTCCCACATCTCCTTCATATTCCATTCCTGTGTTTTTAAATTTTTTTCATAATCTTTGCTTGATAGTCCAATTCTTCCAACTTTATCCTCCAGTGTTGATATTCTGTTTTCCATTTTATTCATTCTAGAAGTGAGACTTTCTGCTGTTGTTTCAAATTGACTTACTGAGTTTTTCACTTCCTTCTTCATTTCAGCCTGAGTTTTCTTCAGTGTTTCTCTCAGTCAGATCTTTAGCCCTGTCTTCTTTTAGATTTTGATTTGTTCGTTTTTTTTTTTAATTCAATGAATTCCTTGATCATGTTTATGATTGTTCTTTTAAATTCTGTATCGTGTGTTATCTCTAGGGAGTTCTTGTAGAACTTTTCTACAGGACTGGTGGAGTTTGGTGGGAATATACTGTTTTAGTTTTCCATATTATTTTTTGTTGTGATTTTGGCATGTGGATATCTTTTGTTGTTTGTGATTCTGGTATGAAACTCAAGCCTTCTTTTATCATGTTGAAGCTTGCTTCTGTTTGTATTATTGGTGTACTTTGGTTGTTTTCTTATTGGGTCTGTAAAGCTGGTTGGTCTAGGTTTGAGGTTCTCTCAGATTTTATTTTAGAGGGAACAGATGGCTTCAGATCAGCTACTCAGTAGCTCCCAGAGAGGCCCAAGTCAGGCTCTAGTCAGGTACACTCAGGCTTCCTTCTAACATATGGACCCCTACTAGTGGGTAATCAGAGTACAATTTGGGAAGTTCGATAAGGGGAGACCTGATTTTGGCACTCTCAGGTTGTCTGCTGAGTTCTCAGCTTCTGTACCAGGCAGAGGCCAGATCAGGCACTCTCAGGCTGTCTACTCAGTTCTCAGCCCCTATACCAGGTGGAGACTAGACCAGGCAATCTCAGGCTATCTGCTCAGTTCTCAGCCCCTATAGCAGGCGGAGTCCAGATCAGGAACTCAGTCTATCTGCTAAGGTCTTAGCTCTACCATACTGTAGGGCAGAGAGTTCTACTGCTGAGGCTGTGGGAGGGGTTTCATGTAATCCTAGTTAGGGGGTTGGGTATGGCACAATTTGGGGAAACTTTGGGGATGCTCACTACCATGTGGAGGCCAGATCCTGGTGCTCTCAGGCTGTCTGCTGAGGTCTCAGACCCTGTACCTGGCAGAGACCAGATCAGGCTCTCTCAGATTGTCTGCTTAGTTCTCAGCCCCTACAAGACATATATTTTTAAGAAAGGCCTTTTTATATTTATTACATTTTATATTCTATAGTGTTGAATACATTTTGGATGAACACTAAAGGCTTTGAACATTTTTTTTGTAGGATTTTCTTCTAGTATGCATTCTCTTAGATATCACAAAACTCATATTAGTGTTAGTCAGCTGACTTTGCTCTAGCCAGATAAAAATTGCAAGTAGGGGCTAGGGAGATGGCTCAATGAGTCAAATGCTTTTTGCACAGCCTGATGACCTGAGTCTTATGCAACAAACTCATGTAAAAAGCCAGATAGCTTTAATTCTATGTCTTTAATCCCAGCATGCCCCTACTAGAAGATGGGAAGTGGAAATAAGAAAATTGCCAGAAGCTCAGCATACCTAACAGTAAAGAACAAGACATACCTTGTCTCAAACAAGGTAGAAAGTAAGGACTGATACCTGAGGTTACCTGATCTCCACATGTGTTCTGTGGCACATGCATATCTACATTCACATACACACATGAACACACACAAGCACACACAACACACACACACACACACACATACATACAGCAGTCAGAGGACAACTTGTGGGAATTGGCTCTCTTTCTATCAAGTGGGCCATTCAGATAAAACTTAGTTCCTCAGGCTTGGTAGCAAGTGCCTTTACTCACCGAGTTATCCCTCTAATCCTCAGCTTTTAGCAGTGTGTAGTGATGGCAACACTCAGCATAAGCTACTGTTATTGCCCCCAAAGCTATTAGTGTTGGGACCCATGCCTCCCAGAATAGCTGGTATATCTCTTGAGCCTCGGGTGTCAGGTCCCTCCTAGCATTACAGCTTTTGGGCTTTGGATGTTAGACCCCTTAGCTCCTAGTGTTTGCCAGCTCCCTGGAACTCTTCCAGTACACATGACCCATAGTCCCCTCCTTTGGCACTTCATAACCTTCGCTATGCTTCTGTTGCCATTTGTCCTTTCTGCTGCCTCTTTCTCACCTTTCCTGGCCATTCTCTGGAACTCTTCAGCTACCTTCTTGTCAGTATTTCTATCTCTGTTAGCACTACTTGTACAATTTTTGGTATTGCCATTGTTGCCACTGCCATTACTACCACTCCCCCCTTCTTCCTTTTTTTTATTAGCTCAGACTTCTCTTCTTTATGATAAAAATCATGCACATGAAGGGTTATTTTTATATCAATCAGAGGTCTTTTGCTGGGCCACCAGGAGCCCACCCTCTTCCACAGTGAAAATGATTGTAATCTCTTCTGGAGTTCATGTAGGCTTATCATGCTTAGAGTGATGCCTTCTAAGCTATGTGTCAGAGGTGGTTATTTCTTCACCTGTGGTTGTAATGGTCCTCTGCAGCTGTTGGAGTGTCTTCAGAGTGATTGCATGTATCTAAAACAGCCAGGCTTCTAAGAGGGCAGTTTGGCCCCTTGACAGTAAAGGGGTTGCTTGGCTGATGATACTTCCTCACTTAAGGCTACAGCATATAAGGGTCTGTAAATCAGCCTGAATGTTGTATATTGGTTAGGGTTACCCAATTAGTAAATCAAAACATTGCATTTCTTATTTTAAGATTAAACATTTTTTGATTAATTTAAAAATTTTTTTATGTGTAGCTAGGTGTGGTGGTGCACAGCTTTAATCCCAGTACTGGGGAGGCAGAGGCAGGAGGATCTCTGTGTGTTTGAGACCAGCCTGGTCTATATAGCAAGTTCCAGGCCAGCTGTGGCTACATGGAGACCCTGTCTCAAAAAGACCTCCTCCCCCAAAACTTTCATGTGTATAAGTGTTTTGCCTGCACGTATGTGATTGTACCTATGTGTTCAATGCCCACGGCGGTCAGGAGAGGGCATTAGATTTCCTGGAACTAGAGCTACTGACCTAATGACCTCTCAGAGTTTTTACTTCTTAAAGGACCCATCACCTCCCCATAATGCCACTCTGAGGATCTTCAACACATGGATAGATCACAAATGTTTAGAAATTTATCCATTTCTTCTAGCTATTACAACTTTTTGGAGTGTAAAATTTAAAAATATTCCCTCATAATCTTCAGGAGTTCTTCAGAGTGTATTGTAAAGCTCCATTTTCATCTTGCATTTTTATTTATTGTAAAAAATATTTATTATTGGAGCCTTTGGGGCCTGGAAAACTCCACTGAGACCTAGGGACACCGGGTCTAGGAAGCATGCGAAACTTCAAGAAAGTCATAGGAACCACGCAGAGCGGATATATTGACATTCAGTGACATGGCTGTGGACTTGTAACAGGAGGAGAGGGAATTCCTAGATCCTGATCAGAAGGCTTTACACAGAGACCTGATGCTGGAGAATTACAGCTGTCTTGTTTTTGTTGTGAAATTTCAAGAATTTGAGAGCCTTAATTTCAATCAAAGCCCTCCCAAGTCATCAGAAGAGACACATTTAATATCTCAGATTCTGTCCATGAAGCTACATGGAAGCATCTGTGCCATTTCAATGAACAGTTGCAAGCAGAAGAGAGTGAGGCTGGGGGGCAATAATTCAGATTTCTCATTAAATTCAGATGTCACTTACTAATTATCTTTTTCTTTCTTGGGTCCTGTACCCTGTGTAATATAATTGTCATTTTTCATTTTAGCATCCATTGACATTCAAGGATGTGTCCATAGACAACCCAGGAAGAATGGGAATGCCTAGATTCTGCTCAGAGGACTTTGTACAGGGAGTTGATGTTGGAGAACTATAGCAATCTGATGTCTATAGGTCTTGCAGTATGTAAGCCTGCTCTGGTCTCCTACCTGGAGCAAAGCAAAGAGCCCTGGAATGTGAAGAGAGGGGAGACTGTAGCCAACAAGAACTCAACTCTTAGAAGACATCAGAGGGTGTATAACGTAGAGAAACCCTACAAATATGAAGAATGTGACAGGTCCTTCACTTCAATGTCAAATTTCAAATATTATCAGGGAAGTCATACTGGAGAGAAACCCCACAAATGTGAAGAATGCAGCAAGTCCTTTGGTCAGATGTCAAGGCTTAGAGTACTTCAGCAAATACATACTGGGGAAAAACCCTACAGATGTGAAGAATGTGGCAAGTTCTTTAGTCAAATGTCAGATCTGAGACTACATCAGAGAATACATACTGGAGAGAAACCCTACAGATGTGAAGAATGTGGCAAGTCCTTTAGTCAAATGTCAGGTCTTAGAAGACATCAGCGAATACATACTGGAGAGAAACCCTACAGATGTGAAGAATGTGGCAAGTCCTTTAGTCAAATGTCAGGTCTTAGAAGACATCAGCGAATACATACTGGAGAGAAACCCTACAGATGTGAAGAATGTGGCAAGTCCTTTAGTCGAATGTCACATCTTAGAAGACATCAGCGAACACATACTTGAGAGAAACACTACAGATGTGAAGAACATGGAAAGTCATTTATGATGCTCTGAACTTATAAGAAACATAAGAGAATTCCTGTTGGAGAGAATCCCAAGAAATGTGAGGAATATAAGTCCTGTAAAAAGATGTGTTAAAGCCGGGTGTGGTGGCGCACGCCTTTAATCCCAGCACTTGGGAGGCAGAGGCAGGCGGATCTTTGTGAGTTCAAAGCCAGCCTGGTCTACATAGTGAGTTCCAGGACAGCTGGGGCTACAAGGAGACCCTGTCTCAAAAAGAC
>NW_008330578.1:131678-132155 GCF_000622305.1 Nannospalax galili
TTTATCAAAAACACATAAAAAAGACATAGTTTACAATTGCACAGAATGTGGTACATCCTTTACCCTTGGCTCAATCCTTAGAAAGCAAAGCAGAATCCATACTAGAGGGATATATCTAAAAGTCTGGAAAATGCTCAAATGCTTATATTTATATATTACAACACTTCAAGTGTACTGAAGGAAAAAGAATCACAAAATTGCAAAATCTCTAATACAGATTTATTTTTAATTCATAAGTGTGAGAAACTAGAAATATAATTACTGTTAGAAAGCCTTTACTTTCCCATCCAATCTTGTTGAATATCACAGAATCTTTATTGTAGAGAAAACCTACAGATAAACGAAACGTGTCAGCCACCAGTTACACATTGCTCCTGTCTTAGGAAACATCAGAGATTTCTTCACGAACAGGAACTTTACGACATTCAAAGACCAATACCTTGTGAGTTTGAGGTTACCTGGGGATACAGGGAGACT
>NW_008330578.1:133177-150725 GCF_000622305.1 Nannospalax galili
AATGGTTTGTTAACCTAAAATTTTTGTAGGTATTGTTGAATGATATTAACAATTTTTTCTCTAAAGCTAAATAATGAGATAAGTGAAAATAATCATTAAAAAGTCATAAGTATATTTATATGTTCATTCAAGACCATATTAAATTTTAGTGTTGCTCTTTGAAAAAAAATTTATTATTTTTATTTATGTGTATTTATGTGTATACGAGTATGTAAGTGCACCCATGTTGTGCAATACCCGAGGAGGACAGACGAGGATGTTAGATCCCCTGAAACTGGAATTATGGACAGTTGTTAGCTGCCATGTGGGTGCTGGGATTCGAACCCAGGTATTCTGCAAGAGCAGCCAGTGTGCTCTTAACCATGCTGAGCCATCTCTCCAGCCCCACATCTTGAATTTTATTAATTTGTTTCTTCTTTCTCTTTTGTTTAGTTTTTGGAAAACTGTTTCTTTTCAAAGGATTCTATGTCTTATTCTTTTAGCCTACATTTCATTAATTCCTGTATTTATCTTTGTTATTTATTTATTTTTATTTATTTATTTTTTTTGGTCTTTTTGAGACAGAGTCTTTCTGCAGCCCCAGCTGGCCTGGAAGACACTATGTAGAACAGGCTGGCTTTGAACTCACAGAGATCTGCCTGCCTCTGCCTCCTAAGTGCTGGGATTAAAGGCGTGTGCAACCATGCCTGGCTTTTTGTTATTTCTTGAACTCTGATGCATTTAGGTTTGGTTCTTCTTGTGTCTCTAGATCTTTGAGATAAATTATTAGATTATTTGTTTGAAAGTTAATGAATTTTTCTTATTTAAAAATATTTATTTATTATTTATGTATTTATGTGTATGAATGTATTGCCTGCATGTATGTAAGTGCACTTATGACGTTTAGTGCCTTCAGAGGTCAGAAGATGGTGTCAAATTCCTCTGGAACTAGAGTTACAGATGGTTGTTATCTGTCATGTGAGTGCTGAGAAATGAACGCCTGTCTTCTGCAAGAGCAGCCAGTGAGTGCTCTTAACCACTGAGCCATCTCTCCAGCCCCAACTAATTTATTTTTTGATATAAGCAAGCACTTACAGTTATCACCTTTCCTCTTAGTGCCTTGGCTGTATTTCAGAGGTTCTGGTAGGTTGTGCTCTTTTTCTGCATTTGAGTCTAGACATTTTAAACCTTCCTCTCTTCTTCAGTGACTAATTTGTTCATTCAAAAGTACATTGTTTGGTGTCCAAGTTATTTGTGCAGTTTCTCTTCTGGTTGATTTCTGATTTTATACTACTGAGGGCTCATAAGATACAAGGAATTATTTTGATTCTTTGTATATTTGTTTTGTTTTTGAGACAGTGTTTCCCTGTAGCCATATCTGGCCTGGAACTCCCCATATTAGACCAGGCTGGCTTCAGATCTCACAGAGATCCACCTGCCTCTGCCTCCCAACTGCTGGGACTAAAGGGATGTACCACCATGCCCAGCTTCTTTGTGTATTTGTTAAGGCTTGCTTGATGGCCTATAATGGGTGCAGTTTTGAAACAGTTTCCATGAATCACCGAGAAGATGTATTTTCTATATGTTAGATGGAATATTTTGTTGATATCTATTAAGTCCAACTGATCTATTATATGATTTGACTGTGAAGCTTCTTTTCTGATTTTAGTTGGGAATACTTGCCTAAAGATCAGTGAGGTATTGAGACCATCCACTACTGTTGTTCAAGATCTAGCTGATTTTTCATGTGCTTTAGTGTTTATTTTATGATATTAGGAATCTCTCACATTCATTAGAAAAAATTTCTAATAGTTATATCATCTTTTTAAAAGTTTTTATTTTATATGTATGACTGTATTGCCTGCATGTATGTGAGTGCACCTGTGTTTTGCAATGCCACGGAGGTCAGAAGAGGGTGTTGTATTTCCCAGAAACTGGAGTTAAGATGGTTCGTAGCTGCCATGTGGGTTCTGGGAATCAAACCTGGGTCCTCTGCAAGAGCAGTCAGTGCTCTTAACTTCTGAGTCATCTCTCCAGCCCCGAGTTATATCTTCTTAATATAACAATTGCCTTTATTAGTGTAGTCACCTTTATCTCTTTTATCTAATTTTGTTTTGAAGTCTACTTTTTCAGATATGAGAATAGAGATGTACCAGCTTTTCACAGCTTACATTTATTTGGTGGGTTGATTTCCCATCCCATAACTCTCAGGTTTTGGATGTCTTCCCAGTGAAGCCTGTTTCTTGGAGACAAGAACTACTTGGATCTTGTTTTTTAAATCTAGTTGGTTAGTTTGTATCTTTCAGTTTGTGAACTGTTTTCATTTGTATTTTAGGTCATTTTTATGTTGGATTATTGGTAGTTCTTTTCCTCCTCTTTTGCTTGCTAGTTGTGATGATAGTGTTGATTGTCTACTTGACTGACAGGATCTGGAATCACCTAGTAAGCCCCTAGGCATACCTGTGAGGGGTTATTTAGATTAGGTTGTTCTTTGGGCATGGTTGTAAGGGATCAGCTTGATTAGGTTAGTTGGGGTGGGAAGAACCACCCATTTTGGGGGCTTGGGTCCTGAGATCCATAAAAAGGAGAAAGCTAGTGAAAGCTAGTTGAGGAAGAGCATTCCTCTTCTCTCTCCTTCCTGACTGCAGATGCAGTGTGACCAGCTTCAAGCTTCTGGGGTATGTATGTGTGTGGTGTATATGCTTGTATATATGTATGTTCTCATGTATATAGATGCATGTATATGTGGGTATGTGGGCACATGTTTGTACATGTATATGGAGACTAGAGGTTGATATTGGATGTTTTCCCTGATTGCTGTCTACTTTATTTACTGAGGCAGGATCTCTCACTGACCCTGGAGCCTGCTGCTTTAGCTATTCTAGCTAGTCACCTTGCCCAGATGATCCCTGTCTCTATCTCCTAAAATCTGAGCTCATAGGCAGGCCTTTCATACCTTCTTGGCTTTTATGTGGATGCCGAGGATCCATACTCTGGTCCAAATGCTTGCACAGCAAGTGCCTTGATTCACTGAGCCATCGTTCTAGCCCTTTGCTTTGTGATTTTGATATCTTGACTATGATTTGACCTGTAGGAGTTCTTCTCTGAAAAAAACTATTTATAGTTCAATATGCCTCTTGTATTTAGAAGTTCAGTTCCTTTCCTAAGTTTGGCAAAGTTTCTCCTATAATTTCCTTTGCTAAATTTTTAATCCTGTAAACTTTATCTCAGTTCTTCCTTCTTCTTCCAATGGACTCTTAGTTTTGGCCTCCTGAACACATCCTAGAGTTCTTCTAAGTTTTGGTCTTGTTTGGTATTTTTTCTCTATATATGTCTGAATGTGTTATTGTTTATACCTTGTTTTTTTAGTTACTTTATTAGTTACTTTTCTCATTACTGTGACAAAAAGCTTCGAAAAGCAATTTAAGAAAGGGTTTACTTTGTCTCATCGTCCATCCTGGTAGCTCCATTACATTACATCTGCAGTCAGAAAGCAGAGAGAGATGAATGTTGGTGATCAGATCACTTTCTCCTTTTTATTCCCTCTGGAGCCCCAGTCAAGAGAGTGATGCCACCCACATTTAGGATGGATCTTCTCAAGTCAATTAATCCAATCTAGAAAGTCCCTTATAGATATTCCCAGAGGTTTGTCTTCTAAGTGATTCTACAGCCTATAAAGTTGACAGCACTCACAAGTCCATCTCTTATCAACTTGACACCCAAACATACCACTTTAAAAACTTTTTTGAATCTGTAATATGTAATACCATATGAAGAGTTTTCATTTATAATATCTTGATTTTTTTTATTTTCATAGATTATACCATTTCTTCCTTAAGACAAAGAAACTCTTGTCCTCCTTAAAACAGTCAGTTAGCTGGCCCAAATTACATAGCTAGCTAACATTGGTTCGTAAATATGGCAGACTGTGTGATTCTCACATAGTATTTAGGAATAGGGAGAAGAGAACCATATTTACTGGAGCAGATCTCAAATCTTCCCACACGGGTCTGGCCTTTGTTATTGCAACAGTGGCTGCCATAGAAGGTAACACTATGTTCACTGTTCTCAAAAAGCATGTGATTTCATTGCATGCCCAATTAGAAGAAACATATTTGTAGAAGGTAGGTCAACTGAAGGACATGAAGATCAGTTTAATATTTAACTAAAAAAATTAACTAAATTTTAACTAAATTTTATGCTATAACTAAATTAACTAAAAAAATACAGAGTTCAATGCCAAAGTCCCTTGGCCCTGTGTCCTTTGGCAGAATGTTGTGGTGGTGAGACTATGTGGCAGATAGTGTTACCCATTTCTTGGTGGTGAACTCAACTCTGAAAGCTTCTGATGGGAATTGGAGATAGAAACTGGCAGGTAGGGCAGAGACCCCAAAGCAGCAGTTCCAAGAATGCCTTTTTCTAAAGGCCAGGAATGCCAGAAGAGAGTTCTGGTTCCTGTTTCTTTATTATCTCCAAAATTAGCACCTCCACCTCAAGGCTCTATGGGACTGAAACTGAGGAGGCATCTGAACACCTGGTTGGGCCAACTGGATTGTCTAGCCTCATCTTCCTCCCCATAATGTTACCCCATTTTCTTCCATAAATCCTTTAAAAAGTTCCTAGACTATCAACTTAATGGTACTCTATTTCCTGGGACACCTTCTTCTATACAGGAGCTCTGTACATGTTCATTCATATTCTCTCTCTCTCTCTCTCTGCCTCTTTCTCACTCTCACACATACACTCTCTCATATTATCACAACTTTTCTATACAACTTACCCTTTGTGGTCTATTAATTTCATTCTTTGAATTAATAAGACAAGACCCCCAAAGCCACTGGCTCAGAGTGGCCTTGGTGGTTGTTGAGTTTAGGGACCCTAGCTCCACAAGAAAGGCTTTGTAATTCTCAAATGTACCACAGTATTCTTATATCAAGGAAGATAGATGTTAAGTAATCCCAATAAAATATACTGTATCAGTTTTTTTCTCATTTTTGTGACAAATGCCTGACAGAAACAACTTAAGGAAGAAATTATTTATTTTGGCTTACAGTTTCAGAGTGTTCAGTCCATAGTCTCTTTGCCCCATGCACTTAGGCAGAATATCATGGTGGTGAGAGTATATGGCAGAGGATATTATTCATTTCTTATGAACTTGACTCTAGATGCTTCTGTGAAGGTATCTCCAGAGACCATTATATCATAAGGTTGCTGACATAATGAATGGATCACTCCCTTAATGGATTAATAATATGACTATATTATTTGATATAGTGACAAGTAGCCGTAGGGTCTAGTTGAAGGAAGTGGGTCTTTGAGGGTCATACTTTGCCCTGGTCTCTTTGTGTATGCCCTTCTCTCTGCTTCTATCTGAACATACCACTTTTAAGCTATAGCCTATTGCTTTTATGCTGTAACCTTCAAAAGGGCCTCTGCCACCTTTGACATACATAGTCTTCTCTGTTTAGCCAGCGTGGAGAATTCCTCAGTAGTTTCTTAATGGTTCTAACATCTCCAACATTTAACATTGTGGGATTAGACTTTACCTTCACAGCTTTATGCAGTGGCTTCTGAGGTCCTTCTTGGGTACTCCAAGCTTGCTACACATTGCTTGGTCTTAATAGCTTTCAGGAACCTTGGCACAAGACTCCAGGACTCCCTCACTCTTGCAGCTATTATGCCTGCAAAACCAGTATTGTTGTAGGGCACTCATAGAGAGGTAGTACACTGAGGTTCTTTGTGCCAGGAAGAATTTATCTTATGCCAATAGACTTACCAGGTTCTTATCCAAAGACAGGGTCTCATATAAAGTAGGTAGTTAGTTATCTTTTATACCCTCATTACATTTTAGTTTGTCTTCCTTATATGGGAATGTGTGTTTCATGTGTTCTGATTGGGCACTACAGGGTCACAGTGGGTTGCAGATGTGAATGGAGACTGTGGACATGTGTAAATATTGATTTATGTCTTGTTCCCTCCCTCTGACTGGGCAGTGGTAATGGAACTCTCAGGCAGTGTCATCCTGATACCAGAGATGCATCTAGGTGCTTCCCACTTATGGCTTTAGTACCTCCTTTTGTGTTCCTGCAGCATCCTGGGGGAACTTGGAAGAATAGTTCCCTACAACCCTTATCACATTCCCTATTTGATGCTCAGACCTCTTTTCAGGGTCAAAGAGAATCATCTTGGTGTGGGTGTACCCTGAGTTCTCTTAGGGTCCCTTGTTCCTGACGCTTTTAGAGAAACCATATAACACATCTTTATCGAATTTTTCATAGTTTATATCCTGGGTAGGGGAAATAAAGTAACTTACAAAGGCAAACACCCAGCGCCCGTTTGGCTCTGTGGCTCAGCAGCCCGCTGGTCCAGATCCCCCTCACCCCCATTAGATTTCACCTCAGGTCGGTAAATGCTCCCTCCCTCTTGAGTCCACGTGGGCCAGACACGAGGGCCATTTTCATAGCCCTGATGCCGCCAAGAGCACACCAACACTCCTCCCTCTGCAGCTCCCTCTCCATAACTAACTCTCCGCAGCCAATTCTCTGCAGCAGGCCCCGCCCCTCAGAGGAACAATTACCCCTTGGGACATAAGGGGCTTATATTTCCATAACATCATTACTACGTGTGTGACTGTCTTTTCACCATGGCCTCAGTGAGGCTGGAGACTGGCCTTATAATTAGGGGAGCTAGATAGAGTAAAATCAGACTTTTAAAACCAAAAGTACACTTAGGGTTTTGAATTCCTTAAAGGTTGAAAACCATCCTGGAAATAGTTCCAGATTTGAGCTCATCCAGGTCTGGACAGGGACACGAACAACTTTTCTCATCTGGTCTATGATCTGTTCTGTGACTTTTCCCTCATCATCTATTTGTAAGCAGCAGTTGCTTAGATTAAATTTTCTACATATTTTTCCCTCAGAAGCTAGCAAATGATCCAAGTCCAAGTAATTCTGATGGATAGCAGTGCACATTTTGGTTTGTTGTTTTGCTAGTATATTTAGGGCCTTTGCAGTTTCATTGGTTATAATTTCAGCAACTTGATGATATGGTTCAACATATAAAAGGGAGTACAGTATCCCAAGACCCATCCTCTTACCAAGTGACTGGGTCATAATAATGTATTATATGCCTGAGAGAGGGGGTATTCGTCATCTTTCTAATCACTAATTTGTAAGGCTCACCATTTTCTTTGGTCCCTATCTTCATACACCTGAACTCCCAAATATTCTTCATTGGCAAGTTGGGGCAGGAAGAAAGATGGATGAATAGATTCCAACACATAAGACCCTGACTGATTTGGGGGAAGTACAGTGGTAGGCTGTCCTCCCACATATCCAGTATAGTCCTCCTCGGGCTCCCCATATGATGTCTGCATTGAAATTATCCCATGCTTGCTTAAGGTGAGAAAAGTTAGACAAGAAGTGATGATCTGGGTCATAATAGTTTGGGAATCCCCATCATTCATTTTTATAGGTGGTGACATTGTAGAATCTCTGGCCCAGGCATAATAGGCTTCCTACAGAAATTTTATATCATCCTCCCCATCTAGCAATGCAGTTCTTTCCAATAATTGAGGCTTTAAGGAGCCAAACCCCAGGAGAAGAATAGGGATACTTTGTTTTGTCATGGGGCTCATGGGGGTCTAGTTCTCTGGCATCCCAGACCCATTGATTCCTGTTCTTAGTTCCCCCACATATGTAGCAAGAGGAAACCTTTAGAGACTGGGATATAGTTTCTGCCAGAGCTGGAAACAAGTTTCTTATTATGGCAGAGATGGGAGGAGGGCTACATTCTATTTCTTCATAAAAGGAATGAAAAACCTCTTGGGATGAGGTAGTAGTTACCTTTTGACATATAGTATAGTTTCGAATCCTCTCCTTGCCCATATATTTATACACCAAGCTAAGGTCATTTTCCCATCATGTGCTTTTTGGGTCAAAGAAGTTGATGGGGTTGCAAGTTCCCAATTCACAGTTGGTTGTGGTAACACCCATTCAGAGATGTGCTACTTCATGTTTTTCCAATTCAGGTGGCTCATGAAATATAGTCCCAAGGGCATATTTGGCAGTGGCCCCCCACAAAACATGAAGATTTGAGTGGAGCAAGTTTACATATATACTTATCATTGAGACTGTATTCCTATTCCCATTCTAGGCAGCTACATGGTATGTTGTTACATATTGATGTGGTCTATCCTATGATACCACATACTGTTGATACTGACCTGGAGGGTGGTGGTTAGTAACCTGGGTTTTGCTAATCAGGGCCCTGTCAAGATCTTCTCTGGGCTGGAAAGATGGTTCAGCAATTAAGAATGCTTGCTGTTCTTCCAGAGGACCCGGGTTCAATTCCAGCACCCACATGACAGCTAACAACAGTCATAACTCCAGTTCCAGGGGATCTGACACCCTTTTCTAGCCTCTTTGGGGCATTTCTTGCACATAGTATACTTATATATGTACAGGCAAAACACTCATATACACATTAAAAAAAAAAAAACAAAAAACCCACCCCTTTTCTAACCTCTAGCTGTTCCCTAGCTGGTGAATGCTGGGGATTGAAACTGGCAAAGAGACGCTCATAACTACAAATGTAGATGGTCCTGTTGTTTATGCAAGTTCTTTGGAGCATTCCTTGGCAAATAGGTGTGATAGGGCAGGGTCCATGCAACTCTTCAGCCTGTTTGGGTCATAAATACAAGGGTTGCAAGAGGGGGATACTGAGACTATGAAGGGAGACCAAATTGGCAGCAATAAGCAATAGCTACACATCCTATCAAAAGAGGTAAAAGAGTGTTAATAGAAACCTTTTGCCATGGTTCTAGTTGGCTGGAGCACCTTCTGCCAAACCCACAATGAAGACTTAATATAAGAACTAAAGCAACATATATAGGAAAGTGGTGACAGTACATAACAACAAAAAGATTATGTCATATAAAACAGTTCACTAATCTGTCAGATGGCCAGTTCCTCAAACATTAGTCAGCTTCTGATGTGACTAAAGCAGGGCTGCAGTCCTCTGGGGTCACTATTGGCTTCCTCTGGATAGTTACCTTACATGGTGTTGACAGAGCAGGAACACATTCCTAGTCACAAGATGCTGGCTTCACTCTTCTGTGGTGAATCCAGGGGACTACCTTGGCCACCTTCAGTGCTGTAGTGGTGGATAAAATAACAGTGAATGTGCCCATCCAAAGAAGCTTTAAGGGTTGGACAATCAACTATCCCATATCCCTGGGTGTTTGTAGTCAAGTTCACAGGCAGTCATTTCCTCATTCAATGGTATATATTGGTTAAGTTCAAGTCAAGGTCCTGTATATCCTGTCTTAGGGTGATGTTGCCCAATTCCTTCAGGTCCCCTTGTATGTCTCTGATAAGGGCTAGACCTAATTCTTAAAAATGGAGTTGGCAACAGCTGGTCCCAGTATGGGTGGGTTTCCTGCACAGTTTGCTTAATTGTAGTTTCAGAGTTTGGATCATTCATTCCATCTTCCTGAAATTCTGGGGACAATATGCTGTGTGTAACTTCCAGGTAATTTTTAACTCTTTTGCTACCAGTTCACCACCTCAGCCACAAATGCTGCCCATTGTTCGATCCTATGATTAGAATTCCAAACCCAGGGATGATTTCTTTAAGAAAAGAAGTCACTTCATGCACATTTGTGTGTGAGCAGGAAAGGCCTCTACCTAGCCTGAGAAAGTACAAACTAAGACTAGTAAATACTTGAAGCCTCAGACTTGGGGAAGCTCAGTGAGGTTCACAACTATATTTTCAAAGGGGGCTCCTCCAACACCCTGTACCCCAAGGAAGACCTTAGGCCCCCAATGTAGGCTATTTAGAGAACACTTTCCTCCAGCTATGCTGGAGAGCCAAGGGATACAAAAATGTTGGTCCAGTGTGGCCCTGAGCCACCCAGCCAATGTGAGTCCCCTGGTGAAACTGACCAAAGCAGGGACTGGGGCCTCAGGAATAGGCTACCTTGCTATCTTCAGATCTCCACCACTGTCCTGGGAGGTAACTGCCATTTTCAGTTTTAAACCAAGTGATTTCATGTTGTGAGTACAGTCCCAGTATGCTAACAGGCTAGGGAACACAGTGGCAGCTAGAGCTGGTGATCCTGTTGCCTCTTAGAGGCCATGTGCCTTGTTTCCCCATCTGCCTATGGTTTCCCCAAGCAGCTGTGATAGTCTTGCTTTGATGTCCCTGACAATGAGTAACTGCCACCTTCTTGGGGGTTCTTAGAGCATCTAAGAGTTTAAGAATTCCTTTTCTGTATTTACTCTTTTCCTCCAGAGTTGATTAGACTCTTCTTTATATAAAGCCCTGTGTACATGGAGAGTGACAAGGCATATTTAGAGTCCATGTATGTATTGACACGTATCCCTACTGCTAGTTGTAGGGCTTAGGTTAATATGATGAGTTCTCCATTTTGTGCTGAAGTTCCCTTTGACAGAGATTTCACTTCAGTAATGGAATTTAGAGTCACCACAGAGTACCTAGCTAGACATTCTCTGCTAACATCAGTGAAATATTCTATGTTGAGATCCTTGAGTGCCTGATTTGTTAAATTTAATCCATTGGAAAACACCTCATCCATGACTTCAATACAATTCTGCCTAGCTTGGTCCCACAGGCAGTAGTGTTGCAGGGTTTAAGGTCTGTACTACTTCTAGGTGAATGTGTGGGTTTTCGCACATCATTCCCTAATATCTGACCATCTTACCATTGGTTAGCCAGTGTTGCCCCTTACAGTCCATTAAAGTCAGTACTGAGTATGGCACTCATAGTCAGTTTCTCAGCCTCTGACACTAAGAGGGCCATGGCCATGAGCATCGACAAAGTCCAGTATGCTGCTAGACAGTGCCATGATCCTAGTGTTTGGTAAGAATTCCCACTCCCACTGATGTACTGCTGTTCCTAAAAAAAGGGGGCTTGGACATATCTGGAGCCCTAAGCCTAGAGCATTGGTGATTGCTTCCTTAATCTTTTGAAAGGCCTTTTATTGTGCTCCCATAACAAAGGCTCCAATTCTCCCACCCTTTGTAGCCTCATAAAGGGGTTTTGCCAAGATGGAGAAGTGTGGTATCTAGATTCTACAGAAACCTAGGCTCTGTGGAATTTCCCAACCTGGCCACAGGTGGACAGAGCAGGGATTGAACAGACAGCCTGTGTTCTCTCTGGACCAAGTTGATGCCACCCTTGGGATAAGGAAAAACCTAGGTATTTGGCTTTCTCTTGTCAGATCTAGGCATTTTTCCTTGAAATCTTATAGCCAGCCTCCCCCAGGAAGCTGAGGAGAAGACATGTTCCTTCCATGTTTAGCCAGCAGTATATTGTCCACATATTGAAATGGTATACAACCATGTTGGTCTGCCAAGAAAGTTTTAAAATCAGAGGCTAGTGAAGTGTTGAAAATGGTTGGAGAATTTTTAAATCCTTGAGTTCAATTGGCCTTTGTCAGTGTTCTTGCATTTTTTTGTTCTGGCTGACTGTGAGGGCCCAGTCAGATTGAAAAAAAAAAGGCATCCTTGAGGTCCAGACATGTAAAGAAAGTGGCTTTGGCTTTGAGGGGGATGAGATCCAAGAGTATAGGATTGGGGACCACCTAGTATAGGGTATAGGTGGCCTGGTTGACTCCTCATGGGTCCTGAACTGGCTGATAATTGTCTGTTTCTGGCTTCTGGACCTGCAAGAGGTATGTTTTAAGGTGACTGACAGGGCCAGAGGATTCCTTATTTTATTTTAATTTTTAAAATAATTTATTTTTATTTTGTGTGTGTGAGTGTTATGTCTGCATGTGTATAAGTGCACCTGTGTCGTGCAGTGCCCATAGAGGACAAAAGAGTGTGTTGGATCCTCTGGAACTGGAGTTACAGATGGTTGTTAGCTGCCATGTGGGTGCTGGGATTTGAACCCAGGTCTTCTGCAAGAACATTCAGTGCTCTCCACTGCTAGCCATCTCTTCAGCTCTGGATTTCTATATTTTAAAAAATATTTTATTAATTTTATTTTATGTGTATGAGTGTTATGCCTGCATGTAGGTGGGTGCATCCATATCGTGCAATGCCTGCAGAGGACAGAAGAGGCTGTTTGGATCCCCTGGAACTGGAGTTACGGACAGTCATTAGCTGCCATGTGGGTACTGGGACTCGATTCTGGGTCTAGAAGCCTCTTTAGGTGCTTCTAGATCTCAATTCATGTCTTGATAGAAATAAAATATTGCCTTTGGTGGATAGGCTTATCTCCTGACTTTAATTTTACTGTTATTGGGGGTTATGTTTTGGGCCAGCCTGTGAAGATTATCTTCAGCCCATACCCAGGCACCTCTATAAGGCTAAAGAGGTACCATTAGTCTCCCTGGGGAACCATGAGAGTTATGACCTTTGCTTCTGATTTTCCTGGGGTCAGGGTTGCTTGACACTAGGAATTACAAGTTATCTTGACTTACAGCTTTCTTAATAGGTCTCGGCCCATTAAAGGCACAGGACAGTCAGAGTGGCATAGGAATTTTTGAATGACTTCATGGCCTCCTAGATTCCTGTTTCTCCCACATTAGTGGTGTATCTTTGAGAGAGAAGGCCACTGGGCTGAGTTACCACTGAATGTGTCCCCCAAATGGACTACATTAAGTCAATAATGGCCCAAGTTTTCTCAGTATACGAGGGAATGTGGTTTTTCCAGTTCAGGCAATCAGTGGTTGTAAAAGACTGATAAATAAAGGCCTGTCTGTCTCCCTGTGTTTGGCCATTTTGATTGTAGATGGACTTCCAAACTTCTTTTATTGGCATTGGTAAAGCATCTTGACAGTTATGAAAAGGTGGGCTGTCCACAGGGCTCTCCTGACACTTCCCAGCTGGTAGGTTTAAAACTAGTGACTCTGGAGAGACTCTGTGTCTCAGGCAGTCTGTGGAGGAGGTGACTTTGGGGAAGAACAGCCTCTGGTGGGACTGACTGCAGTAGGTGCAGGGAGTGTAGGTGGTAACAGAGTTTACAGTGGCACATAAAGTGGAGAAATTTCCTCCAGCTCCCCAGCTAAAGCCAGCTTCTCAGGCTCAGGTCTTCATTTTTAAGGAGCCTAATCTGAGCCATTATGATTTTGTAGTTTTCTTCCAAACAGGCATTTAGCTAAAGCAGTGGGGAAGAGAATTATGTCTTGCCAACAGTCAATGTAAAGGAATTGGTCTGAATGACCTAAGTCCCCCAAGGTGACTCTAAACACTTTGCGGTCTATTTTAATCTATGCTTTTTAGTGTTTCTGAGTTTCCAGCCTCAAGAAACACATTTTAAATATTTATTTATTTATTTATTTATTATTTATTATTTATTTATTTATTTATTTATTTATTTATTAATTTTATGTTATTTATGTGTTTGAGTGTATTGCCTGCTGGTGTGTAAGTGCTCCTGTGTTGCACAGTCCCCTTGGAGATCAGAAAAGGGCATCAGATTCCCCTGTAACTGGGGTTGCAAATGGTTGTTAGTCACCATGTGGGTGCTGGTAATTGAACCCGGGTCCTCTGTGAGAGCACTCGGTGCTCTTAACCACTGAGCTATCGCTCTCCAGTCCCTCAAGTAATGGATTCTCAAAATGAGAAGAGAATGTAGGGAATTCAGCACCATGTCATTTCTTGTGTCTCAAAACCTCTAGTTGGCTTATTTATTCTTTCTATTTCTCAAACTCTTTCATATTAAATTATATAAAAGGAGAAATAGTGAAAACACACTTCCAGTCTTTATAGAAACAAGTAGAATTCTATGTGTTTTTTTTATTGCCAATTCTTCCTTTCCGTATCTCAGTAGTTTTCATTTAGTTATTACATGCAATTATATATTTTATTTTTAATTTTATTGAATTTTTGTGTATTGCATATAGAACATCTCAAACAATCTTGATCATCTTTTTACCCCCATCCCCACTGGGACCCTTCCATACCCCCCCATAGGAGCCCATATATTCTGCCATCCCTGTTAAGGCCCACTGTGTTGTCAGTGTTCCCAGCCATTCCCCAGTGCAAGTCCGTCCACTGAGTCTAGTCAGCCTATCTAGAGTCCCTTGTTTGAGGAAGATCAGCTCTTCTTCATCTAGTAGCAATTGGTTTCCAACATTCCTTCAGGTAAGATTGGGGTCTGCTGTTTATTTCCACGGTTCTGTGATAGATTATTGTCTGCCTGAGTTTGCATGGGACTTGTGTATGTGGATACCATTGCCATAGAATCATATGAGCAGGTTCCCAGGAGCTTGTATGACTTTGTTTCCGTATGTTCATGCACCTCTTCCCTGGCTCTTGCAATCTTTCCGTCCCCTCTTCCCCGATGGTCCCCGAGTCTTGGATGGGTGAAGTTTTAATAAAGGGGTCCTGTCCAAGGACCATTATTCAGCAGACTCTTGATCTCTACACTTTGGCCATTTGTGACCTTTTGTATTCCTGGCCCTCCGCTGCCTGAAGGTGCTTCATTATTGAGAACTGAGAGATTCATTAGTGTCCTATTCTTTATCCCTGTTCTAGGTTTCATGAGCCTTAGGTGTAGAGGTTGCATTGTAGATCTGTCCCTTAGGCCTGGGCGATTCATAGACAATGTCCGTGTGTGTGTCCAGTTGTGGTACTTCGTAATAATAGTCTCTGACTGGTGCAAAATGAGCTTCTTTGATGAGTGGTGCCTGGGATATTTGTCTATAAATATAAGGATACATATTTTGCACATAGTAGGAAATCACAGCGATGTAAGAAATCTAGCCATGTGACAGTCTGGGGTTTTCTCTAAGATCTATGACCACTCCAGCTGTATGTATTAGGTTATGTTTACAGTACCACACTTGAGTTTCCTCCCTGAGTGGGCTTTTAGTTCAATTGGGTAGCTGTTGATTTCCCCCAAGATAAAAGTGCCACTACTGTACCAATGACCTGTGCTGTACTGGCTGGCCATCGATGTGGTTATTTGGTCTTAAAGCTGGTGTTGGATCATCTATTGATGTTTTCCCTTGCCACCTTCATAGCACGCTCCAAAGATATGAGACCTGACCTTTAGGGAAAGTGGTTTCAGGTCAGTTGCAGCTTTATTGCTCTAAATCCTGTGTCCAAAGTGTGTTCTATCTTCAGCAGTACGGTATTACCTTCAAGTTCTGGGAGGCCATCAAGGACTGTGGCAATAGCCTGAGTAATTTTGGGAGTTTCTTGGACCACCCTGGCCAACAATTCAAAGGATGGTATCTTTTTTCTGGCACTGTTTCTTGTTATGTAGCCTTTAGCTAAACACATGGACTCATGCAGAGATAATGTATGTATAATTTGTCAGTAGGTTATTGGACTAATACGGTTCCCTCTAAGTTTTTTAAGTCTAGGCATTATTTATCTCTCCTCTTTCTCTCACTGTCTAATCCTTCTGCCATGGCTTCCACATTTAAAGTGTCCCCATTTTCCCTATTTCTCCTTTGATAATACCTGTCTACTATGGTCCCACCCCTCTTGAGCTCTTTCTTTCCCCTTTTCCCCAAGGTTCCTTGTATAACCCCATCCCTCACCCCTCCCATTTAAATAACCTAATTTTTATCCATTTCTCCCTTAGTAACACTGTTTCCTACTGTTCTTCTCTCTCAGGTTCGTTCTTTCTCTTTACCTCCCTCACTCATTTTCATTATTCTGGTTTCTGTAGTTATGTCTGGATACATACTCACTTATAAGGATTTTGTGCTAGGATCCACATATGTGAGAAAACATATGTCTTTTGTTTTTCTGAGTCTGTATTACTTTATGATTTCATTTTTCTTTACTGCTGAGTAGAACTCCATTGTGTAAATGTATCACATTTTCATTATCCTCTCGTCAGTTGAGGGACACTTAAGTTGCTTCCACCTCTTAGCTATTTGTGAGAAGAGCAGCAACAAACATGGATGTACAAGTGTCTCTGGAATGGGATGAGTCCCTTGGGTATATATACCAAGGAGTGGTATAACTGGGTCAAATGGTAGGTTCACTTTTAGTTTTCCTTTTTTTTTAAAAAAAAATATGTCATTTAAAAAAATTTGTTGATTTTTGTGTGTGTATGTCATACAGAAGATCCCAAACAATCTTATTCATCTATATACCCACTTACCAAATGGCAGGCTCCCATAGCCTCCCCGCCCACACACACTGGAGCCGAAATACTCTGTCATCCCTGTTATTGTCCACTGTGTTGTTGGCACCCCAGCAATTCCCCAGTGCTTGTCCATCTGCTGAAACTAGTCAGCCTATCTATAGATCCTTGTTTTAGGAAGGTCAGCTGTTCCTCATTTAGCACCAATCAGTTGTCAATATTCCTTTAGATAAGATTGGGGTCTGCTGTTCATTTTCCCAGTTCTATGGTGGGTTACTATCTGGGAGTCTTTTGGGCCACTATGGCCAATAACTCAAAGGAAGGTATCTCCTCTCTGGCATTGTTTCTTGTTGTGTAGCCTTTACCTTACATATGGACTCAAAAAAATATATTGATCCCATTAATCTTTGGTTATACTTTCCTTTGAGGTGTTTAAGACCCTATATTTGGCCCAGATAAACCAATTTATTTTTACTCCTTAAGGTCGTTTGAGGATCTGTTCCTCAGGGGTCACATGGGCGTGGGAGGAGCCCCTGGCTCCTTTTTTTACCAGTTCCATCTATGTGAAGATAAGTCAAAGGTCCTGCTCGACCATGGCTGGCTTCGCTTGGAAGCATGGAGGAAATGTTTCCTCTATGTTGACCCTCCACTTTGAAGACTGGACACTGGTTCAGGTCTATCTGATGGGGTTTCCACAGCCTCCTTGATCAAGAGGATAGGTGACTCACCACAGTTACAGGATATTTTGAAAGATGCTCATAGTGCCCTGGAACTTAGTCAACCTAGGAGGGCAAGGAACAAAAGCTGTCCTTTATGTCCCTCTGACCAAATTAGTATAGGCCTCAAAGTATGGCTGTTAAACATCCAAGAAGGTTAGTTCCACCAGTTTGGTACTTTTAATTACCATATGCCATGTAGATAGAGCTTGGGCAAAGACTAAATGCTCTCGGATAAACCTTGCCTAGGCATGTATTACATTCTTTGATCTGGTTATGTGTATAATTTGTCAGTAGGTCGTTGGAGTAATATGGTTCCCTCTGGTTTTCCAAAGCTATCTAAGCATTGTTTATCTCTCACATTGTCTACCCCTTCCACTATGGTTTCCCCATTTAAGGTGCCCCTGTTTTTTCCATTTCTCCCTTAGTAATACCCTTCTCCTATGGTCCCACCTTTTTGTTTATTAATCCATTCAACTAGTCTGCATCTTTTGACTGGGGAGTTCAGTCCATTGATATTTAAGTTATTAATGAAAGATGTGTATTGAATCCTGTCATTTTAATTTCTGTTTACATTCTTGATACATTCTTGTTTACATTCACTTTTCCACTGTTATACTTTCATTGGATTTCTTTCCATAACCCCTTGCACATAGTCATTCCTTTCTTCAGCTCTTTGTATTGCTTCAAGAATTCCCTGAAAGGCTGATTTTGTGGACCTGAATTCTTTCAGCATATATATGTCATGGAAGAGTTTTCTTTCCTCTTCAACTATAATG
>NW_008330578.1:150873-156747 GCF_000622305.1 Nannospalax galili
TGCTCTAACAGTTTCAGAGTTTCAGGCTTTATATTGAGGTCTTTGATCCATTTAGAATTGGCTTTTATGCAAGGTGCAAGATAGGGGGTTAGTTTCATTCTTCTAAAGGTGGAAATCCAGTTTTGCCAGCACCATTTGCTGAACATGCTGTCTTTCCTCCAGTGAATGTTCTTGGCCCCTTTGTCAAAAGTTTGTCAAATATCAGGTGGCTGAAATTGTATGTACTCATATTTGGGTTTTCAGTTTTGTTCCATTGATCTATGGGTCTATTTTTGTGCCAGTACCATGTAGTTTTTATGACTACAGCTCTGTAATACAGTTTAAAATCTCATATAGTAATCCCCCCAGCATTGTTCTCAGTGCTTAGGGTTGCTTTGGCTATCCGGGGTCTTTTGTGCTTCCATAAGAATCTTAGTATGTTTTTTTCCAATTATGTGAAAAATGTCATGAGGATTTTGATTGGCATTGCATAGAATCTATAAATGGCTTTTGTTAGGATGGTCATTTTCATAATATTCTTCCAATCTATGAGCATGGGAGGTCCTTCCATCTTCGGATGTCTTTCTCAATCTCTTTCTTTAAAGATTTAAATTTTTCATTGTAGAGGTTTTTAATGTCTCTGGTCAGGTTTATTCTGAGATTTTTTTTCAGCTATTGTGAAGGGGAGTGTTTCCATGTACTCTTTGTCTGTTTGCTTGTTATTGATATATAGAAAGGCTACAGACTTTAGTAGAATAATTTTGTAATCTGGCACTTTACTGAACATGTTAATAATTTCCAGGAGTTTTCTGGTGGAATTTTTGGCATCTCTTAGATATAATATAACATCATCTGCCAAAAGGGATAATTTGATCTCTTCTTTTCCAATTATTACTTCTTTAATTTCCTGTTCTTATTGCTCTTGCCAGAGTTTCAAGCACTGTGTTAAAGAGGAGTGGAGATAGTGGACAGCCTTGTCTGGTTCCTGATTTCAATGGGAACGCTTCCAGCTTTTCTCCTTTTAGAATGATGTTGGCTGTGGGTTTGTTATATAGGGCTTTAATTGTGTTGAAGTATATTTCCTCCAGTCCAGTTCCCTCTAGGACTTTGAACATCAGTGCATGTTGAATTTTGTCAAAGGCCTTCTCTGCATCTATTGAGATGACCATGTGTTTCTTGTCTTTGAGCCCATTCGTACAATTTATGACATTTATTGACTTAGGTATATTGAACCATCCCTGCATCTCTGGAATAAAGCCAACGTGATCATGGTGGATGATTCTTTTGATGTGTGTCTGTATGCGGTTTGCAAGTATTTCACTGAGAATTTTTGCATCTATGTTCATTAAGGATATGGGTCTATAGTTTTCTTTTTTGGTTGTATCTTTACTAGGCTTTGGTATGAGAGTGATACTGGTTTCATAGAAGGAATTTTGGAGTTCTCCCTCCATTTCTATCTTTTTGAATAATTTGAGCAGTATTGGTTGATCTTCTTTTAATGTCTGATAGAATTCTGCTGTAAATCCATCTGGTCCTGGGCTTTTTTTAGTCGGGAGGATTTATATTACTGTTTCAATTTCTATTTGTATTATGGGCCTGTTTAAGCTGTTAATGTCTTCTTGGTTTAGTTTTGGTGGTTCCCATGACTTAGATACCCGTCCATTTCTTTTAGGTTTTCACATTTAGTAGCATATAGGTTGTGAAAGTATTGCCTTGTAGTGTTCTGGATCTGTCTGGTGTCTGTAGTGATGTTGCCCCTTTCATCTCTGATTGTTATTGATTTGGAGGTGCTCTTTCTTTCTTTTGGTTAACTGGGCTAGTGGCCTGTCAATCTTATCTTTTCAAAGAACCAGCTCTTGGATTTGTTGATTCTTTGTATTGTTTCCTTTGTTTTGATTTCATTAATTTCTGCTCTGTTTTTTGTTATTTCTTCCTGTCTGCTGGGTTTAGGTTTCAATTGTTATTGCTTTTCAAGAATCTTGAGTTGCAATGTTAAGTCATTTATTTGTGTTCTTTCCATTTTTTTTAATGTAGGCACTTAAGAGTTATAAACTTCACTCTCAGGACAGCTTTCAGTGTGTCTCAAATGATTTGTTGTGTTGTATTGTCCTTTTCATTTAGTTTTAGGAATACTTTTTATTTCTTTCTTAATTTCTCTTTTAACCCATTCATTCAGGAGTGTCTTTAATCTCTATGTGTTTATGTGGTTACTAGGACTTCTTCCAATGTTGATTTTAAGCTTTATTGCATTGTGGTCTGATAGAATGCATGGAATTATTTCAATCTTTTTATATTTGTTGAGGTTTGTTTTGTGCCCCAGTATATCATTGATTTTGGAGAAGATTCCATGGGGCGCTGAATATATCCTTTGGTGCTTGGGTGGAATACTCAGTAGATGTCTATTAGGTCCATTTGATATATTTTATTGTTTAATTTAGATGTCTCTCTGTTAACTCTCTGCCTCTTGACCTATCTAATGGAGACAGTGGGGTATTGAAGTCTCCTACTATTAATGAGTTGGGATTAATCTGGGCCTTGAAGTCCTGTAGTATTGTTTTTATGAAGTTGAGTGCACCAGAGTTTGGTGAATATATGTTCATAATTGTAATAGCTTCTTGGTTTATTGTTCCTTTGATCAGAATGAAGTGGCCCCCTTTATCTCTTCTGATTAGTTTTAGTTTTAAAAAAAAGTCTATTTTGTCAGATATTAGAATTGCAATGCCTGCTTTTTTTTAATACCGTTTGCTAGGTATATATTTTTTCCATCCTTTCACCTTAAGATAGTGCCTGTCCTTAAAAGTGAGATGGGTTTCTTGCAGACAACAAAAAGATGGCTTTTGTTTCCTAATAAGTTCACCTAGTCTGTGTCTTTTGACTAAGGAGTTCAGTCCATTGATATTTTAGGTTATTAATGAAAGATGTGTATTGAATCCTGTCATTTTGATTTCTGTTTGCATTCTTGGTCTAACTGTGAGTTTTCACAGTTACACCTTTTCAGTAAGTTTCTTTCTGTTACCCCCTTGTGTATAGTCATTCCTTTCTTCAGCTCTTTGTAATTGTTTCAAGAATTCTCTGAAGGGCTGGTTTTGTGAACATGAATTCTTTCAGCCTATTTATGTCATGGAAATTTTTTCTTTCCCCTTCAACCATAATAGGCATTTTAATTTTGTAAAGTATTCTGGTTTGGCATCTGTGGTTGTTTAGAACTGGGAATTCTTTGATCCAGGCCCTTCTGGCTTTCATAGTTTGCACTGAAAAGTCAGGTGTAATTCTGATGGCTTTTCTTTTATATGTGAGTTGTTGTTTTTCTTTTGAAGCTTTCAGTATGCTTTCTTCATTCTGTACATTTAGTATTTTTACTATGACATACTGTGGAGTGTTTCTTTTTCTGTTCCTGTCTATTTGGTCTTCTATGTGCTTCTTGTATTCATATGGGCATGTCTTTCTGTGATTTGGGGAAAATTTCTTCTACAATACTGTTTAAGAACTGGTCCATACCGTTATCCTGAGATTCTTCTCCTCCCTCTATGTCTATGAGGTATAAATTTAGTCTTCTTATGGTGTCACACATTTCTTGCATATTATATTTCTGTGTTTTCTTGAATTTTTCATAACCTTTGCTGAGTGGTCTAATTCCTCAACTTTATCTTCCAGTTTTGATATTCCATTTTCCATTTCATTTTTTTGTATTGGTGAGGATTTTTCTTGTCATTTCTAATTGGCTTATCGAGTGTTTCACTTCTTCATTTCAGCCTCTGTATTTTTCAATATGTCTAACTCTTCTGAATTCACTCAGAAGTTTATCCCTATCTTCTTTGAGTTCTTTGATTTCTTTTTTGTGTGTTCTTTAAATTCATTGAGTTGTTTTTATCATGTTTATAAATGTTCTTTGGAATTCCATGTCCTGTGTTATCTCTAGGAGGATCTTATTGTACACCTCCTCTATAGAGCTGTTGGTACTTGGTTGGGGACATATGAATTAGTTTTTTTCATGTTGTTATTTTTCACTGTGACTTTGGCATTTGGATTTCTTTTGTAGTCTCTGATTCTTGTTTGAGACTCAAACCTTTGTTGAGTTTAGATCTGTTTTTGTTTGTATACTTTATGTGCGTTTGTTGTTTACTTATTGGGTATGAAAAGCTGGTTGTTCTAGACTTCAGGTTTTTTCTTTTGATTTTATATTGGAGGGGCCAGATGGTTTTAGTCCTGCCGTGTCTCATAGAGGCCCAAGTTAGATAAGGACCAGATGATCTCAGGCTTCCTTCTAAGGTCTGCGTCCCTCTAGTCAGAAGGAACAGTACAATTTGGGAGGCTTTTGGCGAAGGATGGTAGCCTCAGGAATCCCAGGCAGGTTGGGGTGAGACATCCAGAGAAGAAGGCTGGTCTCAGGTGTGCAAAGGTGAGTTGGGGGAGGGGTTAGACTTTGAGGACTCTAGGAGACTAGACTGAAGAATTGGTTTGGTCTGGGTGCAAAGGATTAAGAAACAGTGAGGAATTTGGGCCAAGAGGGTAGTCCAACGGTCTGGAGTGCCAAGAGAAGAAGTGGGCCAGTGCCTATGCTAGAAGGAGAAACGGGATGTGGGAGCTGGGATGTTGAATCCTATTTTATATTATTTTAAATTGCTTTATTCTCTCTACTAATATAGAAATATTAGTATTTTTTTTTCTTGAGACAGGGTCTCCTTGTAGCCTCTGCTAGCCTGGAACTTTCAGTGTAGACCACACTGGCCTCAAACTCACAAAGATCTGCCTCCCAAGTGCTGGGATTAAAGGCATGTGCCACCATGCCCAGCTCATATTAGTATTCTTCTGTTGTTGTATATGCTAGCTTTTGTTATGAGAAATCATGTAAAATGAATTACTATAATTCAGTTTCTGGTAATGTTGTATACTAGAGGTTGTGTTAGGGCTGGAAAGATATGACTTAGTGGTTAAGAGAACTGACTGCTCTTGCAAAGGACCCACATTTGATTCCTAGCACCCACATGGCAGCTAACAACTGTTTTTAACTCCACTTCCAGGGCATCCAACACCCTCTTCTGACTTCCCTGGGCATTGCATGACACAGATGTACCTACATTCATGCAGGCATTACACTCATACTCATAAAATAAAAATTAATACAATGAAAGAAAAATTATTAAATGTACTAAATGTATTATACTCTTGGGTAAAGGATATATAAAATATTTAGGCCATTCATTTTTTATTTGAAAAACTTTTCATGCATCAAGAGAAAATGAAATGATTGGAAAACTGAAATGGCTCTGTAAAAAGGATATATGTCTAGGTTGCTATGATGGGTCAGTGGGTAAAGGCAGCTGCAACCAAGCTGTCGATCAGCCTTCAATCCCTGGTACCCACGTATTGGAAAGAGGAGAGAACTCACGCCTGCAAGTTTTCCTCTAACACACACACACACATACACGTGCATGTGTGCACACACAATATATGAAAATGTAATAAACAATAAAAAGAATAGCTCCTGCCCTCAGGCCTCTCTTGGGGTAAGTCTATCGCGCAGCCCTCCGTGCCTTGACTCCCCCAGCCGCGTTCACCCTTCCATCTCCCCCGCTGTTCTCTACTCCTAGTTTGGGCCCTGTACCATTTCTAGTCTTGGGTCCCCAGACACCTGGGGAGCCAGTGCTGCTTCCTGATCCTTTTCACCCGGACCGGCTTGGTGCCTTCCTTGGGCCCCAGGAGCACTACTTCTGGACCTGGCCCCACCCTCACCTCTCTCTGCTGCCCTGGACCTGCACCACCGGCTAACTCTCCTGGCCTGCTCTCCTGTCCTCAGGCCTCTTGGGGTGGGTCTATCGCGGAGCCCTCCGCGCCTTGACTCCCCTGGCCTCATTCGCCCTTCCATCTCCCCCGCTGTTCTCTGCTCCTGGTTTG
>NW_008330578.1:159625-159823 GCF_000622305.1 Nannospalax galili
TAAGAAGAAAAATAAAAAGACACATTTTATATTGAAAAAAAAAAAAAACCTCCCGACCAAAAAAAGCCCAGGACCAGATGGATTTACAGCAGAGTTCTACCAGACATTTAAAGAAGATCTACATCCAATACTACTTAATTTATTCAAAAAGATAGAAATGGAGGGAGAACTTCCAAATTCCTTCTATGAAGCCAGCAT
>NW_008330578.1:163212-164419 GCF_000622305.1 Nannospalax galili
TTTAAGAAAAATAAATGAAAAGGATATATTTCTTACCCTTTAGGAAATAAAATCAAATTATGATAAATACCAAGTTAAAAGAGTAAAAAGGGAAATAGTTATAAAATCTCCCAAATTGATGCATTCTTTTTAAAAAAATATTTATTTATTTATTTATTTAATTTATGTTTTACACCCACTTCCCAGATAGCACCCTCCCATAGCCTCCCTCCCCCCAGTAGAGCCCTTATACTCTGATATCCCTGCTACTATCTGCTGTGTTGTCGGCACCCCCAGCTATTCCCCAGTACTTGCCCTTCTAGTGAATCTAGTCAGCCTATCTAGAGGTCTTTGTTTTAGGAGGTCAGCTGTTCATCATGTAGCGGTAATCAGTTGTCAATACTCCTTTGGATAAGATTGGAGTCTGCTGTTCATTTTCCCAGTTCTATGCCAGGTTATTATCTGGGATTCCCTTTGCTCACCCTGGTCAACAACTCAAAAGAAGGTATTGCCTGTCTGGCATTGTTGCTTGTTATTTAGCCTTTGGGTATATATATAGACTCTTATGAAATTAAATTGGCCTCTTTAATCTTTGGTTATACTTTCCTTTTGGGCATTTAAGGCCATACAGTTGGTCCAGATAAACCGATTTTTACTTTTAAGGTCGTTTGAGGATCTGTTCCTCAGGGGTCACATGGGCTTGGGAGGAGTCCTTAGCTCCTTTCTTTTACCAGTTCCACCTATGTGAAGATAAGTCAAAGGTCCTGCTCGACCATTGGTAGGCTTCACTTGGAAGCATGGAGGAAATGATTCCTCTGTGTTGACCCTCCTCTTTATAGACTGGACAGTGGTTCAAGTCCATCTGGTGGGGTCTCCTTGGCCTCCTTGATCAAGAGGATAGGTGACTCACAACCATTATAGGACATTTTGAGAGATGCTCATAGTCCCTTGGAACTAGTCGACCTAGGAGGGCAAGGAGCAAAAACTATCTTTTATGTCCCTCTGACCAAGTTATTATAGGTTTCAAAGTATGTCTGTTAAACACCCGAGAAAGTTAGTTCCACCTGTCTGGTACTTTTAATTACTGTGTCATGTAGATCAATCTTGGGCACAGACCAATTGTTCTCAGATAAACCTTACCTAGACATATATTTCTTGATCTGCTATATATAATTTGTCAGTAGATTGTAGGAATAATATGGTTCCCTCTGGTTTTCGTGACTAGCTA
>NW_008330578.1:164521-164919 GCF_000622305.1 Nannospalax galili
CCCTCTGTTGAGCTTCTTCGTTCTCCTTATCCCCTATGTTCCTCATACACCCTTCCCTGCCTCCTCCATTAAACTAACCCAATTTTTATCCATATCTCCCTTATTAAGGCCTGTTTCCTACTGTTCTTCTCTTTTGGGTTCTTTCTTTTCCTTTACCTCCCTGTTTCCTTTCCATTATCCTGGTTGCTGTAGTTATGTCTGGTTGCATACTTACTTATGAGAGTCTGGTTCTAGGATTTACATATGAGGGAGAACATATGCGATTTTTTTCCTGAGTCTGTGTTACTTCACTTAGTATAACAGTTTCTAGTTCCATCCATTTACCTTCAAATTCCATGATTTCATGCTTCTTTACTCTTGAGTAAAACTCCATCGTATAAATGAACCACATTTTCATT
>NW_008330578.1:165681-179998 GCF_000622305.1 Nannospalax galili
GAGGTTTTGTTTTGTTGTATTGTCCTTTTCATTTAATTCCAGGAATACTTTTATTTCTTTCTTAATTTCTCTTTTGACCTATTCATCATTCAGGGTTGCAGGTTTTTCTCTCCATGTGTTCATGTGGTGATTATGGCTTCTTCGCGTGTTGATTGTAAGCTTTATTGCATTGTGATCTGATAGGATGCATGGAATTATTTCAGTCTTTTTGTATTTGTTGAGGTTTGTTTTGTAACCCAGTATATGGCCGATTTTGGAGAAGGTTCTATGGGGTGTTGAGTAGAAAGTTTGTCTTTTGATTCTTGGGTGAAATACTCTGTAAATGTCTGTTAAGTCCTTTTTATATGTGGTATTGTTTAATTCCGATTTATCTCTGTTAACTCTCTGCTCTCTTGACCTATCTAATGGAGACAGTGGGGTATTGAAATCCCCTACTATTAATGAGTTGGGATTAATCTGGGTCTTAAAGTCCTGTAGTATTGTTTTTATGAAGTTGGGTGCACCAGAATTTGGTGAATGTATGTTCATGATTGAAATATCTTCTTGATTCATTGTTCCTTTGATCAAAATGCAGTAGCCCTCTTTGTCTCTTCTGATTAGTTTTAGTATAAAGTCTATTTTGTCAGATATTAGAATTGCAACACCTGATTTTTTCTTAGTACTATTTGCTTGGTGTATTTTTTTCCATCCTTTTACCTTAAGATAGTGCCTGTCCTTGAAAGTGAGATGAGTTTCTTGCAGACAACAAAAAGATGGGTTTTGTGTCTTAATCCATTCACATAGTCTGTGTAGCTGTACTTTTCCAAAATTATACCTTCATTGGATATCTTTCTGCAATCCCTTGGGTATAGTCATTCCTTTCCTCAGGTCTCTGTATTGCTTCCGGAACTCTCTGAAGGGCTGGTTTTGTGGACATGAATTCCTTCAGCCTGATTTTTTCATGGAAGATTTTTCTTTATCCCCTGACTGTTATAGACATTTTGGCTGGGTATAGTAATCTGGGTTGGCATCTGTGGTCATTTATAACTGGGAATACTTTGTTCCAGGCTCTTCTGGATTTCATAGTTTGCACTAAAAAATCAGCTGTAATCCTAATGTGTTTTCCTTTATATGTGACTTGCTGTTTCTCTTTTGTAGATTTCAGTATTGTCTCTTTGTTTTGTACGTTTAGTGTTTTTACTATGATGTGCCGTGGAGAGTTTCTTTTCTGGTCCTGTTTGTTTGGTGTTCTATATGCTTCTTGTATTTGTATGGGCATGTCTTTCTTTAATTTTGGGAAAATTTCTTACATGATTCTGTTGAAAATCTGGTCCATGCCATCATCTTGGGATTTTACTCCTTTCGGTATGCCTATGATTCTTAAGTTTGGTCTTTTTATGGTGTCACACAATTCCTTCATATTCCATTCTTGTGATTTCTTAAATTTTTCATAATCTTTGCTTGAGTGGTCTACTTCCTCCACTTTATCTTCCTGTTTTGATACCCTGTTTTCCATTTCATTCATCCTATTGGTGAGGCTTTCACCTGTCGTTTCTAATTGGCTTACTGAGTTTTTCACTTCCTTCTTCATTTCAGCCTGAGTATTCTTCAATATTTCTAACTCTTTTCTGAATTCATTCTGAAGTTTATCCCTGTCTTCCTTCATTTCTTTGATTTCGTTTTTTGTGTGTTCTTTAAGTTCACTGAATTCTTTTCACATGTTTATAACTGTTCTTTTGAGTTCTGTGTCCTGCATTATCTCTAGGGGATTCTCATTGTACTCTTCTAGAGGACTATTGGTATTTGGTGGTGATATGGTATTTTGGTTTTTCATGTTGTTTTTTCTCTGTGATTTTGACATGTGAATTTCTTTTGTAGTTTCTGATTCTTGTGTGAGACTCAAGCCTTCAAGTTTAGGTCTGCTTGTTTATGTGTCTTTGTGGTTTAGTTTTTGGGCATGAAAAATTGGTTCATCCAAGTTTCAGGTTCTCTCTTTTGATTTTATATTGGAGTGGCCAGATTGTGTTTGTCTTCAGGAGTTCCCACAGAGGCGCTATTCAGATGAGGGTCAGATGTTTTCAGGCTTTCTCCTAAGGTCTGAATTCCTCCAGGAACAATTTTAGCCTCAGGAATATGGGGGTTGGACTGGCCTGGGTGCCTGGCCCAGGAAAGATGCTGGTCTAGGGAAGCTGGTGTCCGTGCCACTCAGAGATGCAAAGCAGATGGGGCGGGAAGAGGCCCCAAAGACTCCTGGGGACTGCACTGAGGAGCTGGGTTGGTCTGGTTGCAAAGGATCATGATGAGTAAAGGTCAGCCCCAGAAAAAGGTTGGTGGGTGGTGCATGCCCAGGGAAGCAGAGGGAGGTGAGGGTGGGGCCAGACCCAGAAGTAGTGCTCCTGGTGCCCAGACAAGGCACTATGTTGGTCTGGATGAAAAGGATCAGGAAGTAGTATTGGTTCCTCAGGTGTCTGGGGTCCCAAGCCAAGGAATGGGACAGGACCCAAAGTAGGAGAGAGTCGGGGGGGGGATGTGAGGGTGAATATGGCTGGGTGAGTCAAGGTGTGGAGGGCACGATGGACTTGTACCAGAGAGAGGCCTGCGGGTAGGAGAGAGGCCTCCTGCGGGTCTTTCAGGCCCAGGAAAACAGAGGGAGGTGTTGATGCTTTCTTTTTAAAAAATTGGTATATTTATTATTTTTATTTTATGTGTATAAGGCCTGCATGTATGTAAGTGCACCTTGTCATGCAGTGTCCTTGGAGGTCAGAAGAGGATGTTGTATTCCCTTGAAACTGGAGTTTACAGATGGTTGTTAGCTGTCATATAGGTGCTGGGAATTGAACCTGGGTCCTCTGCAAGAGTAGTCAGTGCTCTTAACCACTGAGACATCTCTCCAGCCTCCCAAATTGTTGCATTCTTATGAGTCTTAATATAACCATGATTTTAAAATTGTTTTTCTGACTCAGAGCTGGATAACTGTTAAGTCATTGATTAGATGATGTTACAAATTTGGATACAAATGACCTGTACAGGATACAATATCCTGTGAGACAATTGATGGACCATTTGACTGTATAACTCTTTAAAAATCTTTAGTACTTTGTTTATATAGCACCTAAGGTCACAGTTTTCTCCTAAGCATAGAATCTCATTGTACCTGGTCATAAAATTCCTACCTAATACTCTTCATGAAATTCTGTATTCTTTGATGTTTTGGTTGTTAGCCTTAGCCTTTAACAGCTGCACCATCTCTCCAGCCCACATGTGCAAAGTGGTTGTTACAATAGGACATCTATATTTTTATTTTCTTTTAACACATATGAGATGCTAATCACACTTTATAATATCTAACTGAAATTATTTTTCTGTTTTACAGGGGATCTTTCCTGCAAATTATATTCACTTGAAAAAGGCAATTGTCAGTAATAGGGGGTGAGTAACTGGTCTTACTGAGTTAATTAAAATTATTATAGGTTACAGAAGAAGTCTGATATTTTCATTCATGGCATAAAATATATTGATAGATACTTCTGGAAAAACAAAGATTTAATATTATACATAATTCTGAACTCTAATATGTTTTGTCTTATCCTGGATAGATAACAGGTATAAATTTTATAAAAGTACATGTTTTATGTTAAAAATTATTAAGTATGATTTTGAGAATAGTCATCCATAGAATAGGAATTAGAGATAGATCTGTCGTTTCACTGCTATTGTCAATGTGAGGGAAACTTTTAAGGTCTTCTATTTATAAAAAATGTTAAAGGTGTACCTCAGAGGATGAAAACAATATGTAAAAGAGATGCATAGTTTGATTACACATTTCAAAAATAAAGTAATCCAGCTCTCACCAGAGAAGCTTCTTTATACAGCAGGTGGTGATTAACAGAAACTCACAGTTGGCCAATATGTAGAGAACAAGAGCCAGCAGAGTGCTTATCCCTGAATAGGACAACTATTTCAATCCTCGGCCTTTCAAGGTTCACAGGTCATTGTGGAAGAGGAGGTAGAAAGACTGTTAAGAGTCAGAGACGGGTAGATGAGCACAAGAAAACAGTCTTCCAGACAGCTTGTCAGTTACTTATATGAACTCACCTCACAGCAATAGTGACAGCATGCACATGGTCTAGACAAGTTTAAATCAGACAAAATCACAGCATAGACATAGGGAAGTCGATAAGAAATCCCAATCCAACCTAAGGAACTTTTGGCAATATATAACTGCTGGGGAGGGCTGGAGAGATTGCTTAGTGGTTAAGAACACTGGTTGTTCTTACAGAAGACCTGGGTTCAAATCCCAGCACCCACATGGCAGCTAACAACTGCCCATGACTCTAGTTCCAGGGGATCTGATAGCCTCTTCTGTCCTCACGGGCATTGCATGACACACATGCACTTACCTACATGCAGGCAATACATGCATACACATAAAATAAAAATAATAAATAAAAAATAACAATAACTGCTGGGAGTAGAAAAATATTGTCTTACAGGGATGGGACTCTAAGTGGGCCCAATGGATGGACCCACACTGAAGGACATTTGGGGACACAAATCAGACTCTATAGGCTGTATTTTGTGTATGTGTGTATGTGTGTGTATATGTGTGTGTGTACACATTAAATTGGATGGGGGCAGTGGGAGGAGGTTCTGATAGGGGAGGGGATCTAAATACCATCAAACTATATTGTATGAAAAATCACAAAAATTCAATTAAAAACATTTTCTGAATTTAAATGGCCTGTAGGAAAATGCAAAAATGACATTCTTGATCTATAGCACCATGGTCAGTGATGAGACTGTTCAGAGCTGAAATTATGTAGAAGCACCATGGGAGTGAGATAAGGAAAGTGGTATAGAGACTATCTAGTGATACAGAAATAGAGTGCCTCAGAAAATAATGGCAAAATAATATGCTTTCTCATGATAAGTGGCTCACCTGAAGTTCAGAAACCATGTACCTCATTTATAATAACTGAAGGATTGGGGGACAGTTTGGTAGCAGAAAAATTTATACGTTAAGTAAAGCAGAGGAGCTATAGCCATGGAAAGAATTACTCAGAGAAGTTGTATTTGTTGATGTTCTAGTTTGTTTCTCCATTGCTGTGACAAAATACCAACTTGGGGAGGAATGGGTTTATTTGGCTTACATCTCCCAGGTCACAATTCTTCAGGGAGCCCAAGGTAGGAACTCAGGGCAGGAACTTGGAGGCAGGAGCTAGATAGAGCACAGGCCATGGAGGAACACTGCTTACTGGCTTGCTCTCCTGGTCCATGCTCAACCTGCTTTCTTATACAATACAGAACAACCTGCCTCAGGGGTGGCACCACCCACAATGGGCTAGGCCCTCCCACATCACTCAAAAATCAAGAAAATACCCCACAGACATGTCCCTAGTCCAGTCCAATGGAGACAATTCCCTAATTGAGGCTACCTCTACCCAGGTGTGTCAAGTTGACAACTAAAGCTGTCCAGCACAGATATAGTCTTTCTTTATGGGAGTATAGCAAGAGAGGTCTTTGGATATATAAATCTTAGAAGGCTACCTAGAATCAAACTTTTTTATCCAAATATTCAGCAGAATATTGTCCAGAATAGAATTTCTAAAATCTGGTGAAGTATTTTTTAAAAATATCTGCAAAGCACTGGAGAGCAATTGATATAGACAGTATCTTGCGAAGCTCCAATCCTTGAAGGAGGAAATGCACACTAGGAGAGCTTCTTGTTTACTTTGGCTTTTTTTCTCTCAGGTAGTTTTTCATCTTATTCTCATGTGATGGAATAGAGTCTGATAAGACAATGGTAATCTCTCTTGACATTAGCAAGATGATAGAATAGTAAATCCCAGTCTTTAGCTCCTACAGAAATACTGATTTAACAATCACATATAGAACAGTATATCTTTGTGAGTGGTCCAGAATCCAATAAAGATTTTGCAGGGCCCCAAAGAGCACAAAACAGAGAATTGCTACATTTGAAAAGGATAAGAAGAATGTTCTAATTTTTCCTGAATTAGCCCCTCCTCTATACTGGCTAAGAAAGAATTTACCTCAGTTGAGCCTCTTGCATTAGAGCAAAATAGCATGAGTTGGAGTATGCATTCAACATCTCTGGCATTTCTAGGCACTGCCCCAAGTGATGTACAGGTAAGAACAGAACTAGTCTAGAATTCCACAGGTCCCAGGCAGAGGACCCATAGGGGCTATTTTGATTAGCAAAAGCAAAGGCAGTCTCTCAGAGGTCTTGGTGATCAGATGGTGAAGTTTCAGACCTGTTGAGATGAATTTATTGACAGCAGCATACAGTCCAACAATTTGTACCAGGGCCCTAGTCTCTAGCATTCCTTATTCTGTTCCTGCCACCTCCGTGGGTACACAAGTTAATTTACTTGGACCTCTGCCTCATCTTTCTTCTCTTGTGATTCAGCCTGTGCATTTGCTTCTTCCTCTATTTCACTCTTACAGCACAGGAGTTTCAAGGAAGATGGCACTAAAGCCAAGAGCCCAAGTAATGTCTTTTTAAGCGAGTTTACTCCAAACTGCTGAAGTTACCTGAACAGTTTAAACTTGCAGGGGCAGCTAAAAAGAAAAAGTGAATGGCTCACTGAAGCTTGCACAGCTCTGTGGGACTGAGAATAATGCAAAATCAAGACTTGTCAGAGAGAGAGAGAGAGAGAGAGAGAGAGAGAGAGAGAGAGAGAGGTGTTCTATAATGGTGATCATAGTGAGATCTCCAGTGCCCTGGTCTTTCTGTATACTGCCCTAGGATAAAAGATAGGGTGATTTACCATGGCTATCATGGGTCAGAAAGATTGGAAGAAGATTCACAATCTTGACACTCCCAGGAAGAACAGAGGAACAGTACCTAACACATTTAAAGAAAATGCTCTCAAATTCGTAGCTGGGTTGATTGGTGAGGGCCTTTCCCTGTTGAAGTCATTCCATAAACTCTGAGAGAGGCTGTTTTTTCAGTTTGCACATAGAAAGTCAAAGCTACAAGAATAGGAAGAGTCAGGTAAATATGATGCCTTACAACTGACCCTAAAGAAATGGAGTTCTATGAATTACCTGACAAATAATTCAAAATAATATCTTACAAAAGCCCAATGAAATATAAGAAAATTTAGGCAAATAAATCAGAGAAATTACTTAAGAACAGAATGACCAACAAATAAATAAAATCCGTAAGGAGAAAATAAGGGAAAGAGAACCTGACATAAAACTCTGGAGAAGAAGAATCTGAACTCAAATATTCAATTAGAATAACATTCTTTTTTATTGATTGTTTTTGAGAGTTTCATACATCTTGATTATATCTAGACCCCCCTCCCCTATCTGCACCTCCCATGCTCTCCCACTTGTTTTCATGCATTCTGTCATGTATATTAAGACCTATCAAGTCAAGTTTATGTCCTCAAATGTCCCTCTGTGTGAGTCCATCCACTAGAATCTGGTCAACCTATCTAGCATCACTCGCTTAAAGAAAACCAACTCTCCCTTCCCACTAGTCATCTGTTGCTAATAGTTTCTCAGCTAAGGTTGGGGCTTCTTACTCATTTCCCCCTTCTATTCTGAGTTTTTGTCTAGTTTGAACTTGCATGTGTCTTGTGCATGCTGTCACCATTGCTGTAAATTCATATGAGTAACTTCCCAGCTGTCTGGAAAACTGTTTCCTTGTGGTCATGCACCACCCCTAGCTCTACAGTCAGATCTGCCCCTCTCTTCTGCAATGGTCACTGAGCCCTAGATGGCAGAGGCTTGATATACATGTCCTACCCAGAAACATGGACTCTGCAGTCTCTTATTCTCTGCACTTTGGCCAGTTATAGTTTTTTGGGTTAACCATCATCTGTTGCATGAGGAAGCTTTGCTGGTGAGTGTTGAGAGATGTATTAATATTTTTTCTGCCCCTTATTCTACTATGTTTTTTTTATCCTTAGGTGTAAAGGTTGCATTATAGATGTGTCACTTAGGACTGGGCTTCTCACAGATACTTATTCTCTGCATTTGACCAGTTGTGGAACTCAGCCTCCATCTGTTGCAAAAAGAAGCTTTTTTTCTTGATCTAATAAAAGAGTCAGTGAACTTAGAAATAGGTCACTTGAAATTCATTTGTGCAAGGGAAAAAAGAAAAAAGAATGAAAATAAGTGAAGAAAATTTAATAAATTTTTGGGACACTATGAAGCACACTATTATATGCCATTTGGAATTGCCAGAAGTAAGAAATAATGGGTGAAGACTTTCCAAATTTAAGGAGGAAAATGGTCATCAATTTTTAAAACCCAAAGAACCCTGTTGAAATAAACTTAAATCTATACCAATGCATGTTATAACCTGTTTGTCACAAATCAAAGACATACCTTCTGAAAGCAGCAAAAGAAAAGGAATTCATATATAAGTTCATATATGAGGAAGCCTTCATAAGAATCAGTGGATTTCTCAGTAGAGACTTTTTAAAATAAAAGGAAATTGAATGCTGTATTCAACATATTATAGAAATAATCTACCAAGAATACTGTGGCCAACAAAATGATCCTTTAAAAATGGAGAAAGATTTTTTTTCACTAGCCAAAAAATAGGAGAGGGAATTTATCACAATTAACCTTGCCTAGTAAGAAATACAAGTAAGAAGTTCTTTAAGTTGGAGCAAAAGGATCCTTGCTTTACAGCAACATGAAAGCAAATGAAAATATAAAATTCTGGGGCTGGAGAGATGGCTCAGCGGTTAAGAGCACTGACTGCTCTTGCAGAGGACCTGGGTTCGATTCCCAGCACCCACATGGCAGCTATGAACCGTCCTTAACTCCAGTTCCAGGGGAATCCAAAGCCCTCTTCTGACCTTGGTAGCATTGCACAACACAGGTACACTCACATACATGCAGGCAATACACTCATATACATAAAATAAAAATAATAAATAAAAATTTTTTGGTCTTTTCGAGACAGGGTCTCCCTCTAGCCCCAGCTGTCCTGGATTCACTATGGAGACCAGGCTGGCCTCGAACTCAAAGAGATCGGCCTGCCTCTGCCTCCCTAGTGCTGGGATTAAAGATGTGCACCACTGAAAAAAGAAGATATAAAATTCATGAGTAAAGGCAAATATATAGAAGTATATATGACATGAATATTATCAGTGTGGTATAAAAAATCACTTCTTTTAGTATAAAATTTAAAAGATAGGATTATTGAGAATTATAGCTGTTGGAGCTAGAGAGATGGCTCAGTGGTTAAGAGAACTGGCTGCTCTTGCAGAGGACCCGGGTTCGATTCTCAGCATCCACATGGCAGCTAACAACCATCTGTAACTCCATTTCCAGGAGATCTGACTCCTTCTTCTGACCTGTGTAGGCATTGCACAACACATGTGCACTTACATACATGCAAACAATACACACACACATAAAGTAAAAATAATAAAAATATTTTAAAAAGAATTATCACTGCAAAATTTGTTAATGAAAAGCAGTGATGTTAATTGGGACATCAATGAAAAACGTTTATAGAAAGAATTAAACTTGTATAGTTTTCGTATGTGATTAAAATTATCTACTTGTAGGCTGGGGAGATGACTCATCAAGTATCATGAGTATCTGACTCCAAATCCCTTATACCCATGTAAAATGCTGGATATGGCCAACTATAAACTCTAATCCAATACCGTGGAGGGGGGTGGATCTCTGAAGCTTGCTTGCTGACAGCCTAGCATCAGGTTCAGTGAAAGACCCTACCTTAAGAGAATAAAATGGACCATGATAGAGCAGCACACCGGAAGTCCTCCTCTGGCCTTTACATGGTCATGTATCCACACATGTGTGTATACCCTTCCCAACACACACACAATTAACTTAAAATAGATGGTATGGGTCTGGACAAAGGCTCAGCAGTTAAGAGCACTGGCTGTTCTGGCAGAGGACCTGAGTTCGATTCCCATCACCTACATGGTGGTTAACAATTGTCCATGACTCCAGTTCTAGGGGATTCAGTGCCCTCTTTTGTTCTCCGAGGGCATTGTACAACATGGGTGCATTTGCATACATTCAGGCAGTACACGCATGCACATAAAATAATAAAATATTAAAAAAGAGTAGATGCTTATAAAATGAGCTAAGCTTCATGGAAAGCACAAACAAAATAGAGAAATTTAAAAGAATGCTGTGCTATAGCTTTGTGGTAGAGTGATTGCCTAGCGTACACAAAACCCTGTGTGCAATCCCTACCACTGGATAATTGAAGAATTAGTTTATTGTATTTAGTTGTCATGGCACTCATACTTTAAACTTATAACAGTCTTAGTTTTCTCTTTTTTTTTCTCATTAATGACTTTGGCATTGTGCTTAGATCAGTTCTGCAAAATATTTGCCAATTTGCATTTTTATTAATTGAATCTTCATTATTAGAGTCATATGAAACATTTTGGATAGCATTACTGCATATATTTTGTTATGCAATAAAAGACATTTTCCCATATATTTTCCTAGTGGTTTTTGCAGTACTAGGACTTGGGGCTCTATCATAGCAGATTTTAGCCTATAACAAAGACCTCTTAATTAGAGAGCACACATTGAGTTTCTACCATATGTCTTCTGCATTGCACCACTACCCACTTGTGAGGGAGCATGATCCAGATTGCCAGTGTGTTTAAAGTATGCCAGCTGTTTTTTGAAAAAAAAATTGCTGCTTGTGCTGAAGAGCTTGGTTTTCATTTGGTTGATAAAATAAATTGTTTACATAGGCTACATATGGAAAATTTCCTGTGGAAAATTTCAAGTTATCATATTTTTAGTTAGCTTTTAAAATGCTTCTCTCTCTCTCTCTCTCTCTCTCTCTCTCTCTCTCTCTCTCTCTCTCTCTCCCTCTCTCTCTCTTTAAGATAGGGTCTCCCTGTAGCCCCAGCTGACCAGGAACTTGCTATGTAGACCAGGCTCAAACTCACAGAGATCCACCTGCCTCTGCCTCCTGAGTGCTGGGATTAAATGCATGCACCACCATGCCCAGCCCTTTTTCTCTTTTGTAAAATAATTAAACTGTAATTGCTACTTCAAATTTTGCTAAGAATATTGCACATTTGTAGGGAGTTTTAGGATTTCAGGCTTACCAAGGAAAAACACATGAGCACCAAATGGTAGTAACATTCAGAGCTTTATTTGGGCAGCACATTGTCAGCTTGCAAAGGAAAGTCCTACTGGAGACAGATCCTTCCGAGGAAAGAGGGTCACTGTTCAGAAAAAGAAGGAGGAAGGGGAAACTCCCCAGAGGAGAGGGATGCCAGAAATATGACCTATGTGTCTAGGTCATATCAGTTAACTACAAAATGAGAAAGTGTATTGGGTCAGAGAGCTTCAAAGGGCCAGTAGCAACTTGAAGTCCTTTATACCTCCGAATTGTCTATATCCCTTAACTATGGGTAGATGATGTTGAAGGCAGTTGCATGAAGTATTGAAAGCAGGCAGATACTGTGAGTAAAATTATATTTATTTGCACTATAAAGCAGTTAGATGCATCAAAATTTCAATTTGACACTGATAGGTTCTGGGGTAATGATGCTTGCCTGCTGTAAACAGAGCTATAGACAGGGACTGTCTTTGTCTATTTATGTCACAATGAATTATGAAACATCTGTAAATATTTTTATTTTTATTTAGTTGGAAATTAGTATTATTTGAACAAGGAATTAAGTAACTTCAGCAGTTATAGAAATTGTCAGTTTTAGTGATTACTAGCTCATATTGTAAATATGAGCCAGAATAAAATGGTGCAGTTTATCATAGGAGGATGAACTACATATCATAGCCAGAATAAAATGGTGCAATTTATCATTGGAGGATGAACTACATATCATAACAAGGCCAATGATATTTCCTTCTGTTCTGCTCAAGGAATTATTAATGTTTATATTATTCTTTGGTATTATCTCTTTATTCTTAAGTTTCAAGAGCTCCAATTTCAGCTTAGGGTATAAATAGGAGGATATACATTGGTTATAACGTGTACTGCAGGGAGCACATGATAGCAGCATTAGTTTAATCACTGTCTAAACTTTCCTCTGGCAGCGCTATTTTCAGTTTGCTTGTGTGTTAACTGAAATAACTTCTGTCTTCATTAGAAATTAATATGAAAACAAAAACTTAGAAAAAAACCCTTCTTCTTGGCTAGAGAGATGGCTTAGCTAGTAAAGGAGCTTGCTGTCAAGCTGACAACCTGAATTCAGTCCCCAGGACCCACATGATAGAAGGAGAGAATTGAGTCCCATAAGTTGTTCTCTGGCCTCTGCGCACATGCTGTGGCATGCATGCAGGCTCTCCTTCTCTCTCCTCCCTCTCCCTTCCCCCCTTCCCTCTCCCCCCACTCAAATAAATGTAATTAAAAAATAAAAGGTACTTCTTGCAGTAATTTCCTCTATATTTCCAAAATATTGATCTACATCTATATCTAGATGGATGGATGGGTGTTGGGTTGATTGGTTTTATTTATTTATTTATTTATTTATTTATTTATTTATTTATTTATTTAGAGACCATGTCTCATTATGTAGGCCAGAATGGCATGGAACTTGCCATGTAACCTAGACTGACCTCAAATTTTATCCTCCTTCCTTAACCTCTTGAACATTAGAATTACAGGTGCATATTACCATACCCAGTCTAAAGTTTGAAAAAAAATATTTTATCAACCTGTATTTTTTTCTGCAGTGGTATGGATTGACCTAAGACTCTTGTACATGCTAGACAATCACTCTACCACCAAGCTGCATTTCCTCCCTTTTTTTAGGTAATTTTTATCAAATTACACCCTCTAAATTCCTACCAGATTTGTTTGTCTTTTGTAAAACTTTTAAAGAGTTGACTGTACAATAATACTTATTGAATGTGGATAAGAATATATTTTGGCTGGGCATGGTGGTGCATGCCTTTAATCCCAGTACTTGGGAGGCAGAGGCAGGCAGATCTCTGTGAGTTCAAGGCCAGCCTGGTCTACATAGTGAGTTCCAGGATAGCTGGGGCTACAGGGAGATCCTGTCTCAAAAAGACGGAAAAAAAAGAAAATATTTTGAAAAAAAGAATATATTTGATACACTAGGTTCACTTTTTGTATTTTCATATAGAATATATACAAATATATTTTAAAAAATATATAATTCTGAAATAACATTTATACTTCTGGGCTAGAACAGGCAAAACCTGCTAATTTCACTGGAAAAGTGTAAGTTGTGAGTGTCCTGATGTATTATTTAAGTAGGAACAAGTATATACATACACAAATGCATAAAATCTTCAGGATTTATTAGTACAGATGAAAAAGTAGTAATCTATAAACTTCCAGTTAAGTTATACACCCCTCAGTTTATTCATAAAGTTTGAAAAGCAATAACAAAAAGGAAAAATAAGTAAAAGTAATGTTCTCTTTCTTTAGACCAAGACAACCAACTAATTCCTTACTTAAATTCCTGTCTAGTTAGTAACATACCATCTTACAAACAACTCAGTTGAATTAAAATTAGTTTAGTGTTTGATAAGTGGTTTGAATTTGAACAGATGATTTTTGTACTTAGAAAAGTATATGATGCTTGATAAGAGTGAACATGGATTCACATACAGTCATGCTGTATTAGTTACTTTTCTATTGCTGTAATAAACCACCATGACTAAGGAAATTTACTTCAGGGAGAGCTTATTTGGTTTTTGATTCCAGAGGGATAAGAATCCATTGTGGTGGGGGAGGCATGCTAACAGGTGGCTGACAACTTCAACAGCAGCCATGAAGCAGAGAGAGCAAATCTGGAATTGGGGCAAGACCATAAACTGTCTAAGCCCTTAGAGACACACTTCCTCCAACAGTGCTACACCTCCTAAGATTCCATGACCTACCAAACCACACCATCATCTTGGAACAAAGTGTTCAGATACTTGAGCCTGTAGGGGACATTTCTCATTCAGACCACCATACACTTCAAGACAATGAATATTTTATGTGTATAAATTAATTTTTAAAGTTGGCAATTGGAGCAGTGGGTTTCATTACGGCATCTTCATACATATATGCCATTATACTTCGTTTTCAATTGTCCCTCTTCCCCACTACCCATATTTTGGCTAAGGATCTGTAAATCTTTTTTTTTTAATTTTTTAATTTTTTTAATTAAAAGAAGCATTTCATTACAACAGCATTAACCTATTCAATAACATTTTTCTGAGCTAGGGTTCATCTCTTTCAAAATTGGCTGTACATTTCTAGGTTTACAGATGAATTATTACGCTTATATAATCTTTTACTCATTATAAACTCTATAAGACATAAAATTAAATGAGGTTCCAACATTTAAAAAAGATCTCCACTTCA